>NW_027466500.1:0-600000 GCF_050575085.1 Anarhichas minor
TGAAAATTATTTTATATTTCCATACAGAAATCATTACTAAATTGTTCACACATACGTTGACATTTTGGTAAATATGTGGCAAATTTTACATTTGCACTGAGACGCACAGTGCTGATATAATTGGAATACATCTTTTTCCCCCCCATTAGTGAATAATATATAAGAGAGTTGGCCTGAGGTAATTGCCGCTAATGATTTTCAGAATGCTACATGCCATCAGCATGTGCCAATGGAAATTCAATAGTATAAGTGTTGTTAATGTGAGAGAAGATACAGTGTAATGTAAGTTTTATTGACTTATTTGTCAACTGAAGTCGATAGAAAACTACTGCGAACATGGTGGCCTGACAGTCTACTTCCATTGAAACTAAATTTTCACTTCGTTATGAATCAGATTAACTGACTACTCACAGTGCCTATGTTTACCGATATCAAAATATTTGTTAAGGCATCAATCCCCGACTCAGTAGGGGAACTTAAGGACAGGTGTTTCCCTGTCCCTTATTGTAGCTCCTGGTCATACGGGCATATTGAAAGTTAGCACCCCTACTTACCAGACCACTAAAATACAACAACCTTTTTATGACTTTCTATCATTGATCAATACTGGCTTTATGAAGCCCAATTCATTTCTGATCCTTAGTTTATTGTTACCGATCATTCTCTGGAGTTGGTGTATGGCATGGAGCAAAAACATTTTCGAGAAGTTGACTGCTGTGCTTTAAGAACAGAAGTGTTTTTAAAGCTTCAAACACATGTCATGCATCTACCACCACAGTAGTTACTGTTGCTTTGAGTACAATGTTCTCTAGATTTTGTTTGATTTCATATCATCTCATCGTTATGTACTGTACAGGTTTTGCAAACTTGTTGGCAATACGTCACTGCATATTCAAGGCAGCACATCATCTGCATATCAAAACGTCTCAAAAGTTAATTATGTACCAAGGTGAGAGAAGGGTACGGACACATGGAGAGAGTCTCCCATAGCAGAGGGTGGTCTGAAGGGGAGGAGGAGTGGTTTTAATTTAAGGAATGCAGTGGTGCTATATTTCATCCTCTGTTGTTGTCTCACATTATCTTGGTAAACATCCCAGGTACTAATATGATATATTTTCGAGCAGGCGGCGTTTCATCCTGCTCCCTGCGTGATTGATGAATGACGGAGGGATGAAACAGGGACAGAGATTTATGGTGCTCGGGCGCATAGAATATGTATGATTATCAGCGGTATGGTGAAAGCAGCTCGGTTTGAGTGATGGGCGCATGGAGAGAAATCTACTAAATGACTCCATTCCCCCTGAGAAGTCACAGGAGTAGGGTTTTTATCTTTGTCTTTCTCATTCTGGCCTTCTCTCAGACATAGGTATGTTCTTGAAGATGAGTGGAAATGTACAAAGCATCACAGAGCAGAATTCGAGGTAGGCATTTTACGCAACATAGGCTTATTATTACATACTTGACATGCATGTTTGATGTTTAAGATAGTAACAAAGAGAGATTTTCATTCCAGCTTTTATGGACTAATACGATTTGAACAAATTTTACTAAGCTACAAAAGAAAAAATAAATTTCTGAAAGCAAAGCAACTTTCTCCGTCAACAGACAGTGCTGCATCACACTCACTTTGTCTTTGTCTACACTAATCAGCCTCTGAAAAGGTGCGACAGTAATTGTCAAAGTGAAATGCTGTAGTTTGCCCTCTGTTATACAGTAATTCTGTCTAAGCTCTGATATAGTTATAATACCCATTGGCACCTCTAAGTGCTTTAAACCGTCAGCTCCTAATTGATCAATACGACGTCATCATAAATCCCAAATTCTATGCACTTTATTGATCCTTCCGGAGCGCTTTCTGCTTCTCTGCATATGTGATTGCCTCAGCCCACACACATGCCGAGTGTAAGGCATATTTTATCCACCCGAAGCATTATCATATGCAGACTGTATTGTTTTCAGCATCTGAGAATTACTGCTTGCCAGCATGACTATGACACCCTAGAGAGGGCTTCATTTCCTATTCACCTCAATTTATATTTACACTAGGGTCATAAATAACGCTAATGCACTGAGGTGGTTTGGTCAGAGTAATTGTTTATTTTCTTCCTAGTGAACTTGCTTGACAATATTGCTGATGAACACTTCAAAGTCTAGCTCGGAAGAGTGACTCTGAGCAACCTCTACGTTCTCAAATATATTTCCTTTCTCTGTAGTTTTGTTGTATGGGAACATCATTTTTAAGGGACCACACTGGTGTGAGAATTACATTTTTTTTTTTAGATATATATTTTTAATCTGTATTAATCTGTGTGAAAAAAAAAATCAGCTATTAAAAATTACATTTAGGAAATATAAGCAATATTAAATACAAGCTAGGCCATGTTTTAAAATGTTCCCACAGTCGCGTAATGTCTCGCAGCATAACAGAAGTTTAAATATGTTTTACTTTGTAGGCAAAAGAAGCTAGCATTGTAATAGCTTTCAATATTCCTGACATATTAACATACCCACAACCCAAGAGCTTTGCCCTATGCTTGAAATGTGTTATGATGTTCCTGGTTGTCCCTAATGAGTGTGTCTTGTTTGCTTTACAGATGTGTTGCATCAGTGGCTAAGTGACCCTTTGCTATGCCCTGCCCTCCGCTGGTGGTCCGTGAAGCTGTCAGAGTAACCATGAAGCCTACACTGTCACTAATGGCAATCACTGAATAAATATCTAATTTTTGGAAAAACACAAAAGTGATTTCAGAGAGAAGCAAACTTTTAAGGATGTATCCAGGATGTCAAACTGATTCAGCAACGAAAACAGGTTAAGAATCTAAAGAAAGAAGCTAAAGCCCACAGATAGTGTAAAAGTGAACCACCACATCATCTGGTCATCTAGACAGAAAACAATGAAATAAAGAAACAACACTGTTCCTGTAAAGCCGGGTAGGTCTTCATTCACTGTTCCAATCATTAAAAGCAGAAGCAGCATGTGTACACCTTCAGTAGCTTGCATAGCATATAAATGCTAAATGCTGGTTAATGATCTGCTAATGTACTCTAATGTTAGCTCCACAGGTTTTTATGTAGAAACACAACATTTTAGAAACGCATATCTCAGTCCAACCTCTCAGCGTAAACGAGTATCACTATTACACAATGTGTAACCACGATTAGTTTGAAATTCACCAAATCAGCATAAAAATTACAAAAATCTGAAACTCTTGCCTGAGAGTCTGTGGAGCAGAGCGGGTGACTGGCCAGTTTACATTCAAGGGGCGGGATTAAGCAAATGGTCAAGCCCCCTCCAGGGTTATGTCAGTGACACTCCAATCTCTTCCTACACACACCCCAATTTAACCAAACAAACACCTATAACACTTTATACTACAAGTAAAATGTTGCATTATTGATGTAACAATTTCATTGCAGAATATGTAATTGCATATCTTGGTTTTAAAGGCCTAAAGATGATAAGTAGCTAGCTAGCTATAAGCAACTGGCCTAAAGGCAGCCAGATACCACCTATTTTCATTCATGTTCAATAATTTAATCAGCGGGAGATTTTGAGGGCTGGATTTTGCCCACATTTAATTGGTTCTTATCACAACACTGGTTTATTTGTCCTCCCTTTGTCTGTGCGATGTGCACAATTTTACTCTTTAGAATAACCAGGCATAGAAGCATGCTGGTAGCCTTGTGAAATAAACATTCTTCACAGCAGACATTTGGACTTGTCAGCAGGAAAAGCACAGGTGTTACTAATAACATTAATGACACCTTGGTTCCATCAAGTGTCCCAGTGAGCCAGCTTGTACAATACCAGGACCCTGGGATTACCTCACCTAAATGGAATGCAGTCATCATTAATGTTTCTAATTATACCGGCGTTTTTTTCCTGCTATAATAAGTGAAAAAGTCTGCCGTGTCTTGTAGCATTCACATTTACCTAACTAACCAGTGAAGGTGGCCAAAAGTGAAACTATCCGTGAAAATGAGTATAGCTTACAAGACAAAGGTATCACAGAAATATGGTTTAGACTGAGAAAATTACTTTGCTTCTCTTACAAATCAAATAGTCTTCGACAAAGTGTGTGTTCGTTCTCCCAGCAGCTTTGATGCTTTGGAGGACACGACGCCAGAAGGGTAAAGACCCGTTCCCGTCTTGTAATTGTAATTTAATAAAGATCTCGCATGGTATCAGCAGAGCCTGACAGGCAGGGCCTTCCTGCGCTTGTTAATGCAATTGTTATGGTCAGACGGCGCTTTCACAAATCATGCTGAAAGTTGGGTGACAGCAGAGCTCATGGATACTTCCTGAGAAGCTCAGACATGTTTTGAATAGAGGCCAGGAAATGGCTGCACATGTTGTGCTGTCTGGTTGAAAAGAGCTGCAGAGTAGTTGTTGTGCGAGAGGAAGAGATGTGATTTCAACGAGAGGATTTATAGAGTGGGAAATATTGATATTGTGGAGGGCTATAAAACATATGCATTCACATTATTTGAAACTGAACAAGAAAGACAGTGAAGTTAATAGAAAATAATTATTCAAACGTCATCTAGTGTTAAAAATGAGGTGCTGACAGTTTGAGGGAAAGCATTTCCAAAATGGAGGCTTTTGAGGATTATTAAACAACGCCCTCCCTCCACACCGACACCACCACCCTCTGCGGCTCTTGTTTCACCTCTCTTATTCTCATACTGATGAATGGGTGATGTGTGACAGAGGGAGCTCCAGTAAAGCCCTGCATACATGCCAAAATGCATTTTACAAGCACTGCTCTAATCAGCCTGCAGCCAGAGGCTCATAAATTGCCTCAGTGTGTCTGGAGCTGGTGAACAAACGCAGCTTATGGTCACTGCTGAGGGTTGAATATACAGCAGGCCACGCTCTCTGTGCCGAACCAACTCCGAGTGCTGCTGGTGATGTTTGCGAGTCACTTCACTAGAGGGAGGAACAACCCAGTGACTTTATATTACAAAAAAAAGAAAAAACGACAGGGTACAATAATTTATGTGCCTGTTTAATCAGCTGAGTGCATGTAGGCAAATGTTTGCATATTGCTGCATGTTTTATGTCAGATGTAAGTGCGTGAGCACATGTCCCCATGTTTGGATGCTCTCACTCATGTGGAAAGTCTCAAATATGTTAAAAGCTGTCATTACATCCATATTTAGGGACCTCTGGAGGATTCATGAAGGGTTCATATGCTCTTCTGAATTATCAGAATGACTTGAAGGGCTCCAGTAGGTAGAATGTGTCACCATTCCAGTTGGAAGGTTGTTTTGTTCTTTTTAATCTCAGTTTTAACCTTCAGCGTCCTCCGCTGACAGGAAATGCAGTTTATCAACTAGGGATGACACCGGCGGAGGAGATATATGCAGGACTGTACTTCCCCAGATAACTCTAATAACGTGGAGCCCTGTTCCTGCTCTGCTCCTCATTTTCAACCAAGTAGGAGAGGTTGATCAAATAAAATGATACTTTGAAGTATACACTTGAGTCCCACGATGACTTCACCAAGTCCTCAAATGTCATTTTAGAATTAAATAAAGGCACCTTTTCATGAGTTTAAAAAAGGGGGTACAGCATCTCTGGTGTCTTTTTTTCTAAATATTTTTTTTAGACTATACTTTCAAAATTAAGGTATTCCACGCGGGCACGCACATTATATTACAGTCATTTAGCAGACGCTTTTATCCAAATACAATTCAGATTGTAAGTCACATTTATATACCGTAGGCACAGATACGGGAGCAATTTTGGGGTTAAGTGTCTTCCTCAAGGACACATCGACATGTGACCAGCGGATCCTGGGATCCTCTGATCCTCCGATTGAAGGACGGCCCTGCTATCCACTTAGCCACAGTCGCCCACACACACACACACACACACACACACACACACACACACACACACACACACACACACACACACACACACACACACACACACACACACACACACACACACACACACACACACACACACACACACACACACAGACGTGTGGACAGACATTATTTAATAAAGGAACAGCCATGGTGTGTGTTTTAGAAACGTGTGTGTTGGCCTCAGGCCATGAGTGCTGGTGTAGAAAGGATGAGCATGAGGCACAAGTATGTGTGTCCTAAACCATACTGAGGCAGATACAGCTCCTATTGTTTGTACACTATGTTCTGGACTAGAGTTGTCACGTCATTGTTCAACAAATAGCACAGCTCAGAAGCTTCTTTATTTACAACCCTATGTTTTTGTAATCTTAATGCATGTCCGGGTGAGTTCAGAGGAAAGCCCTTTTTATATATAATTTTATTATTTTACATTTAATCCAACTGGGATCCTTAGGGTGGCAGCACTGAGCATGACCTCAAATTGGAGTTGTTTCTATAACAAATATATAGTTTTTGCATATCAAGTGAAAGGTAGCAAATTAAGATTTGAAGTAGCCACTAGGTAACCCTGACAAAGGAGGAGACATCATGTCTTCCAGCAGTTTTCTCATAACCGCTCTGAGAGTATAGCCTGCATCTATGAAATCCAGGATTTGTTGCTTTTTATTTTGAGAGAGGATATGGTTGGGTTTATACATTGACACACATGCGCATACGCTCACACACACAGACACCACATTCTGCTCTGGTAGTCAATAAGCAGACTGCGGCTTTGGCAGAGCTCTATCTTATTTACAGGACGTTTGTTGCACTTGACATTTATCGTGGCTCCGGGGCCGTGAACTTCATGCAAACGCCATTGAAGCGTTCAATGCCAAGGGCCCGGGGCGTCCTGTCTCGGCGTCATCACAAGTCTTCTCACGCTGAGATAAATCACTTCAACTGGACCCCAAGCACAGGGAAGGAGAGGGATGGAGGTGGGGGATGTGAGGATGGAGAGAGTTGGATGAAGGGAGCAGGGAGAAGGGCAGGCAGAGGGAGAGAAGAGGCTCAGGGAGAGGGGTGTTGACATCCAAGGGATACCCGGAGGTTAACGCCAGCCCCATTTCTCCCTCGTTAATTGTTGGGTGCGTTCACACAAATATCACTAACCATTATCAAGGCAGCATATGGTTTGGGTAAATGCTCTTTAGATCTCAGAGGGATGTAAATACTGTCACCACATGACTTCCCTTGGTCTGCTGGCCACAGGACATGAAAGCTCTAGTTCTTAACCATCTGATAAATGCAATATCTTGAACTGGAGGCTTGGGTGGAGGCGTACTTTTCTATGTAGCTATTAAAGTTCAACTGCAATCAAACATAGAAAATCATTCTTTTTTTTAAAAACATCTTGTGTAGAGATCTCTAGGTTGTTGCTGCCTGGTACCTTCTCATGGCAAAGACAGTCAAGAGGCAGTACATGGTCCTATTATATGTAGAACAGTACAAGACGTAATAGTGGTACACATAAAAAAAAAATGGCTTCAGTAAAGAATGATGAATGCGACGATGGAGCCAACCAAATCCTCCCGGCAGCTCTCGGGGCCATATATCCTCTCGCCGTCAGCCCCAAATTATAAATCAAACTTCTCACACGTCTGTGTGATTCATTACAATTTATCGTCAATAATTTACAGAAGTGGTTTTCAGATGCTTTTAACTTTGCCGTGGCAGTAATTTACTAACCCAGAGGGGGAAAAAAAGAGAAAGAAAACAACACTGCTGTATTGTTTTTCTACTTGACTGGCAGTGCAGTAGCTAAGCGATATGGAAGGGTAAAGAATTAGATCGTTGATGAAGGCTCATTGATTCAAATGCTTGATGTTCTTGGAGAGGCAAAAAAGATGACACTGAAGAATTAGCTTCAGGCTGCCCTCTGAGCATCTTGCTACAGAGGTACTCTGACTCAGATCCAGTGCACAAAGTTGATAATCATTTCAGCAAAAACACACCCAAGGCAAACAACTAACAGACAGCACAAAGTACGCCGAGAAAAAAGACTTATTCATACCAACAAAGCCCTATTTGCGTTATCAAAACACGCTGGTGCTTGTGTCAAAGTCTGATTCCTAAGGTTTGCTCTCTGGAAGGAATTGCAACATTTGACATGATATTTGGGTTTTACACCATAACCTGTATCCGTGTAAGTGTTCATTATGCCCCGCTCTTCCAAAGGTAGCTGATCTACACAGAGGCTATTTCTGGTGCCGTGTGACACTGATGATGTTGACAGCAATCGCCTCCCCACATCACAGCCACTGCAAAGGTCAGACCAAATGAGAGGGATGTGTAAGCAAAGCCTGTCCTCCTGCCTCAGACTGATCTGGCCTGAGGCACTCTGGCTGATGAGGCCTAAACATCAGCGCGGGGTCATTATTTCAACTAGAGAAGCACTTAACTCCTTTACTCCCCGTCTCTGAGGACACTGCTGCAGCAAGGTGGACGCGGGAGGAAGAAAGGGAGGGCATATCGTTGGGTTTTGTCCACAAAGAATACAAAACAACTTTTTTTCTTCCTTCCTCGTCTCTTGGTGAATGTAATTCCTGCACACCCTGTTTGAATTAATTAATTACAAAGCTGGCTGGGTATCAAAGGTAAATGATTTAATTATATTCCCTGCGTCTTTGTTAAGAAGCCAACTGTCAGGCAGTGGTAAGTGGGGCTGTGGCCCTCTGTGGAGCCTGAGGGGCTTGTGTGAATGTGTGTGTGTAGGAGAGTGTGTGTGTGTGTGCGTGTTTGTGTTTCTGCGTGTGTGGGAAAAAGAAAGGGAGAGTGTAGCTATGTGTTCATACTTGTGGTAGTGTATTTGCCAGTATGAGAGTGTCCACACCAGAAAAACTACAGAATTCACCACTTCTTCAAACATCTGAAACTGCCTGTGTTTATGTTTTCTTGACTAGTGACCTCTTGTAGTCATACAGACTGAAAAGGCAGAAGCAGAATGGCATTGTTATAGCACTGAACCTCTTGGGCGGAGTTTGGGTGTAAGGGTCTGACTCATAGACAGGTTATAAAAAGTGAACGTAGCCACAGTGACGTCACCCGCTGGTGTGTGGATTAGTTTAGAAGCCTCGAGTTCAGCATTTTGGCCGTCGCCATCTTGGTTTTTGGCCACGGCCATCTTGACTTTTTGGAACTAAATGAGTAGTGGATCTAAGTACCTAAAACTGAATAAGACATTTTTTAGGCTTTTAGGCTAAGATTGTAAGACGACAACACGGATAACTCCCAGACCAGACAGTGGCGAGGTAGTGACCTTTCAATCACAAGGTACTGTAGCCACACCCTATCCTGCTCAAATATACATATGAACATACAGTACATGCTCACATACTGCACAAACAACCCCCCTGAATAGACTCACACCTGTTTTGAAATGAAGTCATATCACATGTACACGTGTTTTGGTTATTCATTACCGCAGGAGACATAATTTAGCAGCCGAATTCTGCTCTAAGATCAATCTAGAAGATACATGATTACGACCTACTGTTTCAGATGCCTTGTTCGTGGGTGATGAGAGCTTTTCTACTGGGAGAGCAAATGACACTCGACTCCACAACCACAGAGTCAACACCTCAGGAGGAGAAGGCCATGTTTTTGGTGACAAAGTATCTGAAAAAGACACACACACACACACACACACACACACACACACACACACACACAGGCAGAAGGTTATGTTCTGTGTTCAGGCCAACAGTTTAAAAAGAGGATAAAGCTTTCATAATGTGGGGATGAACAGTTGCACATATCAGTAGATCTTGATTGTTATCTAACAGAAATGCTTTCGAGACGTCATAGATCACTGTATCGAGAAAATGACTAAGAACGGGAGACATGTTCTTAATGAAACAAATGTGTGACAAAAAGTCCTATTCATACAGCTGAAGAATCGCTGAAGAAGCAGGGCCCTGCCTTAAAGATAAAGAGAGCTGTTACTGAGGTTTTGTCACAGCACAAAGAAGCTGTTTATAGCACAGAGGCCTTGATAAACCATTCTGGCCAAACAAGGTAAATGAAGCATAATTGGAAGCCCATTACCAAATTGAAAAACGGGTGCCTTTTGTTTTAACTGTGTTAGAATCGAACTGAGGGCGCCTCTCCCACTCTGTAAACCTGCATCAAACTGCAGGGCTCAATAATTATAATGTTCAGGATTCTTCTGAGGGGCGAAGAAAATCAATAGACTAAGGACAAAGAACCTATAGCCATCACTTAATTCTCTTATCACTGTGATTTAGGGCAAGAGGAGGATGTTAAATAACTGTAAATCTTCAGCTATGACTTTGAGGGTGCTTTATGGCAGTTCTTACAGCGTCTCCCAGACAGAATGTCCATACCTTCCGCCGACCACACAATTTATAGCTTTATTACCCTTTGTCTTAAAGAGCAGGGAGACATAGCAGGGAGGAAGGAGATAACAGCCCAGCACAGGGGCGGTTGGGGAAAAAAAAAATGTGGATGCCATCATCGACAGAGACATATCTCTGTGACAGGTTTACGGCTCAGGAGCAGGGCTTCTATTTGGGGGTGGAAGACAAGAAAGAGTGGGTGTCCCCCTCCACCCAACCACCCCTCTCCTAACTCCCAACTGTGCATCTCACACATATCCCCAAACTGCAGTACGTGCAAACCCTGCCCCCTGTGGAGGAAGCTAAATTAAATTTCTTACTTATCCCCTGATGATCAGATTTACTCTGTTGTTTATTTGGCTCCACACCACCGCTGCCACCCTGCCACCACACCTTCCTGGAGGTCACAGGGAGGGCTGACACAAGGGGAGGGGTGAGGCTAGGGAGGGCTGACAGAAGGAGGGAGGCGGAGAGCTTTTTCCACCACAAGTCATGAGTTCCTCTGGACCAGGCAGATGCTTCCTCATATTTTTTTTGCTGCGCTGACAAGTGGCTTATTGTTTCCCTTAATAAGGGTACAGTGTTCCCGGTAATGGGAATTAGAGCGACGCGTAAGTCACCGAGACACAGGGTGAGACCGAGTCACTAGATAATGGGAGATTTCTCATGAATGCAAAAGGCACGGTTATTATCAGTGCTGTTTAAAAGAGCAGGGCCTCTTATTTGTCTTCGAGCTACACTCATGGGCACTGTGAAGTCTGGAAATTAAAGTCACACTTTGCTTGAACCCTGTGAGAGCGGTTCCACAGTGTTTCCAGACAAATGCCCCCACACCCTGTTCTAAACTCTGTCAACTCATGACGACTGATCGTTCAGTAACTTAATGAACAAAGCCTCATGTTTACTGTGCGATTCAAAAGGAGCCCCTGTGCAGTAGGACTATAGCTCATGATGGAGCTTGATTTATGTGTGTTTTTACTAAAGCTTGTTTATCACTATCTATGTGTATGTCATTGCAGATCCACTGTAGATAGAGACAAACATTCTTAAAAATAATGAAAACAACAGTCAAATAATTGTACAACTGTAAAATAATTGCTTTTTTTGGCTGCTTGGAGGCAGTGGAAGAAGCTGTCAACACTACACTGACATATTATCACCTTTTAAGTTGATGCGGCATGCAAATCACACAGAACATTAACATTCATTTGAAATTGTGTTTCTGGTCACATGATGGATGTAAGTCTAACTTTCACTCTTATTTTAGCTTCAGCTTTGCTCTCCACAAACTCCTGAGGGAAATATCTGGATCTTAAGCAGCTACATGATCCACTCTGTTCATCAGAAATTTGGTAAATGTGTCAGCAACCAAACCGATGTGGATTTGTCTCTGGGTGACACGGCATCAATGTAAAAATACAGATTAAAGCATCTTTGAACTTTTTTTTTTTTTAAACGATAGCTACATAACAGAACGCATGATCATCATAAATGATTGGTGGCCAGCCAAACATGGTAAAGCTACAAAAACATAAAGAAGTCACTGCTGAACTTCTTTGTTGAGCACTAAGCTGAAAAGCAGGCCTGTTTGTAAGCACAGTTTGACCCGGGTGTCAACAGCTGCTCAGACATGAAATGACAATTTACCAGAACTTCACTCTGAACAGCAGAAAGGAAGTCAACAAAACAATGGTCTTCTCCAGTGATAAACACAAATGTTTGATGGCTCAGACTTCAACACCAACAGCAAATCTATAATAGCTTCCTTTTCTGAAAGAACAAACCTACTTGAACTTCTCCAGCTGTCTGTGTATCATTTTGGGGTGTAAAACCATCTAGCAATTGTTGTGCCTATCAAGCAGGAGTAAGTATCTCTCAGAAACTTCAGCAAGAACAAAATCTACAACTTAGTAATGATGCAGAGCTGCAGAAATAAAAAAATAAAAACAGGGAAGAGATTTAGCACAATTACATACCCTCAGAGAGTGATTTGTGGTTGTACATTGAGAAGCTTGAATCCTGCACCATCCAACATGGCCAGTGAGCAGTGCAGCAGTGAGGGTGTCCTCTTCCTGACAGCTCCCCCTAGGGCCCTGGAATACATTAACCACTGAGGTCCACAGGGGTGTTGGGAACAATTACTCACTCCTGCCATGTGACACCCTCGATAAATTAAACTCCCCCTTTAAGTTTTAAAGGCAAATGCATATTGTGGCCATCACTTAGCGGATGGCCTGTCCGTGCTTGTGCATAATTTGATGTAACAATGTGTTTCCACAACTTGGTAACTCGACCCAGCAGCTGACTACAGATGAGTGAGCAATGTGGCAATGAGGTCGGAGGGTAAAGAGGAAGTGTGGAGAAAAATTGCATTAAAAGCTCTGTGTATGTGTCTTCATAATTAATACATTCTAGTCCATCAAGCTGTAATCTAATTATGAAGTATGCCCTCATCTGCCATGAATCATTTCTGCACTCTGTTCGCTAAATTAGGGGAAAGATTACAGACACAACATTGAGGTTTAAATGATTTTTCTTTGTGAAAAGCACAGAACAAAGTTAGTGGCCCAACATAAAATGATTGCTAAACCCCATGTTGCTAATAGCTTTAAAGAAAATGTAATTATGATTTAATAATTGACAAATTAAGCCCAGGGAGCTTACATTTTTTGGCAATGGCCATGATCCATAAAATCTGTTTTTCTAACAGCTGCATGTCTAAAAGAGGTAATTACATTCTCTGTAAACACATAAAACCTAAGCAAATACACCAAGCAGACGGCTGCGGATTAGGGGTGCGATGGAGATGTCATCCCGTCCTCATGATGGCACATCTGGAAGATAACTCTGGAAAATACAGCTGGTGATAGGTTCTTTCAATAAAAAGTCTCTAAATAAATTTTCCCGGAGCAGAAGTTACTACGGCAGTGACAACCCAAAGACAAACTCACAGAGCTGTGCGGAGGAACGTCAACACCTCTACCCAACAAAAAAAACGTCGACCTCAAAAACTAATTAGGTGTCACACTGAGTTTATATTGAGATTACTTGCTTCAGTATAATATCATTTTATTTATGGAACACTCCAGAAACAAGGAAAGACACTTTTTTGTTTTTGAGTTAGCTCTGCAAAAACAAAAACAATCCACACTGACACGTAACAATCCAGAAACATTTGTGAACATCCATGCCGGGTTTCCAGCGTAGAAAGATATTTAGCCCAAGTCCTCCCCCTTCTCCTCTGTCCAATGAGGAATCTGACAATTCCTCCTTGGAGCCAATGTTCTGTCATATCACGAAGAGACCACCGGGTCAAGTTAAGCGAAACTTTATACTTCCCTTCTGTCGGTGCTCTTTTCAACACTAATGATCTCGATGAGCAACACGTCGGCTCTTGAGACAGAGAGCAGGTGAAAAAGGGAGACGCAGGGCAGATATAGAAACCAAATGTAATGTGTAAGATGTGTAACGTGATTAGTCGAGTCCCCAGCCGAGGCCTTCAGTCAAAGGCAGCCACGGTAAAGATCACAAGACACATTAAGAGACACTCCGTCATGATGTGAAAGAACATCTGAGTTCTCAGCTGCCTCCATTAATTTTCATAATGACAGTGAATGCGGTTGAAAGCAGTGGGACGTCTGAATGGCATTAAGCTTTCAACTTTGATTAGGTGACTTGCAGAAGATGAAGAGAAATCATTTAGAGGAGGATAAGTGTGTCAGGAGATAATGGCTCCACAGGTTGAATATGGCGAAGAATTACTGGCTCCGACTGAAGCTGATGAAACACAGCAACAACCTGAGAAATCCTGGTGCGTGCATGTTTATCTGTGTGTTTGCATGAACGCGGCACGCAAATGTGTGTGAATCTGAATGTGCGTTCGTACGATGTGTGAGTGGTGCGTGCATGCATGTGCATATCTGCCAAAGATCTCAGTTTCTTTGTGTTTCATGTCAGGCGTCTTGGTGACAGCATTTCACGTTGAGGTGGCATGTATTGGAAAACAAAACTAAGAGGGCTAAATATCTCCAGTAAATACTTTGTCATAGCATATTTAGCCAAATTAATGTTAAAAATGGATTACTGTTTGATTGCTCACATGGAAAATTGTCAGCCTTTGAGCTCAAAAGACTACTCGCACACATACATATCTGTTTAACCATTACCTTATGCTTAGGCTTATGCCCAAAAAAAACAGTGTGAGGGACTGCGTGCATCACCTGGAGATTCAAAGTGTAGCTGTGAAAGTACTAAATCCTTCAAAATGTCTTTTAAAACTTTAAGAATGTTCTCTGTGCCCTGACCAAAACAAAACATGATGACAGATGCCAGTTTACGACATCCCTCTCTTTATCTCTGAGTCTCCTCAATTTCCCCCGACAGAGAGAAAAAAGACAGAGACAGGGGGGGGGAGGAGGAGAGGGAGCGCAGGGGACCTGAAGTGTGTTTAGGAGGAAGATGGCTGTCAGTAGCTTGTCAATCGTCGGCTTTTTGATGCCATCGTCTCGGCACAGGCCTGTCTGTCTCACAGTGTAACAGCTATCAAAGACTCACTCACAGCAGAGACAGGCGCTCGGGTGGAAACACGAGGATATCCACACATTCTCTCATTTACACCTGGCATATAAACTTTGTGAAATCTGGGTCTGTGAATCGTGATTGAGCCGATCGTTCTCACCTGGCCTTGAAGCGATAAACATCTTGAAGTTATGTATTAGTCCCTTTAGTGCATGGCATACGATTGTTGGTAAATGTTTGGAAAGAGATCTCGACTGAGATTCTGAGAATTGGTACATTTTATTTAGTTTATTTTAGTGCTTTTGGTTACATGGTGCGGCATTCTAATGATGCATGCTTAATAATATATTAATGGGCTGTAACTAATAGCGTTATTGATGGTGAAAATAAACATTATTTTTTACATATAAATGCTTTGTTGATCAGTAGAAAGTTGAGATATTTCTTTGATTGGTGCATATTCTCTTTCTTTGTCTTTTTAGCTCTTTGATTTATCTTGATGGGTTATTAGTAAGTTACTCATTATCTAAGAGACATGGGGCTCTATGTAATCCCTAAATAATCAGCCATCGTGTCTGCAGAAGTGTATAAATGTAAAAAGGATGCTTCCATTACAACAATTAGTTCATAATAGTTTAATCAAATTGTCCAAGAAATGTGAATGAAATTAATACAAGTTCTAAAATGTATTAAATGTAATTATAATTATACACATTTTATTTAAATTGAGGTGGATACCTTAAGAAAATAACAAAGCATTTATAAATATTATTACTTTTTTTTTTTTTACATATCATTTTACGATCACATAAATAATATCAGTACCATGTCGACAGGGTTATTGTGAGATTGGTGGAGAAAACAAGATGCAATAAAACAAGAATGTTCAGCACAAACAATGGTTCTAATGATCTGCTTTGTTTGCTTTCCTTTGGTCAATTTTAGCAGCTCCAAGTGACAAATTATTCTACCGTACGTATTTGACCGGTCAGCCCTGCATCCAGCACAACAGCAGGGGAAACGTTTCAATAGCAAGCAGTACAGTCGCTTATTTCAAATGGTCGATATCGTGAACAATTGATCAGTGATCTACTAAAAGAAAGTCCCACACTGGTTGCCTTTATTGTCCTGTTGTTGACCGCTACAGGACATTTTGAAGAGAGCATGTGACTGTAGGCTGTTTGGTGAAATCATCAGTCTATCCTGCTGTGTCCTTGGTGGACTGTCTTTTTTCATCTTGTTTGAGACAGTTCCCACACTACACCTCTTTATTGGTCCAAGAACACATCAGAATGACTGTGTCCAGATGACCAGATCACAAATGGACACATGAGGCGGAGGAGATGTTGGCCTCTCCTTTGTGGGTTGCTTCACTCTGTCCATTTGGCAGGTACACATACAGAAAAGATCGACAAAATATGGCATGATCCCCACTCAAGCACACAGCTCAATCGCCGTCCTGTGCCTGTAGTGCGTAGCTGCCTTCGGGAAGTCCTGTCAGCGCTTACCATTTGGCCTTGAACCTGTGCTAAACTATTGAGTTCATCATGCATAAAACATTAAAGATGTGAATCCGAAAGGCTGTGGCTGCCTGTTTATTGGCACTCACAGCTCCATAAACCATTTTCATCCCTTGCAGGATGAGACGCACATGCTCTGCAGTCCTATTGATGGCGTTTAACACAGAATATAAACCATAAAACACAATAATAAACATAAGCGGAGCAAATAAATCTGATTCATAATAACCCCGAGGCGGGATTTATGTAAGCAAAGATAGAGTCTTTGTGCAAATTGATGGTACAAGCTCTATCAAAGCACCAGTGAGACACTAATATAGTCTTATAAACACACCAGCAACACTCTAAAGTAGCTTCATCGCTCCTCTTTGGCTGGCCTAAGTGCTTAAGTAATGTATTGCTTTCATAAGTGTGCAACTTCGTGGTACTTTCTTTGGTGGAAATATGTCTCCATCCTCTGGGTAGTGTGATTAAGAATAAAATACAAAGAGCATTACTTTGGAATAAATTCAAACAATGACATAAAGTAGGAAAGTGTTAGCCGGGCTGAGCTGAGCTGCAGCAGTTCTCTCTCTGAGAGGCCCCTGTGACGACGGCAGGGAGCTCAAGAGGTATCCATCACCAGCGCACACTGTCCCCCTGGCACCCAAGCTAATGTATCACCTCTGGATTACAGTAATATCTGTCTGATGGATGTTTTCTGAGTGGAGCGGGCCACGTGTACCCCAGACAGAAGCCTGAGTTGCTGGGTGTAGCTCTGAGGAGATGGGGCCTCTGCTCCTGGAGGTCCGATTTACTTCTATCCCCCTCCTCTGCTGAATACAACACCTCCTCCCAGTCCATTCATCCTGCCGTCTTTCCCCATTCTTCAGCTATTTGTGTGTGTGTGTATGTACGTATGTGCATGCATGCCTGCTCACATGTGTTAGTCACAGGTCTCCACTGAGAGGCCGACTGCCATCCTGGGGCGATGCCTTGGTTCCTCCAGTCAACTTTACTGCCTTCATTTGGCCTGATGAATGGTTCGCTGCCTTATCAGTCCCTCTGCCTGCAATCTCAAGTGGATCCCTGGAGCCTCACACTGCCTGCAGCTTCGGTCGCTCTCTCCAGCACAAGCTCGTTCTGCTTCTTTCACACACACACACACACACACACACACACACACATTCACACAAACAGAGACGCACAATTACATACGGATAATACTATTGTAGATGTACAGTTCAGAAAACAACATGCACATGAACAACAACAATGCACCAATTGTAGCAGCCAAAAACTCTGCAGAGCCGTAACACACACACACACACACACACACACACACACACACACACACACACACACACAAGGCACACAAGCATACGCACACGTCAGCTAGCAAATCCATCATCTTTATTTCTTCCCCAATGTGCTCATATTTTTCTTGTGGCTGTACCATGCTCACAAAAATATTTATTTTTGCTGATTTTTTTCTTCGTGAGGAAACACAAAAGAAATCACACCTCTCTTTCTCCCTGGCTCATGCCAAAATAATCAATGCTTTCCAGAGAGGGACTTGTGGCGCGACATGCGTGGAGGGAAGGCAGAAGGATGCAGACATAGCTCCAGGGCTCTGGTTGTAGATAATAAGTGAGGAGCAGTCCTTGGGTATGTTTTACAGCTATCAAGACTCATCATATTTGACATGCATTCTGGTGTTTACACAGTCTCCTCCGTAAAATCCTCTCCAGCTATAGAAGGGAACAGGGTGCAGGGAGCACACACAACGCAGCACATACACACACACACACACACACACACAGAAGTGCTTAGAAAAGAGGAGCCAGTTGTTGCCTTCGCTTTCTCTTTCTCTGTCTCGCTCCCCCTCTTTTCTCCGTGTCCCATCTTTTATCCACGGCACAATTGGCGACGTTAGCACCTGTCAGCTGACTGACTTCTTGTTCCCGGTGGCTTATGAAAAAATCATGGCTGCTGGGCTTCAGAGGCTGCTTTCCCATCAATATGAATTCACCATGGTCTTCATGCAACATTAGGCCAGGCCCTGTTTTCATACAGCAAGCCACACGCTCCTTCGTCTGTAATACACAAGAGGAAATGAAAAGAGTAAATAGTCCTTTTAGAATGTTGCATTCGATCATGGGTGGAACCAAGTCGCCTATGAAAGGGACCAGTATGCTTTGCTCTCAAAAGCACATTTGCTTTCCATCCCCAGATATTACGGCACTGTGCTCTGTGTCCCTTATTAGTGTGTCCTGTTTTACTGAAAATGAAACAATTCTCAGTGAAGCCCTGCCACGGCTGTCCCCCATTGTTATACTCATTTCCACATTTAGATGGGTAACTCTGTTGATGTACTTTCGGTTGTAGCGCGAAAGCAGTATGTCATGAGGCATGTATGAGGATTATGCAGAGCTGAATGAACCAAAGCACCCTCAGCAAAATGGCACTGGAGAGATGGATAATTGCAGCTCTCAGTTATATGCTGAATTATTATGTTCATTTTCAGTTATATAAATAAAATACAACAGGGCAGGCGACTGAGCATACAAAACTTTTTCCTGTCTCTCTGTATTGTCATTTCTCTAAATCAGCGGTTACCAACTTCCACAAGCACACAGATCACAAGAATTCTCCTTCACAAAATGATTTTTCATTTTTTGACTTTTTTTCTGATATTTTACTATTTCTTTTGAGATATGGTGATGAGTCCATTCCCATACAATACCTGAGTTTTGGTACTAATACTAAAATGATACTATACTTTGAGGAATACAAACCTATGTTTTATTTAACGAAAAGGAGCCCCACTTCTCAAAGGTCAAATGTTTTAAACACAAGTTGCTGTACAAGAACTTTACTTCAATAGAAACTTTTTGATTTAGATCTAGAACATACCAAAGAATAAGCAAAAACGACAACAAATCTGACCAGACATTTGAAGCTTTGGGTACTTAAAAAAAAAAAATACTAAGTAGACAGACAAAACTGTTCAGTAGCAAGAGTATTGAGGTTTGATATACAGCATTAGCCATGAAGGCTTGGAAGTAGACCGTATCGGTTTGCATTAAGGGGTCACAAGCAAAAGAGTAACCAACTGCTCTAAATAACCTGCCACACTCAAACAGTAAAATGGTCAAAATTACTCAGAAATGTTGATTTCAAGCAGCTAATAAAGCGCTGACTAATTTGGCCTTCGTTTTACATCTGTCTTTCTTGGACCTGCTGCAAACCCTCTGCTTTCCTTCATCTCTCCATCTCTCTTAGCCTTTTAAACGTGCTGAAAGTCAATTAACTACACCACTTCTCCCTGACATCATCGCGCTAATACAAGCTGCTCTTGACCTTATGTTTGTGTGTCTTGAGCGGATGGGAGCGCCATGCTTCTCCCTGATTGGATTAACTTCAGATGTGGTCTGTGTCCGGGTCTATTACAGAGGCAGTGTTGTGATTTCGAAGCCCAAGCCAAGATCCCCCCCCCCCCCCTCCTCCCATCCCCCGTCAGCGCCACTGTCCCACCCCTCTCCTTCTTTACACCCCCCTGAAGGCCTGTTCTCCCAACACGACATCTCCCAACACCCCACACATGAAGAATTGTCTCTCACACACCCACACACACACACACACACACACACACACACACACACACACACACACACACACACACACACACACACACACACATGTGTCTGCTCATGCCTCCAAACAGTCATATCCCATGTGTCTCCTGCACAGTGATGGGATGCCTGAAGAAACCGGCCATCCCTGCAACCGCATCCTCCGTCTCTCTCTGTTCCCTTTTACCAAGTCCGGAGGGGTCATCTCAGACAGAGGGCTTCTAATCAACTCAATTAAGCGAGTCTGATTGCCATGGCAAATTGGTCTGGGTTATAACATTATCATTAGCGCCTCAAGTGCGATCACAATGGGACACGGCAGTCAGATGAGAGCGAGACTAATAGGAAGGGAGGATGAAGTGACTCTGGACACGAACTCAGGCAGAGATTGAGTTTGTCTTTGTGGAGATGAGCAAATAAAAATGTGACTTTCTGCACACGAAAGACTGGAGGAAGTACATTGTTAAAGGGGAATAGGGCAGTTACATATATGAGTATTCAGTACTGCTACAAAGACGAAGCATTTTTTCCTGTGAAACTGACTGAGAAACACTGTGAGGTGTTGTGGGAGCAGCTCTACTGTGTACACAACGATATAGCTGGCAGACCTGCTGGCTTAAGAACCAGTGGTAATTGTTTCTGAGGATATGACATTTGTCTCTTCTTGTGGCTTGCTCACGGTGTCAACACCTTTCACATAGCCAAGGTTTTTTTCACTGTGGCTCACGTGCCCTGAAGCAGCCTGTTTGATCTTTTTGAGGACTGTCAACTTATTGTGTGACTCCATGGAAATTGAATTATGTATTTATTTACACGCCGGGTTAATAGAAAAGATGCCTAGGTGATTTGAAAGTCAAACAACCACACCTGCCATTCATTTCTTCTTTCTGTTTTTCCTGAAGCAGATCCTCTGTTTTGTTCTGTACGGCTTGAATACACAAAGAGAGGATGATAATGAATTGAAGGACTTATCCTCGACATTCATGCTCCAAAATACATTGTAGTTTAATACTGCAGCAATAAATCCAGATTTCCATGATTGAAAAGCAGTTTGGGGGAATATTTTTGCTATATCCTCATCTACATTCTGCAACTCTCCAAGTGGCCTACATAAACCGATGCTCTTTGTCTGTGTGTGTGTGTGTGTGTGTATGTCGAGAAACACTCGTTCGGGTCTTGCACAGCAGCACAGTGGCCCAGTTTGAGTAAAATCAGTGTCAGTGCATCTCTAATGGTGGGTGCTGGTGCGTGTGCACGTTGTGCGAGCCTCCTCCGGAAGCTTTAAACAGGCATGTCATGTTGGGAGACGCTGCTGTCAAACGGAGGACAAATCTGAGGACGTCAATTGAATGCCGAGAAATGTCTGTCAGTCGTTTTGACGTCGGTCTCTCCATTGTGATTAGCATCACTTAATATTCATGCGCGCTTATCTGCCTGCTGACACGGTGCCAAACTGACTGCTGTTATGAGAGTGCATCACAAGCAGCCTCCCCGTCATAAACAAACGGAGGATGTAACAGCCATGTGGCATTACAAGCATGTCAATATGTGCCGCTCTCTGTACTCTGTGATGGTGTCACAGGTCAATTCAACAAGAGGAAAGTGATATTACTTCCCAGACAGCGGAGTGAAGGCCTGGCTCTCTTTGTGCCACGAGCCTGTGGATTAGCTAAACAACACTGCCACTTGCTGTTCACGTTTAGGTACTAAACAACTAAATAAATTGACATGCAGTTTGAATGAACTCACGAGTGATAAAAAGGCCTAAAACTTTCTGTGGACTTGTCTCAGGAGTTTTTTTTCTTTCTAGATAATGCTTGAAAAACAAAATACAGACCGTCACATAAGTTTTAAGACGGGCCTGGTTTTAAATCTACTCCATAGATATATATCTTCTGTGCATGGTTTTGCAAAAATTCAAAAGGCTTTTTTCAGATGTACAGTGTCTTTCCTCCCACGCGCTAAATGCATCAAAACAGGAACCTCTTGAATTATTTTGTTTCATATTAGCAGTTGTATGTGTCAGTTTTGTTTTCTTGTTTCTCTACCACACACTTTTTTTTTCTACCTCTGAGAGAGTTTGTGAATGTGTATCATTGTGGCACTCTGACAGTCACGGCCAGGGGGGGAAGAACAGTGGTGTGCTCGCTGCAGATGGCAGCACACATTTTTTCATTCCTTAAACAGACACAAAAAGCAGCTGAGGGACCCGGGCCTGTCTGTAGAATGTGCTGGGGAAGAGTAGGTACTTGGCACAAGTAGCAGAAACAATTAGCGTCACATAAGCAGAGGCCTGAAGCAGCTGGAGAGAGAGGGAGAAAGGGAGAGAGAGGTGGTGGGAAAACACGGCATCTCATTTTCACCGCCAGGTCCTGTGTGCAGACTCTGAGAGATCCCCTTCCTTTCCTCATCACAACTTAAACATTTTCTGTTAAAGACAGTCCATGTCACAGCTAATTTAATTGACGCGTTGTTGTTGGCGGCATGTTTTTGTTTGTATCTGTGCATTCTTAATTAGGGAAAAGACAGAGGAAGCTCTGTGTCCTTGGAGAGACCTCACATCCCACTCACATCCCCAAAATCCCTTTTTGAACATTCCTGGCTACCGTCTCTCCCTGTTCCCGTTTTGAAGTTGCGAGACGACATGATCTAAAGTGTGGCTCATGAAAACACTCCGGCAGTCTTGCTCTGCAAAACATTGAGCTCATTAAGCTTTGCCTACTTTACAGATAAGCTCAAAGAAAATGTTGTTTTTTAAAAAGATCACTTTTGAAAGATGGAAGTAGATACATGCTTCCTGTAAACCATCTAAAAACATGATTCAATTCTTAAAGAATTGTTTTTTTTAAAGTCTGCCACACTCACATTTGAGTTGCTAAGCTCTGCTTTTAGGTCAGTACGGCCACTCCACTCACTTCGCTGGCTCTTCATTGCCACTGTTGCTGGCAATTTGACAGGATAAAGTGCCCACGTTGACCTCTCCCTCTGCAGCTGTGTGTCCAGTTTCTATATATATCAAACATAAGCAGTGTCTATGAAAGCATAGCTGGCACCATAAATGGTACCATGAATTTGTCTAACAGTATAATCACAAGCACAGAATACTCATCAAGTCAGCTAATCAATGGATGTCAGTTACACAGCAGCTAACATTAGCCACGTCATGCTACCAGTCGTAGTCTCTCTTTAAGGCTTCTTTTTGCATTTGAACACTAAAATCATTTTAACAGTTAACACTTAAAATAATGAAAGCACCAGCAAATGACAAGGTAGCAGAAAATGTAAACCATCATTTGGTGTCAAATCTTTACCTCTTTACCTAAGATTTCATCAAACTTTTTTTTTTTTTTTTACAAACATTTTACAAAATAACCAAAACGCCGATGACGAAGATCTTGAGTATATAATGAGAATACATTTATACAATATAAATCTGGTTTGAATTGAAATCAAACACTATTACTTAGCTTGTTTATTAATAACAAGTCTTTCTTTGCTTCTTGGCCACTCACAAACAAAAACTGTAATGTCTGGGAGCACAGGGATCATATGAGCTCTGAAACGGACTGCATTCTTCTTTATTGCTCGACATGCTTTGCTGTGGAACGCCACACACTTTCAGAGTAAGGAGGTCTTTGTGCAAGCACATTTAATTACAAACGGAGTTCAGAAAAATGCTGGACAAAACTACTGTAAATTCACTCATCATTGAACGTCCCAGAGGACTGGAAACCAGGAAATAAAGCAATAAACCCTTCTACCACTAAGAGGCAGTATTGTACGACAGTGGGAAAACTGTTAAGTGACATAACCTCAGCAATGGAATGTAAAGTGTTGAATATAAATTTGGCATAGTTCTGTCTGTACCCAGACGTGTACTCAACGGTCTGCCAGGGTAAATGTTGCCTTCAGAATTATGGGACTCTTTTTGGATACTCTAAAGCTTTTATGAACACTAAAAGAGAGTCTTGATTCCTTCAGCTGACAGCAATTTAAAACTACTCACACCAGAATTTACACAGTGAGGATTTCATCTTGTGAAATACACAAAAGTACAAATTTTACAAATGAATTGCAGTGATACACAGTGCTGAGTAATAGTGCACATTCAGGCAGACAGAACAAACACACACAGATAAAACAGTCCAAAGTGTGTTTGTTTGAATTAAAAATTAACTGACTGATCTGCAGTATTTTGAGTTTCACAGCTTCAGGATACAAAAAGAACAAACTCGGCTAAAAACTATAGGGTCAGTGTTGGTACCTTTTTAATAAAAGGAGACCTTTGTCTTGGGACTCTGCTGTAATATGCAGAGATTTAATCTTGTAATTTGTTTGCAGTAATATGTTAAGACTAACTTTTTGATACAAACATATTGTTGTCTATCTTACAGAAACTTTCCTACTTTCGCAATACCTGAAAAATCAATAAGTTGAGACTCCCATTCAAAGGTTAAGCAAAACAAACAGACAGTATTGTACAAATAGGACGGACACTGAGAGATTCAGTGGATTTACTCTTGAGCTGTTCAACCTTTCTTTAACAAAGCACTGAGCCAACCCCCCCCCCCCCCCCAAAATGGCTACAGGTATCAAAATGATTTGTTGCATTGGACTTGCTGTTGTACTAACAGGTATGATATGATGGTTTTGTGTATAATCTGGCAGATGACAGGGATTTCTTGGATTGGTAGTTAAGTGGTGGTTGCTGTTCTGTTTCTTGTCGGTCAGGCGTGGGAAAGTCTGCCTTGATAGGGAAGAGCCACAGCAGAGGGAAGGACGATCCTGTGCTGCAGTATGTTGTCAACAACTCTCTGAGGGAGCACCCTGTTCTCACCAAACTCAGACTGGTAAGAGAACCAACGAGTCCTCGTATGCTATAGTGTCTCATGCTGAGATGGAGAAAATAAATCAAGCACTCATTTCATAACTTGTCATTTGTTTTAGTGAGACGCTCCTGCATTGTTTACAGGTGTTTCAGTATGATGCTGCTCGGGCCTCTGGGTCAAGCCCCCTTGTTACATCCAAGTTGATATCTTTACATTTTTTCCCTATGAAATTCAGTTCAGGATTCTTTTGATCACCTCTTTAGCTTAGCATGGGCAGGTGCCTGCCAACATGAATCAACATGCTGAAGAGCCACCAGCAGGTTATTTAGGTCAGACGAAGGCTGGTTGGTCATCTGGAGCTCCAGGCTAAAAACTAAAGATGATTGTGGCTTTGAAGTTGTTGCTTCTAAACTTTGCATCAAACTTTGGGACTGGATACTTTTTAAAAGTATAGCTGAAGACACACTTGCTTAGAATTGCATATTTCCAGTTGTATTTTGTGTCCCATCTACATTCTATTATCGTCCCTTTCTATAAAACAATACATTTTAAAAGAATACACAGCAAATGAGGAGTACCAAGATATCTTGTTTATTCAGACAATATAATGATGTGTGCATTTTTTTTGATGTTGTCATTTCAGAGAACTCTTGAAGACCAATGGGGTATCATGATGGTTGCCAGTGAACAAGCCCAGTTCATGGCAAATCTCATTAGACTGATAAATGCAACGAAAGCGATTGAAATTGGTGAGATTATGTGAGATCAAATAGAAGACGAAGCAAAAACGTAAACCAGAGCAGAATACATAATGCTGAAAATAAAATACTGCTTACTTTATAGCACAACATCTTTTACTCTGAAAGGCATCAATCTGGTTATAACTGACAAAACATAACCTGACAGGACAGAGATGTGGACGACACCATTCAGGCTCAATTTATGTTTTTGGAATTTTAACCAATCCAATTTGAGCAAATTAATTTGTTTTACTTTAACACATTTTTTTTAGGTCTGAAAAATGGCAGCTGAATTTATTTCAATAAAGTATTTCAAGTGTTTAAAGCAGAAAATAAAAATGTATTTAAAAGCTTTTGAAATTACACAACCTGAAATTGCCTACTGGGAATTTTAAAGAGGTGTCTCACGGCTTTGAATTTTGCAGTATTCATATTTCATCAATAAAGTTTTGATTACATTTTAGAAATAGGCATTCGGTTGCATGGCTTTTCTTTGCTAGAAAGAAAATCGAATTATTGTTTGGGTTAACATGATGTTTTTTCTGCAGGGATGTACACAGGGTACAATGCACTGAGCATGGCTTTGGCCATGTCAGAGAATGGAAGAGTGGTAGCTTGTGAAATAAAAGGCACCTACGTGGACATTGCCACACCGTTTTTTAAAGAGGTGAGAAAATGTATTTCTGAACAGCATGACTCAAATTGTCTACAAGATAAAAGAAGATACTGTAAAAGGTAGGATTTGTTCATGAAACCTTTAATCTTGACTCAGTACATGTGCCATTACACAACCTGGCACTTGCATTTGGTATTTTGCGAGTTTAGTAAGATTGATTTTTGCTTCTGTCAGAGACAAATTGTGCAGCAGACAGCACACTGTTCACCCTGCACGTCTACACTCCGTCAGTAAGACTTCACAAAATGCTGCTGGCTGTAGAGTAAAAAAAGTGTCTTCTCAGGGAACTGTTTCAAATTGAGATGCAAAATCAATTCCTGTTTAAGTCTTCCCTAACAGTCTCTTTAAAAGATAAATGAAGATCCCTGCACACCTCTCATACAGTTCAACCTTTTCTCAGGCTGGAGTTGAAAATAAGATAGATGTCCGCCACCAAATAGCCATGAAGACACTGAGTAAGTGCTTTTATAAATAAATAAATATAAATCTCAGTCATGAGTTCTGATAAAAATGAACTGAGTCATTTTTTTGCATTCATGACTTTCATCTCTGTTTCATCAGATGACCTGATAGCAGCCGGGGAAGCTGGGACATATGACTTTGTGTTCATCGATGCCGATAAGTTAAACTATGACAGATACTACGAGAAGTCCCTTGAGCTCATACGAGCAGGGGGCATCATTGCGATTGACAATGTAAGTACAATACACACAAGCAGGATCTGTCATGTTGTGGTATGGAGAGGTGTACGGCATGATGGAACAGAATAAAACAGCACTGTTGTTGCTTTATTTGAAAGGTGCTGTGGAGCGGAAAGGTTGTGAATCCTGCGCCCGATGACCTCACCTCCCAGGCTCTGGATGCTCTGAATAAGAAGCTACACAACGACCAGAGGATTGATCTGAGCATGCTCACTGTGGGCGACGGGCTGTCCATCGTCATTAAACGCTAAAATCACAAGTTCAAAAGTTTAATATTTGTCATATTGGTGCTTTAGCTTTGGTATTGAATAGAAATGACGGGTACATTGCCTTCTGTATTCTTTTGCCATGCAACAACAATAATCTACCAAACGTCCTTTCTGAAGAATATAAAACATTACAACTTTATCTCTGTGTTTAATGTCTTTACCAGGACAGCAATCATAAAAGAGCTATAAATAAAACACATATACTGTTTCATCAAAATCACATAACTGCAAAATCAATATATGCCAGAGTGCTACAGCTCAAGATCAGATAACGTTAAAAAAAAGTGGATTTCTTTGTAACAGAACATGAAACATCACACCTTTTTTCAGGCGGATATAAACGGCTCTATTTGTAGCTACATTACACCGTGACCAAAACAGCTCACACATCAAAATAAAATGATGCAAAGCCAAACTAAATCTTTTTAAAGAAGCTACAGTTAAGCTCTTTATAGTGAGATGAACATAGTAACCTTTATTTATGTACGTCTTTTCACTATACTAGGTGTCTTACATTGTTGTTTTTATATACATGACACTTTTCACTGGGTTTGAAATGGTAAAACTTAAACCACACTACAGTTCAAACGTATTGTTGCTCTGGTTAGTACTAGCTGAACGCAGGCAGGACTCCCTTTCTTTAGAAAAATAGTAAAGATGGCTGCAGAGCACAAACAAGGAGGGCATTATTTAAGTCTACAAAGGCCTGAGGTGTTAATGGTGTTTTTATATGATTTACTAGCTAAATAGCAGAAGGAGAAAATGAAAACACAATTTGCCGCTTTCATAGAACACGCAATGAGATTAACATTAAACAGTTAGACTGTAACATAACTCAAATAACAATCATATTTCACATTTGACAACTAATAGCAGCTTAAGTTGATGTTTACTTTTATGGACCTAAGATGATTATGATTTCATGAGTTTGGGAGGAAAGTTATAGATCATGAGAAGGTTGAGCATCTGAGAATATATTGTATATCCATTCATATTTATGTATAAACAGTGGAAATACTACGGTCTAGAAAGAGTCCTTTACAAGTAAAGTCCTGCATTCTTAATGCTAGTAAAAGTATATCAAATGTAGGTCTGTCTTAATGCAGTTGATATAGAATATTTCCCTTCAAAATAAAGTAAAGTAGAAGTCTTGAGTAGCACCAGAACAAGTACCTCAACGTTGTTCCTGTACTTGAGTGGGCTACATGTACTGAGTTACATTCCACCACTGAAAACAAATAATCTGAACAACATATGCAACCAAATGACTTGATTTCAGGCTTTTCCTCTGGATCTAGATGCCATTAAGATTTCAACACCATACTATAAAAGGTGCGAGTTTAAATCTGCTTGTGAATTAGAAGTTCCTCTAAAGGACGGGAGGACGTCATCTGCTAGTAAAGCAGGTTGGTCGTGAAAACACGTGGATTGATATACGTATATTAATATTAATGAAGGAGTTTAACAACAACTGCAATGCTCTGACACACATACTAATAGTAAAAACTATTATTATTATACCAGTAATAATAATGCACAGAGGGTTCGTTGCTTTTAGGACCGACATCTACTGTCCACGTGACTGCTGTCTGCGACAAAACGTAGTGTGAGCTCTCACTAGACCGTCAGCTGATGCTACACCTTTTCAGCACCGCGGACAGCTCCGTTCTGCATACCGAGCAGATGGCCACGGTTATAAAAAGCCCGCATCCCTACACCGGAGATTCACCACGACAAGCCTGAATAGCAGCATGGCTAACAGATTCTTCTTACCGCGCAGGATCACTCCAGATGAGTATTCACATTACAGGTCTAAACGTCCGGAATTGAATGCCAGTGTCGTGTCCACGGGCATGGATTCGATCAGCCCGCTATCTGGGACGTTTAACGAGAAAGACTTGATGCATGGCTTGAATGATCGTCTGGCGGGATTCATAGAGAAGGTGCACCATCTGGAGCACCAGAATCATCTGCTAGAGAGAGAAATTGGGGAGATCAGAGGGAAAGATAAACCCGCGTCTATTTTTGAGGAGGAGTGCGGACCAGAGCTCAGGAAACTGAGACAGCTGGTTCAGGATATCACTCATCAGAAGCACCAGATTGAAATCGAGCATCGGCATTTGGACGAAGAACTGTCCAGCTTGAGAGGACAACATGAACAGGAGGCGCGTGGCAGATCGGATGCCGAGAGCAACATTGTGGTCCTCAAGAGGGACATTAGCGACGCGTATCGGGCTAAAATCCAGCTGGATAAGAAAGCACAGGCTCTCGTGAATGAAATCCACTTCCTGAAGGGAAACCATGAGGCAGAGGTGTCCGAGATGTTTGACCAAATCCAGAATGCGCAAGTGACGGTCGAGGCGCAGGAATTTGGCAACTCTGGCGTCACTGCGGCACTCCGGGACATCAGGGCACAACTGGAAGGTCAAACCATGTCCGACGTCCAGCAGCTGGGAGAAACTTTCCGATCTCAGTTTGCAAGATTAACGGAGGCAGCCGAGGGCAAGAGAGAGGCGTTAAAAGCGACCCAGCAAGAGATCCGGGAGTACAGGAGGCGCCTGCAGGCCAATAACATCGAACTGGACTGCGCTAAAGGCACCAGGGAAGCGCTGGAGAAGCAACTTCATGACGTCGAGGATCGCAACAAGGAAGAACTGATTCATTACCAGGTTAGACTGTTTCTGTAAGTGCACGATCTAATAAAGCCATGTTTAGTGTTCCCATGGTCTCCAGTTGACGTGTTCTCTCCTCTCTCACTGCAGAACACAATCAAAGAACTTGAAAATGAGCTCATCAATTGCAAATTTGACATGTCTGGTTACCTGCGGGAATGCCAGGACCTGTTTAATGTGAAGATGGCTTTGGATGTGGAAATACTGTCTTACAGGTAAGGTGTACTGAGTCCACGTGGGTTTACCTAAAGAGGGACTCATTGTTATTACCAGGGAAAGCGTTTTGGGAATGAGGAGAATTCAATGTCTCAGTTTTCCATAATTTCTCTTGTTAATCTCGATCCTTCCTCTTCTATTAGGAATGTGCCATTTAAGTACAATACAATTGCAGTGCAGTGCCTGATGCAAACAATCAGACACTGCACAATGGGTATACAATGGGTATCACAGAGATGGTCAATAATGTATAATTCCCTTACACTACCCATTTGATTTGATTTGTAAACAAAATCAAATGTAAAGAAAAAGGCAAATAACTAAACCACAACACTATATTTAATGACACATAAGGCCACACCATTTAGAGGCTTTTGCACCAGTCTCAAATCTTTCTCATTAATGAAGATTCAAATAAATTCAGTATCAACACTGCACGTGCACGTTGTTCATTGCAGATTAAAATCTGTGTCTCCTATCTTGCAGGAAACTCCTCTGTGGCGAGGAGGCTCGGCTGTCCACGATGTCAGACACCCACATGTCCCTGCCCTACATCTATCACCAGTCCCCCGTTTACACCCTGCCCTGCCTCAGCCGACCGGGAGGCCCGCACAGACGAGCTGAACCCCAGTACAAGTTCGTAGAGGAGATCATAACGGAGACCACCAGGGAAATTGAGATGTCGGAATTTGAAGAGACAGGATCGGAGGAGACAGAGGTGGAAAAAGATGAGCAGGAGTGTGTTAAAAGAGATAGAGGGAGCAGTGAGGAAGAGATGGATAATAAAGACAGTGGCGAGGGAGAAGGCGAGCAGATGACTGATAGTGAGCAGAATCAAGTAGCATCGGGAGTGAATTTAGTGAACGGAGATGATGATGGGACTCCTGGTGAGGTGGATGATGTTGAAAAAGGTCAAACGAGTAAAGAAGAGTCAGAGGAGACTGAAGCAGTTGACGGCGAGGGTCCCTCTCATTGTGACAGAGATAAAAATACTCAAAGCAAAGTTATATTAAGTGAGGGCCTTGATGAGGAAGACAATGAGCAGCATCAAAAAGCAGCTGAAAACACAAAAGAAGAGAAAGAAGCTGCAGAGACAATCGTAACAGTTGAGAAAGATCTCTCTTCAAACCCAGATGATTTAAAGTCAGAGGTCTCTGTGGAGGATGAGCTTCTGAAAAAAACTGATGGTAAAAAAGGAGACGCTGAGAAAGAGAGTTTGATCTCAGCTCGAGTGAATGAGCCTGTTGACGAGACCCCCGCCCAAGTGTCTAAAGAATCAGACACCACTCGGGGACTAGGCAGTGTTCAAGTGCTAGACAAAGTTCCTGCTTCAGAAACAGCAGATTTTACAGCAGAGACAAAGAGCACTCTGTCCGTAAAGACAGAGCAGCTTTCAGAAAAAGCTCAAGTATCTTCAAGTACAACATCCAAGAGTGAGGAAAGGGAAAGCAGTCATGCAGACCCAAAAGGAATCAGTGAACCTGAAGCTGCAAAAGGTGAGGATAAAGTAGCAGAAGGCATTCAAGATGCTAGAAATGGTAGCAATACAAATCAAGACGAAGAGTCTTCTCTTGAATCTGATGTGAAAAGTCTTCCTGAAGTGGAGGATCAGAAACCAAAGAGTGGGGGTAAAACCCAAACAGTCCAAACTGTGTTGCCAGGGGAAAAGACAACTGTCAGTTCAGAAGTCAAAGAGTTGCATCAGGGGGCACTAACAGGAAGCCAGGGTCAGAAATCAAAGCTGTCTGAAGGTTCAGAAAAAATAAAGAATCCTCAAAGTGAGACTGAGGTGGAGAGTAGTTCAGAGAAACAAGTGCACTAAAAGCCAAACATCTGCTGACGTAAAGGGAAGTCAGGATTTACAACATGTCCACCTTAAATTGAACGAGACAGCAGTTGACAGGCGAATATCAGGGATAGCGACGCTAAAAATAGAGAATGGCTTAATACATGCATATGCTAATTCAAGGTATAAACTGAGCCAAGCAAAGAGGCTGTAATTTCTCTTCCAAACAGCTATTTTAAAAGGAGAGAGCATGATTCTTCTGTTTACAAACGGCTTCGCCTTTGGACTTCAAATGTGATATATTTTGACTTACTTCAATCATTTAATCATGAATGTAAAATATGCAAAAGTTACTTATATTTGCTTTTGTATGTGCTGAAAAATAAATGCAATATCAATCCACTGAATATGTTTGCTGGCCTCCTCACCAAATTCTATTGCGTCTGAACCTCTTGTCCGTCTACAATTGACAAGTCAAGGGGTGTGTTAACACTGACGTGCTCACCTACAGTTTGATTTCCCCTCTCTGGCAATAAACCACTCCACTTACTGCAGTGTTGCTGCTTCGCCATTGAAGCCTCCATCCACCAGATGTTGAGACCAACTGCTGAGGGTTGCTGTAGATCAATAGCAACAATCATTTAACACAGGCAGTGCCATTCCACACAAATCACAAACGATTGACAGTAAATCAAACGTTTTGCTGCCAGGTACTGTACACAATATCCAGGCAGCACTGTGGGCAGCTATGACGAGGCAACTGCAACCAGTCAGGGGCACCAATCAGACGGACAACCGACTCCATCCAACATATTTCCTGTAACCTTGGAATAACTCAGTCTCATTACGGTGCGTGTTTAACTTATCGTGCTGCTTTGTAAGAACATGTCTCAGTTGGTGTCCTTTTGGCTTGGTTTCCTTTGTTGCTTTCATTTCACTGCAAGTCGTTTCCTCTCGAAAGGTTTTGAGCATTCACACGAGACATAAGCACCTCCATCTACTCATGTAGACACATTCATAAAACAAAGTGGAGTTACAGTGACGTTATCCAAAATACCCCTTCAAACTGGATCTTGGTTATAAGTAAAGTCCCTGAAAATACTTGATTGACACAACACCCAAGACTTCAACCACATTTAAAAGACTCCCCATTCAAGTTGACAGCGCTTGAGCTTATTTGTAAGGAAGACCGGCATAAAAATGTTTAAAGTTCAGGTGTCAACTCAAAATTGGACTGCTGTGCACTTCTGTTATAAAGAACAGAACAGTCTGAATATTCAAAGAGCTTATAGCATTATCTTTTTAACATGCCTCTTGATTTTGTTGGAGTGCGCAGGTGTCAAAACAACTTGAAGTCAACTGTACAACAATGTGAACATTTGGTTGAGGCTGCTTATACTTCCTGTAAACATGCGAGATAAGCTGGTAAACAACTCTTGACTCCTGCCTAATAAATTCCATGAGCTCACATTAAACTAGGACCCATCTCACCCCGCTCTGTGATGCAGGCCTCTAGTTAATGAGTCGTTAGTAATATCACATATTAAAAATGCATTTGTGGAGTTCAAAGACTTTATTGAAAATGTATACACACACATAAGGACCTCCAAGACTCCCTGCGGGCTCTGTCACCGCCCAGTACAGGAAAGCACTTTCCAAGAGTGCACAAGTGCAACTTTGAGTTACATCTCTTCCGGACAACGATAATTTGGCATTACTGTGAACATGACTCGCGTACCCTCTAGCTGTCTGTTAGTACAGAATGGAAATAAAACAAACTAATTCTGCTTGGTCGGCCAAGTGTACAGGTTCCTTTCAAACTTACAGACCCGACATTAAGCAACCCAAAAACTGCCCAGTTTAAGGGAAGGTCACATGTGCAGCTTTAACAGAACATCACAAACCCTGATGGCCGACGCTAAAGAAAAAAACATTACAGAGCTTTAGTTTGTCCTCGTGTGCATGAACAGAAAGGGTGCAGCAGGATTTAAATAGCAGAAAAAGACTAGTGTACTTTACGTGGTTGTTAAATTAAAACTGTGAAGATGACAAAGGAATATCAGATGGTCATGATTGTAAAATCAGAGCGAAGGTACGACGCTCACCGCACAAAACAGTCAAGTGATGTCGACTGTCTGGGAATTATCACAATAAAGCCACAGAGCTGATGACAGGCAAAGGGATTGTATTTCATTATTATGCCAGTGTTGGACAGAAAAAAAATGACATGATTTATAAATAATATGCCAACAACTGTCTCCTGAATAGATGCAACTACAAAGTAAAAAGCCACAAAGGTAAAATATACCAATGACGGAAGCACCAACTTAAAGAGGTACTTGACAAGTTAGAGTTTGTTGTCGTAGCCTTTGAACCGATCTCTCCAAGACATCCCCTTGCTGGTTAGAGTTGGACATACATTTAAGGCCAGATTCTTCTGATATTCCCGAGTCCCTTGCAGTATGTTGAACGCTTAGGCTTCCAGTTCCAAGCCCAGACCCAGCTTGTGGCCTCCAGCATTGATGTTCTTGCCATCGACCAGGCCAGACAGGGTGAGTTTCACACCTGCACAGGCAAGAGGACCAACATTAGCCTTTAAGTGCAAACCGGCTCTTCTTAAACACGGGTTGTGAGAGGGCTGACAGGACAACGCAGGCTGCTAAGAGTTGCTATAAATGACTATATTCTAGGTCACAGTATTCAAAGTGCATTTGCTCAAAACTGAAGTGTTGTGTGCGAGGACTCAAAATAGAGGCATTCTTAAATCTATAAACATTTTTGTAAACATCCTCCAGCTGTCCATGAACCTGTAGGAAACCACCTTACCTGGTCTAAGAGTCTGGGTGTACCCAACACCAACAAGGCTATTGTTATTCACTTTAGCCTATGGAGAAAAACAAACAAAACAAACGTCAGTTTGTGACGATAGTCACATTTTTCATTTTCTGGAAGCCTCTGCTGCACTACTTACGCTGACGGAGGCATCCTTGTCCAGCTGGTATTTGGCTGCAATACCGAAGCGTGTGCTGTTGCTGCCAGCGGTCCAGGCCAGGTTGACTGCCGTCTCCAGTTTGTCGCTCACCTTCTGGTAGATGGAGCCTCCGAACTCAGCGCCGTCATTGCTTTAAAGATAATAAGCGTACGAGAGATGTCATGCTACAGAAAAGAAAGTCTGGAATACACACACACAGTGTCTTTGATTCAGTCCTGACATTTGTGCTACTCAAGTGCATGAAGTTGTTCAGGTGCGTTTGGTGAATTAACGAATATGTTTGCAGGTTGGGCAGTGAAGATTGGCCGTCACTGGTCAGGTGGATGCAGGTATTGAAAACACTGACCAAATTCTACATTAAGTGAACTGAAGGTTCACAGATGGACCTTGATGTAAATACATACACATTGGTGTGCAGCTGGAAGTCTCCCGTCTTGTAGCCGATAGCGAAGTTGTTCTGGGTCATCTTGGATTTGGCAGTGTCGAAGCTCATCTGGTAACCGGCGAGCCATCCCTCGTAGCCGACGACAGCCGCTCCGTGGATGGTGGGCCCGGCGAAGTCGAAGTCCACATCGCTGCCCATGTTAACGAACTCGCGCTTGTAGGCGGTCTTAACTTTGCCACTCTTCTTGCTGTTGGTGTAAAATTAAATCAGATTAGGCATCAGACAATATACAAGTGGGTCAGGTTACATTTCCTGCAGTATGTTTTTAGCCAATTTGACACAAATATATAAAAAAATTAAACATACAATAGTGTTGTTTCATCCTTTTTTTTTTTATATGTTGAAACATTTATAAAAAATAAAAGAATAAAAAAAAAATCTTGTGGCACCCTTGGTCTGTCCTCGAGGCATTCCAGGAGGTTATGAAAGGCACCTTAGGGATCACTGTCATAGACGTGTGACCTCCTAGAGATAATTCTCAACATGTCAAGTAGCAAACAGGGTTTTCCTGTTTGCTACAGGGTTTTCTTTTTTACCCAAAGGCCACATGATGATCAGCCACTTTAACTATTTCACCAGCTTGGCTTTGAATTAGATCTCCTCCAGTTTGGGAGATACTGCTAAAGTGCTGGAGTTTACTTCCCAGTCTGAGCACGACACTGTAGCCTTAAAACAGGCCGTCTCGATGTAGCAACACAACTACAATCAACCTTCCCACACTCCGTATGAAAGAGGAAACGCTTCCTCTGGAACATGTGCCGTAGTCCTCATGTGATTTTACACCTCTAATAAAGCAAACACAAGGACTGTAGGAGCAGCTGAGCACACTGGTAAATGTTGTGTATGTGCAAAAAGCCGATCACAGTAATGTGATACAATAGACTTGTTCCATATTGGGACTGGAGTCACATGGCCGACAACTACACTTGTCAGAAGCATGTACGGCACAGATCGGGTTGCCGAAATGATTCCAGTTGAGACGCAACAGGCAGAGTAAAATCCACATGGAACCAACTTTTCAATTAATTATGCATTTATTTATCAGAACCATCATCGTACCCAGTGTTTGGTGAGAAGGTTGTGTCAAAAGTCAACTTCAGACCCTTGGCGATCTGTGAGAAACAATAGAAAACCATTTGACATTCAGATAAATGGATGTTGCCCCGTCATGCTCACTGGGTTAAATAACAGGTGTATAAAGTCTGAATATTTTCCTGACCTGATCTTCAACAGTGATTTCCGTTCCCAAGGTGTTGTCCGTGTTCCACTTCTCAGTGAAGGTCAGGCCATATTCGGACCTCTTGTATTTAGTTTCCAGGCTGCCCGCAACTTTGCTGGTATCAGTGTTGGAGGAACCAGCTGTTTTGAATTCCTGCAAAGCACAAATTTAGAGACATTCAAATGAAATACAATGGATGAAAAGAAAGCCATAAATTGATCCATCATTACTTTTAGCAGTCAGTCATACTTTGGCTATTGCTCTTTTTTTTAAAGCCAAGTTAGAAACTAAAATAATTGTGTGTCATCTAGACAGCTGAAATAACTAATTAGCAACTTTCATGTTCAAGTAGAAAACTTATCAAGCCAAACAGTCGCAAGTTTCGGCTTCTTAGATGTGGGACTTTGCACTTCTGTTTGGCATGACAGGAAAATGTATTACCATTCAGCTTCAGACTGTTGCGCAGACAAAACACAATATGAAGATGTTGCCTTGTGCTAAATGCCTTGTTTTACCAATTTTTTATAGACAATTGAAACCTTTGTAATCTACACGGATGAGCACGAAGGAAAATGAAGACTGGCACAGTTACTTTGGCTGAATTTCATTGTTCCGACAATGCCAATAAAGGCTTATTTAACCAGTGCAAGCAGTGTAATAAACATGAACTGCAATAGCTTTCAAATTGCAAAATCTACTTTCTCCTTTGCAACTAGAATGTGCCGTTACATCACTTTAGTTACTCTGAAGTATATTCTAGTTTTCTATTCTCAACCCAAAAAGAAATGAGCTTACCACTCCACTGGCTGACTTTGTCTTGACATCCAGCTTCACCAAGCCAAATCCTGAAGAAAAACAATAAAAGCTTATCCATGATATCGACCAGCTTTGGCGGTACATTGTCACATCATCAGTGCCACTTGGTCAAACTGTAAGAAACCATACCATAGCCTTTGTTGAAGATGTCCTTGGCAGACTTGCCCAGGTCAGCGTAGCAGGGAGGCACGGCCATTGTATCTGTGGACAGAAGCAACATCATTATTCTTCTAACATTAAGTACAGTTCTACCCACCAGCTTTTGTACAATACAAAAACACAACGTAACGTAATGTAATGACTACAAAAATGAAATTATCAATTTTCATGATGGATTTAGCAATTGCCAAAAACGCAAATGCAAGGTCTGTAAATGAAGCTGTAGCAAGCTGTCAGGAAAATGTCTGACATAACTATTTATGTCAATATTTGTATCAATGGCTTCAATATTTGGAGGTAAGGGCAGGAAGTGCCGTCTCTAATGAATGCACCACTCATGCCCACACGTGTGTATTGTGAGGTTACAGTATAGAAATACTGGTATAAACTATGTTTTCAGGCTATACACTTCTTAACCTTAATGCAAAAATACAGTCTGGTATAGAAGATGCATTTGTTCTTAAATTATAAGAAAACAAGCCTGATTCAGGTGAAGATGTAAATTGCTACACTTTCTGTTCTTCCTGTGGTTGCTGTACCTGTTGAGTGGAAAGCTAGCTCTGCATTAGCGTGCATTCATAACCAATATCCTGCTAATATCCTGTCTGTCATTAACATAGCATACGTTTTTATGTTGCCAAGTTTAGAGTGCCAGTGCGGACACGTATACTTTCGCTTTCATAATGTCAGTTACACATCTGGCACAGTGACAGCATCACAGTGCTCCAGGTAGTCACAGCAGTGCAAGTGTTTGACAGCCGATGGACAAGGTTACTGAGCGAGAGAGGAGCCATTTTGCCGCAATGGAGTGTCTATTTCAGGCCCGGCTCTTATCAAACTAACGTTACTCCTTTACGTGGATTTGGCAGGGACAGCTAGGCGTGGCCAGGCACATGTCGGTGCCAATTAGTGGGATGGGGGTAATTAACCAGCTCACTCGAGTTATCTGCCAGCTAACTGCTGCTAACTAGGCCCTAGGGGGAGTTAACGAAATGAATAAGTTTAAGTAGTACGTTGTCAAACTTTTCTTAGATAAAGTAGCTATGCCGAACACCCACCAATTTATCAGCAGCATGATACGTGAAATTCAAAGCAAACCTGGCATGTAACACGTTGCTTTAGCTAACTTGTCATGTGTCAGACGCAGCATGCCGAGTGCAGCTAGTTTAGCTAACTTAGCTCGCCTGCAGAGTACCGGTGTGCGCAAAGCGAGCTTAAACACTACTTGCTGCTTGTTATAGAGTTGAGTAACAGCGTCAGGCGGAATATATAGCTCTCTTACCAGTAGAGGATGGAGCGAGTGGTGAACTATAGTGACTTTATTAGAGATGTTCCTCACACCACACGGCAGAAACAGGCGTCACCGGTAGAAGGGCGAGCTGAAGGAGACTGCACTGCAATAAAATCCAGACCTATCACAGCCCGGCCCAGGACCCCGGGGCGGCCGCAGAGATGCCTGTCTAAAAATGGTTCACGTCACGGCATGGTGACGTCAAGGCTGGGATATTTTTTTTATTTTGCATTAACCATAGACAGTATATAAGAAGGTATGTGACAGATAAAGTTTCTTTCTAAAAAATTTTTAGGTTAAAGTGAAGAAAAAAAAAAGATTATTGTGTGCACAATTGTAATAAAGTATGAAGTATGAAAGACAATTTCTGCCACTATGACACTAGCAAATAGCTGTACTGCTTTAAATAACCTCTTATTGTGTAAATGCAGTCTAGGTTTGTTTTGTATGGTAGTTTAATGCACAAAATATTAAGTGCATCTGTGCATCATACTTTGGCATCTAACGGCTACCTAAACTAATTGTTATGTGTTGCTTGGCTGCTTCCAAGAAAAAACAGTTTTGCTGTACTTCCAAGAACGACGTGCTTTCAGCTTCCCCATTTACATTTTCAAAGTAGCTTCCCCAACACTTGCAATAATTTACATTTACCATATGTGCAAATTTAGTGGACCCACAATTTCTAAACAAAAGACCAATTGTTTTCCAACATGTGTCAGAAGCCACAACTGCAGAGTTGATCAAGTATAAAAAATGTCACTGATGCAGTGGATACAACATTTTTGAATAACTTCAAGCATATAGACTGAAATGTCTTTATTTATCAAAACATGACAGTAAACAATTGCAACTTTTAGCCCTGGTATATTCAATAGTAATATAGACAATAAAGCTTTCACAACATCACCCTCCTGCCAATACATATGCCAATAATAATGTTTTCCTGCCTTCAGTCAATCCTTTAAAATTGAAGTGTCTAATGTGAACATTAGATTGTCATGAAGCATATAGTTTGTAATGTTCACAAGTCACAAATCACCAAATATATGCCCAATTTATTTGTTTATTTTTATACCTTTTAAAGTATGCCTAATCCATCAAGTCAATAATATGATAGACGAGTTTGAAAATGTTTGAACAACACAAATTGAGTGTAATGACATTTTTTAGTTATTTTTTTACTGATGTAATTGTGCTTAAAGTATCTGTGATTACATCAGCATTTGAAGCATATTCATTTGAAAACTAATGTCACACAGTATGCCATCTCTGCACTACTCAAAAGTTGTTGTTTCAATAACCACAGAGGAGACACACATGATTTACCTGCTGCTCCAGGCAGACGTCACTTTTAAACGCATATTAAACCCTAAATTAGGCATTGACTTCCTGAATGCACAAGTTCTATATCAAACCTATAAGCATACTGTGGCACCATAAATATAAAGAAAGAAGATATGGAAACTGCAAAAATAACATCAAGAAAGCGGCATTTCAGCCAGGAGAGATGAATATAAGACAGGGAAGGAGGATAATAACAAAATATATGCAAAGATCGATTGTTAAATGTATTTGTGTGTGTTAGGTTAATTCGATTTTCTTATTTTGTAATTTAAACAATATCATTTATTTTCTATTAAAAGTCACTTAAACATCATAAGCGTTCATGATACAAATGCAGACTTAAATTAATAAAAACAATAAAAGCTCCTGCAAGTTCTGGAGCTTCTTAAGATGCTCTTAACCTCCTATGAGAGGAAAGGATCATGTCTAAGTATGTTGAAGGCTTTTGTCGATGCTTTCGGATGTTGCAATCATCTAAAAAAAGAGTCCAGTGATAGACAGATAAGATGTATGAGTAGTAGGGGAAACATTTACAGGTTTTGCTGCTGCTGGGCCAATGCATCCTCATCTTTTACTTCAACCTGTTGCAGAACAGAAGAAAAAAATGACAATTAGGAAAAATGATCAAAGATAAAGTTTGCATGTGTTTGGTCATAAAAACAAATAATGTTTGACCTGATAATGGCGCTGGATTGAAAGTAAAGGGATCAACAAAAGTTGTTTGGGTACATCCTCTGGACACCAGGAATGTCTGTACTAAATATTGTAATAATCAATCCAATAGCTGTTCTGATATTTCACTCTGGATCAAAGTGGTGGTGCGACTGTCAGACAGACATTGACATCCATAAAATGTGGGAAAAAGCATCACTGTGTGTATGTGAGAAACAGTGTGAGGCTGGTTTCGGTTCTCTTAAATTTGACGCTTTGTACAGTTTGCCGTTCTACAGTGACCACAGAGTTGTACATCACATCCACATCACTGGGTAAGAGAGAAGACACAAACGTGAAACAGATCAATTGAACAAACTTTTTTTTGTTATTTTTGCTTCATTCAAATACAAGCGTGTATAATGAAAAAATAAATGCTATTTGAGGGTACTTGTGGTCTACTTGGTTCACGGCTACCTCATCTGAAGTTTTTCTGATGTGCATTGCATTACATCACCTCCTCTTCATCCTGATGAAGGAACAAACCAAATGTTACTTAAATAAAGGCAATACACCATTTTATATGACCAGAGATTCGATAACATAAACATGATCTTTGTTAAAATAATAATCATGAACCATTTATATAAATAATTCCTTTTAAAGGGAAACACATGATGAGACAAATTACCAGAAGAGTTTACTAAAACCGTATTCTATAAATAGTGAAAGTAAAAGAAATATTAATAATCTTGAGGGGATCTTGCTAAAAAGAAAAAAGGAACATACACAGTTTTTCTCTTTCTCTTAATAGTACAGTATGCTACTTCTTCTTTAGCCTGTGTTTGAGGAGCAGAGGACAGAACATTCATGGCAAGTTCGAACCAATAAACACAATTGGTTTCTTCATTAAACCTGTTTGTGATCACAGATGTGCTCAATTAAGTGTATCTCAATGCTCTCCTATCAAACAAGGTTGTATTAAAAGATACACAACAATGATATGAATGATCAAGATATATTTTATGTAATATAACTATTTTATTTTCATCTACATTGTAATCCTGCACCTGCAAAGGGACAAAGCAGTATTGTCTCTACAGTGAGCACTATTTATTGCACTTGCTATCAGTGCAGTGTTACATTAAGCAAATGGCCATGATAGTGTGTCTCCTTCTTTGTAAAATAATTGTACTGGAAATGAATCAACATATCTTACTGTACCATTGTTGTGGCTGATGACTCTGCTTTGTTCTGTTCTAAAAGTGAAGCAATGAAAAATCCAATTAGGACTATCAATGCTAAATGACAATAATACACAATATTCTACAATTACGGTAAACTATTTACAAATAATAAAACTGTTTTGGCATAAATTGGATTCATCAAAATTCTGCATAAACTTACTGTGTCTTTTGAACATAAACCAGATGAACAATGTCACCATCACAACAAAGATCAGCAAAGTCAAACGGATGATGAAGCCCTTTCGGTCAACTAAAACACTGCAGCATATATTTAAAGCACATAATGCAGGAATTAAAAATAAGACTTTCTTAAACAATCCAATAATGTATTTGCATGTAGATGTGAAGGCTTCTGACCTGTGCTGTTCACCCTGAGCTGTGGTAGGTGTTGCTTTTGCAAAAACAGAGGTGAGATTCAGAGGCTCAGGAGTGGGTGATAAGGTGTTGCTTGTATCTGTAACAGTGGATATAACCCAAAACAAGACCATAATGAGTAAAATGACAATATTTATTATTTATATCTCTTCTATGTTTAATCAAATGATTTACAAATGACTGGACAACAATATTTATAAACATATATGTTTTACTTTTATAAGTGTAGTACTTACTTGTGGTAGATTGCACAGTAACAGTTACATGCACAGGCATCTGTAAGTCTCCCTTAACACACTGATACCAGCCGCTGCTCTCTATCTTTAGTCCACTCATAGTCACAGTGAAAACATTGGAGCCACTTGTTTTGATGGCAACTCTTGTTCCATCGATTAATCCAGAAGATGTCACACAAGACCTGCCCAGCCTGCACCACTTCATTTCTCCAGGGTTACTATAGTAGCAATTGATGGTTATATGGTGTCCTTTAAATCCTGTAATCTCCTGATGATCCACAGTGAGACTGGGTGTACCTTAAGGGAAATCAATATAAAATTGTGGGTAGCCTCATAACAATCAGTCTCCAAAGCAAACAATGAGACCCTGCTTATTTTTTTTCCCTCTAAAGTGTTAGTGTAAAGGATTGGAAATGTGCTGAAAAGACTTTAAGGACTCTTACCTCTGGTGGCTGACAGGTGAAAAAGCACTCCGACATCTTTCCCTTCATTAATCTCCACAATACACCAGTAATAATCAGTGTCTCTATCCGTCAGATCATTTACAGTCACAGTGAAGATTCTTTGGGTTTTGTCATCAGAGATTGAAAACTTTCTTGAATTTCTTTGGTCTGTTCTAACTTCATAAGTGCAGGAGGACCAAGTGCTTCCTTTACACAAGTATTTCACATGGTTTACATATTGTGAGCCATAGAGACATGGGATAGAGATTGAATCTCCAGCCTTCACTGACACTTTACTGACTGTAGTTATGCTGTGAATTCCTGCAACAAGAACAAACAAAGCATTTTAATGGTTGTATTTACTGACAATAATCTTCCTTCATATGACCTGCATGTTGTAGATGTTAAAATGATCTATTGTTTTACATATTAGGTCATTTTTATCTTAAAAATCAATCAAATGCAAAACTGGAGATTATTACTTGTCTAACTGACAGTTATCATTATTATCATCTTCTGAGATGACCATTAGAAGCATACAATATATACTCAATTATAAAATGATTCCAATCGCTGACCTGTGAGTCCAGTGAGGATGAGAAGAAAGCTAAGATGAACAGCCATGTTGGTGAGTGATCAGGCAAATCAACATGAACCAGCGCACTGCAAGACTGATTGTCTACTTCCTACATTTCATAAATATGCAAATGCAACAGTTCAATTCTGTCTTCCTCTGTAAGGAAGTAGCCTTTCATTGGTTAGTTAGATTATCTAAATAAATATCTATGCAACTAGAGCATACTTCACTAATATATGTTACTGTAGACTGTGTATGAAGTCCAGTAAATACATTTAAAAGAAAATATCTTAAATTAGGGCTAAATGATTTAGAAAGTACAGAACTAACATATTTGAAATGACTGAAATACAGGAAGCAAAAACAAAACTTTTAAATATTTACCCTTTTAACTGTTTTTTGCTTCATGGTAACCACAGAGCTGTACATCACGTCCACATCACTTTTAGGATATAACCTCTGGGTGAGGGACATATATGAAACAGATGGATTTTGATGGATTTCAAACTGTTTTATTCAGCTGCACTTGGTGGAATAAGAAGATTAAATATCCATCTCTATTAATATATTTAGCATTTCATATGGTTACTGTAGTCTCTTGATAGAAATCCACAAGCACAATATAACCACTTGTATTTTATCGAACAGAAATATTAGAAATCCATTTGCAAGAAACAAGAATAAATACAACATTTCAACAGATACACTGTTGGTATTGTTCCTTCTGATGATTTTCGTGTCTTAGCTATTCATACCCAATGTTTTGTATATTAAATTATATATGTCCAGAATTTATGAAATATAACATGTTTATAATGTCAGACAAAACAACATGAACCACTGACACTGGCAGACTTCTGTACAGCACTCTACCACCTATATCTTAGTTAATATGCAATAGCAACTGTTACAATCTTGCCTCCTCCTAAGCAAGGCAGTTGCATCACATAAGTTGGCTGATGAAGTAAATATTGTATGGAGTCACATGGTATTTTGTTCCTGTTATTATCAGAAAACATTGTACACAGTAAGTACTCCATCCATCTATTATCTGGTGAGTGGATATTCTCCATACTATCTGGCAACCTCCTTAGGGGGCCACTGGAGGCACTGGTGATGACTGATACAAAATAATAAAGATAACCAGCTTCAGTGGCAAAGTTTAGACTTTGTTGAGTGAAGGGGAACAAGGGGTAAAAATGAAGTAAGGTTGATGTCCGTTGATCAAGACAGCTATGTGGTTTTCAAAAAAAGCTACTTCCTCTGACTCAACATGTCTTACAAATAGATTTCAGGACACCACATCGTTATCTATTTTTCAATCTGGTCTGCTCTCGGTCTGCAACATATTGATGAGGAACAATGGTGGCGGAGCACACTACAGGATCACTCCCAGTTTATGAGCCCTATAATGGATTCATTTAAAACATTTTTCACAGCAGACATTTTGACATAAACAGCACAGGTCTTACTATAAACATTAACAATGGCACCATTTGATTCAAGTGCCCCAGTGAGCTATGACAGTGTGAGCCAACATGCTCAATACTACAACCCTTAATGTGAAGCAGCTAAATGAAATATTGACAAGGAAATGACCACCAACACCAAAAACAGAGGGTTCAAAACTTAATTTATTTTTATATGTGTGTGAGTTCAGTAGTGATAGTAGTTATAAACAAACTGAAGGTGGCAGTACAGGGCTATTTGAACACTTCCAGTGGGTTTTTACCATCAGGTTTACAATGCTTTGAGGCCTGACAGTAATGCCATTGAGACAAATGAAAGGCAGCAAATACGAAGTGATTAGTATTTAAATAATACAACAGACAATTTAAAGTAATATTATTGCTGGACATAATTAGCACCAGTAAATTGGTTTTGGATTTAAACTTGAGGTGTCAGGTGATATGTGTGTTAAGTGATCAGACATGCCATTTTTACATCACCCAACTTTAATATTGTTGAAAATGATCACGAAAGATGAAGGACATTGGGTCTCCTCATCATGTAATGTTTTCACGTGAGGATCAAGAGTTGGGTTGTTATTGGATGAGTCGATATATCAAGGACAGTATTTATATGCGAATTTGCCTTAGCATGCCCAACTGGCATGTCCGATCTTAAGAATTAAATTAAATGGCTGGCTGTATTACGAATCGAAAAAAAATGAATACAAGGGGAAGATTTTGAGATGATGTAAAGTCATGAGCATTGCTGTGTGTGTCATGATTGAGGTGAGGTTTTGAAATAGCTATCTGAATGTGTTCGCTTCTGATAACATTAGCAGAAGTTCACTCGGGAGGTTTATACCAACTCATCATGAGATACAGTACAGTGAGTGAGCTTGACACATTGCAATTTGACACATGGATAGATAAAATACATTTTATAAGATGAATTTGAGATGTTTAGACACATGGAAACTATGCACTATGTGTCAGGATAACATGCTTATGTGAGCTTTAGGGCTACTAAATAATACAACAGTTACACCCAAGACTTGGGGTGTCAATGGTATTGTAAAAAACATAGCAAACAAGGGAAATGCTTCTTTGAAATGTATGCAGAACAGGAAAAAGTATGGCAAGGTGGAACAACCAGGGGTAACGTGTGCTAAGCAGCACTACTGCTTAGCCAATGTGCTGTATGTAACATTCTCGTCATTTGCTTCAACCTGTTGGAAACAATAAGTAAAAAAATGACATTATGGAAGAAAAAACAAAATTTAAATTTCTCAGTCTGGGAAAAAAGTTACAAAATCTTTAGAAAAGTCCAACAACAAAATGTAAAAAAAAAGTAGTGAACATAAGCATGTGAGCTTCGGTTTTCTTAATATTTACCGTTTCAACATTTAGTTGCCTCATGGAAACCACAGAACTATACGTCACGTCCACATCTTTCTCAGCAGTTGACCTCTGGGTAAGAGAGGTGAAAGACATGGAGAGGACTAAGCATTGTCTGTTTTTGATGAATTACACATTGTTTTATTTCGTTGCAATTGGGAATGGTATAATAGGATATTATATTAAATGTGCCAATACGTCCTTAAGAATACTTGCATTTTGCAATACAAATCATGTCCTGTTTGTCTTTTATTTGTTGGATCCCTTATTAATAAAAATGTACAAGTAGAAAATTGCGCAAAACAGGAATATGAAATAACTACATGCAATGGTACTACCCTGCAGCCTGCACAGCTAAGGAAAGGGATAGTAGATTCTCAGAAAGATGTACATGTGATTTTTCTTGATCATCTCTGAAGTCATGGATTACCTGGCTTGAAGTTTTCCTCGTGTGCTTAACATCACTGTATGTTACTTCCTCTTCAGCCTGTGTAGAAGGGACAAACCAAAATTCAGATTGTCCTTTAAATGTTCATAAATGTCCTTTAAATTTAGTTTCACACAGTTTCAATAAAACTTAATTTACAATGAACAATCATAGCTTAGAAAATGATCACGCTTGCTCAAATATTTAAATGACAAATCATAATAAGAGGAATGACCACAATTGGGACACTGCTCATTAAGCCTATCACCCTACCACTGCGGTGCAAACATAAAAAAAGACCACTCTCAAACTAGTGCCCTCCTTCTGTGGACCATTATAGCCTTCTTTGTGAAAATAAATAAGTGAATCTTACCTCTGTCATGGCTGATGATGCTGATTTGGTCTGCTCTAAATGTGAAACAGTAAAGACTCTGATTACTCTCAATGCAAATATAAAATATTAAGAAAATAATATTATATTATAAATCGGATTAATTAAAGTTGAGCAACCTACTGTGTCTCTTCAACATGAACCAGATGAACAAGGTCACCATCACAGTGAAGAACAACACGCTCAAAGCGATGATGATGTTCTTTAGGGTAAATGAATCACTGCTGCATTAAATATATATAAAAGCAAAAAATGCAAAGTAATTAAACAGAATTCATCAACCGTATTACACACTACAACTCTACACGTATAGTCTTAGTTTTATGCCAACCAGTCTAATTATTCCTATAATACATACACATACATATAGATGTTCATTTATAACTGTTGTATTTCACCATTAAATGACCACAGTTCTCTAAATACTGCATTCAAAGGCTTCTGACTTGTGCTGTTCACCCTGAGCTGTGGTAGGTGTTGCTTCTGCAAAAACAGAGGTGAGATTCAGAGGCTCAGGAGTGGGTGATAAGGTGTCGCTTGTATCCGTGACAGTGGCTATAACCCAAAACAAGACCATAATGAGTAAAATGACAATATGTATTATTTATATCTCTTCTATGTTTAATCAAATGATTTACAAATGACTGGACAACAATATGTATAAACATATATGTTTTACTTTTAGAAGTGTAGTACTTACTTGTGGTAGATTGCACAGTAACAGTTACATGCACAGGCATCTGTAAGTCTCCCTTAACACACTGATACCAGCCGCTGCTCTCTATCTTTAGTCCACTCATAGTCACAGTGAAAACATTGGAGCCATTTGTTTTGATGGCAACTCTTGTTCCATCGATTAATCCAGAAGATCTAGTTGTTACACAAGACATGCCCAGCCTGCACCACTTCATTTCTCCAGGGTTACTATAGTAGCAATTGATGGTTATATGGTGTCCTTTAAATCCTGTAATCTCCTGATGATCCACAGTGAGACTGGGTGTACCTTAAGGGAAATCAATAGAAAATTGTGGGTAGCCTCATAACAATCAGTCTCCAAAGCAAACAGTGAGACCCTGCTTATTTTTTTTTTCCTCTAAAGTGTTAGTGGAAAGGATTGGAAATGTGCTGAAAAGACTTTAAGGACTCTTACCTCTGGTGACTGACAGGTGAAAATACACTCCGTCATCTAACCTTCTGTTAATCTCCACAGCACACCAGTAATAATCAGTGTCTCTATCCGTCAGATCATTTACAGTCACAGTGAAGATTCTTTGGGTTTTGTTATCAGAGATTGAAAACCTTCCTGAATTGATTTGGTTTGTTTTAACTTCATAATCACAGTTGGCCCAAGTTCTTCCTTTACACAAGTATTTCACATGGTTTACATATTGTGAGTCATAGAGACATGGGATAGAGATTGAATCTCCAGCCTTGACTGACACTTTACTGACTGTAGTTATGCTGTGAATTCCTGCAACAAGAACAAACAAAGCATTTTAATGGTTGTATTTACTGACAATAATCTTCCTTCATATGACCTGCATGTTGTAGATGTTAAAATTATCTATTGTTTTACATATTAGATCATTGTTGTCTTAAAAATCAATCAAATGCAAAACTGGAGATTATTACTTGTCTAACTGACAGTTATCATTATTATCATCTTCTGAGATGACCATCAGAAGCATACAATATATACTCAATTATAAAATGATTCCAATCGCTGACCTGTGAGTCCAGTGAGGATGAGAAGAAAGCTAAGATGAACAGCCATGTTGGTGAGTGATCAGGCAAATCAACATGAACCAGCGCACTGCAAGACTGATTGTCTACTTCCTACATTTCATAAATATGCAAATGCAACAGTTCAATTCTGTCTTCCTCTGTAAGGAAGTAGCCTTTCATTGGTTAGTTAGATTATCTAAATAAATATCTATGCAACTAGAGCGTACTTCCCTAATATATTTTACTGTAGACTGTGTATGAAGTCCAGTAAATACATTTAAAAGAAAATATCTTAAATTAGGGCTAAATGATTTAGAAAGTACAGAACTAACATATTTGAAATGACTGAAATACAGGAAGCAAAAACAAAACTTTTAAATATTTACCCTTTTAACTGTTTTTTGCTTCATGGTAACCACAGAGCTGTACATCACGTCCACATCACTTTTAGGATATAACCTCTGGGTGAGGGACATATATGAAACAGATGGATTTTGATGGATTTCAAACTGTTTTATTCAGCTGCACTTGGTGGAATAAGAAGATTAAATATCCATCTCTATTAATATATTTAGCATTTCATATGGTTACTGTAGTCTCTTGATAGAAATCCACAAGCACAATATAACCACTTGTATTTTATCAAACAGAAATATTAGAAATCCATTTGCAAGAAACAAGAATAAATACAACATTTCAACAGATACACTGTTTGTATTGTTCCTTCTGATGATTTTCGTGTCTTAGCTATTCATACCCAATGTTTTGTATATTAAATTATATATGTCCAGAATTTATGAAATATAACATGTTTATAATGTCAGACAAAACAACATGAACCACTGACACTGGCAGACTTCTGTACAGCACTCTACCACCTATATCATAGTTAATATGCAATAGCAACTGTTACAATCTTGCCTCCTCCTAAGCAAGGCAGTTGCATCACATAAGTTGGCTGATGAAGTAAATATTGTATGGAGTCACATGGTATTTTGTTCCTGTTATTATCAGAAAACATTGTACACAGTAAGTACTCCATCCATCTATTATCTGGTGAGTGGATATTCTCCATACTATCTGGCAACCTCCTTAGGGGGCCACTGGAGGCACTGGTGATGACTGATACAAAATAAGGAAGATAACCAGCTACAGTGGCAAAGTTTAGACTTTGTTGAGTGAAGGGGAACAAGGAGTAAAAATGAAGTAAGGTTGATGTCCGTTGATCAAGACAGCTATGTGGTTTTCAAAAAAAGCTACTTCCTCTGACTCAACATGTCTTACAAATAGATTTCAGGACACCACATCGTTATCTATTTTTCAATCTGGTCTGCTCTCGGTCTGCAACATATTGATGAGGAACAATGGTGGCGGAGCACACTACAGGATCACTCCCAGTTTATGAGCCCTATAATGGATTCATTTAAAACATTTTTCACAGCAGACATTTTGACATAAACAGCACAGGTCTTACTATAAACATTAACAATGGCACCATTTGATTCAAGTGCCCCAGTGAGCTATGACAGTGTGAGCCAACATGCTCAATACTACAACCCTTTAAACTGAAGCAGCTAAATGAAATATTGACAAGGAAATGACCACCAACACCAAAAACAGAGGGTTCAAAACTTAATTTATTTTAATGTGCGTGTGAGTTCAGTAGTGATAGTAGTTATAAACAAACTGAAGGTGGCAGTACAGGGCTATTTGAACACTTCCAGTGGGTTTTTACCATCAGGTTTACAATGCTTTGAGGCCTGACAGTAATGCCGTTGAGACAAATGAAAGGCAGCAAATACGAAGTGATTAGTATTTAAATAATACAACAGAAAATTTAAAGTAATATTATTGCTGGACATAATTAGCACCAGTAAATTGGTTTTGGATTTAAACTTCAGGTGTAAGGTGATATGTGTGTTAAGTGATCAGACATGCCATTTTTACATCACCCAACTTTAATATTGTTGAAAATTATCACGAAAGATGAAGGACATTGGGTCTCCTCATCATGTAATGTTTTCACGTGAGGATCAAGAGTTGGGTTGTTATTGGATGAGTCGATATATCAAGGACAGTATTTATATGCGAATTTGCCTTAGCATGCCCAACTGACATGTCCGATTTCTTCAGAAAATTCTTGTTAGCTGCAGCCTGGCAGGGGGAGCTGCTGGCTCACAGGTGAGATCTTAAGAATTAAATAAAATGGCTGACTGTATTACGAATCGAAAAAAAATGAATACAAGGGGAAGATTTTGAGATGATGTAAAGTCATGAGCATTGCTGTGTGTGTCATGATTGAGGTGAGGTTTTGAAATAGCTATCTGAAAGTGTTAGCTACTGATAACATTAGCAGAAGTTCACTAGGGAGGTTTATACCAACTCATCATAAAGTATTCAGGAAACACGATCAAACTACAGAGGAGCGCAGATTGTCCACCAGGTGTGTCTGCAGTGAAATTAAATCAAGGATTAGAAAGAGGTCATATTTAAGAAGTAACTTTGTTTTTATGAGATACAGTACAGTGAGTGAGCTTGACACATTGCAATTTGACACATGGATAGATAAAATACATTTTACAAGATGGATTTGAGATGTTTAGACACATGGAAACTATGCACTATGTGTCAGGATAACATGCTTATGTGAGCTTTAGGGCTACTAAATAATACAACAGTTACACCCAAGACTTGTGGTGTCAATGGTATTGTAAAAAACATAGCAAACAAGGGAAATGCTTCTTTGAAATGTATGCAGAACAGGAAAAAGTATGGCAAGGTGGAACAACCAGGGGTAACGTGTGCTAAGCAGCACTAGTGCTTAGTCAATGTGCTGTATGTAACATTCTCGTCATTTGCTTCAACCTGTTGGAAAAAAGAAGTAAAAAAATGACATTATGGAAGAAAAAACTAAATTAAAATTTCTCAGTCTGGGAAAAAAGTTACAAAATCTTTAGAAAAGTCCAACAACAAAATGTAAAAAATAAAGTAGTGAACATAAGCATGTGAGCTTCGGTTTTCTTAATATTTACCGTTTCAACATTTAGTTGCCTCATGGAAACCACAGAACTATACGTCACGTCCACATCTTTCTCAGCAGTTGACCTCTGGGTAAGAGAGGTGAAAGACATGGAGAGGACTAAGCATTGTCTGTTTTTGATGAATTACACATTGTTTTATTTCGTTGCAATTGGGAATGGTATAATAGGATATTATATTAAATGTGCCAATACGTCCTTAAGAATACTTGCATTTTGCAATACAAATCATGTCCTGTTTGTCTTTTATTTGTTGGATCCCTTATTAATAAAAATGTACAAGTAGAAAATTGCGCAAAGCAGGAATATGAAATAACTACATGCAATGGTACTACCCTGCAGCCTGCACAGCTAAGGAAAGGGACAGTAGATTCTCAGAAAGATGTACATGTGATTTTTCTTGATCATCTCTGAAGTCATGGATTACCTGGCTTGAAGTTTTCCTCGTGTGCTTAACATCACTGTATGTTACTTCCTCTTCAGCCTGTGTAGAAGGGGCAAACCAAAATTCAGATTGTCCTTTAAATGTTCATAAATGTCCTTTCAATTTAGTTTCACACAGTTTCAATAAAACTTAATTTACAATGAACAATCATAGCTTAGAAAATGATCACAGTTGCTCAAATATTTAAATGACAAATCATAATAAGAGGAATGACCACAATTGGGACACTGCTCATTAAGCCTATCACCCTACCACTGCGGTGCAAACATAAAAAAGACCACTCTCAAACTAGTGCCCTCCTTCTGTGGACCATTATAGCCTTCTTTGTGAAAATAAATAAGTGAATCTTACCTCTGTCATGGCTGATGATGCTGATTTGGTCTGCTCTAAATGTGAAACAGTAAAGACTCTGATTACTCTCAATGCAAATATAAAATATTAAGAAAATAATATTATATTATAAATCGGATTAATTAAAGTTCAGCAACCTACTGTGTCTCTTCAACATGAACCAGATGAACAAGGTCACCATCACAGTGAAGAACAACACGCTCAAAGCGATGATGATGTTCTTTAGGGTAAATGAATCACTGCTGCATTAAATATACATAAAAGCACAAAATGCAAAGTAATTAAATATAATTCATCAACCGTATTACACACTACAACTCTACACGTATAGTCTTAGTTTTATGCCAACCAGTCTAATTTTTCCTATAATACATACACATACATATAGATGTTCATTTAGAACTGTTATATTTCACCATTAAATGACCACAGTTCTCTAAATACTGCATTCAAAGGCTTCTGACCTGTGCTGTCCACCCTGAGCTGTGGTAGGTGTTGCTTCTGCAAAAACAGAGGTGAGATTCAGAGGCTCAGGAGTGGGTCATAAGGTGTTACTTGTATCTGTAACAGTGGCTATAACCCAAAACAAGACCATAATGAGTAAAATGACAATATTTATTCTTTATATCTCTTCTATGTTTAATCAAATGATTTACAAATGACTGGACAAAAATACTTATAAACATATATGTTTTACTTTTATAATTGTAGTACTTACTTGTGGTAGATTGCACAATAACAGTTACATGCACAGGCATCTGTAAGTCTCCGTTAACACACTGATACCAGCCGCTGCTCTCTATCTTTAGTCCACTCATAGTCACAGTGAAAACATTGGGGCCACTTGCATTGATGGCAACTCTTGTTCCATCGATTAATCCAGAACATCTAGTTGTTACACAAGACCTGCCCAGCCTGCACCACTTCATTTCTCCAGGGTTACTATAGTAGCAATTGATGGTTATATGGTGTCCTTTAAATCCTGTAATCTCCTGATGATCCACAGTGAGACTGGGTGTACCTTAAGGGAAATCAATAGAAAATTGTGGGTAGCCTCATAACAATCAGTCTCCAAAGCAAACAATGAGACCCTGCTTATTTTTCCCCCCTCTAAAGTGTTAGTGTAAAGCAATGGAAATGTGCTGAAAAGACTTTAAGGACTCTTACCTCTGGTGAGGTGAAAAAGCACTCCGACATCTCCCCCTGCGTTAATCTCCACAGCACACCAGTAATAATCAGTGTCTCTATCCGTCAGATCATTTACAGTCACAGTGAAGATTCTTTGGGTTTTGTTATCAGAGATTGAAAACCTTCCTGAATTGATTTGGTTTGTTTTAATTTCATAAGTGCAGGAGGACCAAGGTCTTCCTTTACACAAGTATTTCACATGGTTTACATATTGTGAGTCATAGAGACATGGGATAGAGATTGAATCTCCAGCCTTCACTGACACTTTACTGACTGTAGTTATGCTGTGAATTCCTGCAACAAGAACAAACAAAGCATTGTAATGGTTGTATTTACTGACGATAATCTTCCTTCATATGACCTGCATGTTGTAGATGTTAAAATCTATTGTTTTACATATTAGGTCATTTTTATCTTAAAAATCAATCAAATGCAAAACTGGAGATTATTACTTGTCTAACTGACAGTTATCATTATTATCATCTTCTGACATGACCATTAGAAGCATACAATATATACTCAATTATAAAATGATTCCAATCGCTGACCTGTGAGTCCAGTGAGGATGAGAAGAAAGCTAAGATGAACAGCCATGTTGGTGAGTGATCAGGCAAATCAACATGAACCAGCACACTGCAAGACTGATTGTCTACTTCCTACATTTCATAAATATGCAAATACAACAGTTCAATTCTGTCTTCCTCTGTAAGGAAGTTGCCTTTCATTGGTTAGTTAGATTTTCTAAATAAATATCTATGCAACTAGAGCGTACTTCCCTAATATATTTTACTGTAGACTGGGTATGAAGTCCAGTAAATACATTTGAAAAAAGATCTTAAATTAGAGCTAAATGATTTAGAAAGTACAGAACTAACATATTTGAAATAACTGAAATACAGGAAGCAAAAACAAAACTTTTAAATATTTACCCTTTTAACAGTTTTTTGCTTTATGGTAACCACAGAGCTGTACATCACGTCCACATCACTTTTAGGATATAACCTCTGGGTGAGGGACATATATGAAACAGATGGATTTTGATGGATTTCCAACTGTTTTATTCAGCTGCACTTGGTGGAATAAGAAGTTCGTTTTAAATGTCCTTGTGTGACCTTATTGAACTTGTTCAATACAAATTATGTTTTTTGTGTGTTTAGTTTACCTGGGTTGATATTTTTCTCAAGTACCCAACATTACAGTAAGTTACCTCCTCTTCAGCCTGTGTTGAAGGAGCAAAAGACTAAACCGTTGATTTAGATTAAAATATTCATCTCTATTAATATATTTAGCATTTCATATGGTTACTGTATTCTCTTGATAGAAATCCACAAGCACAATATAACCACTTGTATTTTATCAAACAGAAATATTAGAAATCCATTTGCAAGAAACAAGAATAAATACAACATTTCAACAGATACTGTTTGTATTGTTCCTTCTGATGATTTTCGTGTTTTAGCTATCCATACCCAATGTTTTGTATATTAAATTATATATGTCCAGAATTTATGAAATATAACATGTTTATAACATCAGACAAATCAACATGAACCACTGACACTGGCAGACTTCTGTACAGCACTCTACCACCTATATCTTAGTTAATATGCAATAGCAACTGTTACAGTCTTGCCTCCTCTTAAGCAAGGCAGTTGCATCACATAATCAGAATCAGAATCAGAATCAGCTTTATTGGCCATGTATGTGTAAGCATACATGGAATTTGTCTCCGGTTTCCACTCCGCTGTCAATGTACAAACACAAATTTAAAATAAACAAGAAAAATATATATAAAGAATAAAAAAGGGCAGCAAAAAAGTAGAACAGATGTAGCTATAAACATTTAACAGCTATATACAATATAAGTATAAATATATATCCAAAAGAAAAAGTGTGTATATATATATATATATATATATATATACATACACATATACACACACATGTGAACATCAACCTATAAACAATGGCAATGGAATTGAGGTGATAGTGCAAGTAGTGGTAATAGTGCAAACAGAGGTAGTAGTGCAATACTACTGATTTATTGTTCATGAGAGTGACGGCCAGTGGAAAAAGCTGTTCCTGTGTCTGGTGGTTTTGGCGTACAGAGCCCTGTAGCGCCTACCAGAGGGGAGGAGTTGGAACAGCTTGTGTCCAGGGTGTGAAGGGTCTGCAGTGATCTTTCCAGCCCCTTTCCTGACTCTGGAGGTGAACAAGTCCAGGATGGACGGCAGGCTGGAACCAATGATCCTCTCTGCAGACCTGACAATCCGTTGTAGTCTGTTTCTGTCCTGTTTGGTGGCCGATCCAAACCACACAGTGATAGAGGAGCAGAGAACAGACTGGATGATGGCTGAGTAAAACAGGATCAGCAGCTCCTGAGGCAGGTTGAACTTCCTGAGCTGGCGCAGGAAGTACAACCTCTGCTGGGCCTTTTTCCTGATGGTGTTGATGTTGGGAGCCCACTTCAGGTACTGGGAGATTGTGGATCCCAGAAACTTGAAGGTCTCCACAGCGGACACAGTGTTGTTGAGTATGGTGAGGGGGGGCAGTGTTGGGGGGCTCCTCCTGAAGTCCACTGTCATCTCCACAGTTTTGAGCCTGTTAAGCTCCAGGTCGTTATTTATTTTTCAATCTGGTTTGCTCTCGGTCTGCAACATATTGATGAATGAAAACATTTTTCACAGCAGACATTTTGACATAAACAGCACAGGTCTTACTATAAACATTAACAATGGCACCATTTGATTCAAGTGCCCCAGTGAGCTATGACAGTGTGAGCCAACATGCTCAATACTACAACCCTTAAACTGAAGCAGCTAAATGAAATATTGACAAGGAAATGACCACCAACACCAAAAACAGAGGGTTCAAAACTTAATTTATTTTTATATGCGTGTGAGTTCAGTAGTGATAGTAGTTATAAACAAACTGAAGGTGGCAGTACAGGGCTATTTGAACACTTCCAGTGGGTTTTTACCATCAGGTTTACAATGCTTTGAGGCCTGACAGTAATGCCGTTGAGACAAATGAAAGGCAGCAAATACGAAGTGATTAGTATTTAAATAATACAACAGACAATTTAAAGTAATATTATTGCTGGACATAATTAGCACCAGTAAATTGGTTTTGGATTTAAACTTCAGGTGTCAGGTGATATGTGTGTTAAGTGATCAGACATGCCATTTTTACATCACCCAACTTTAATATTGTTGAAAATTATCACGAAAGATGAAGGACATTGGGTCTCCTCATCATGTAATGTTTTCACGTGAGGATCAAGAGTTGGGTTGTTATTGGATGAGTCGATATATCAAGGACAGTATTTATATGCGAATTTGCCTTAGCATGCCCAACTGACATGTCCGATTTCTTCAGAAAATTCTTGTTAGCTGCAGCCTGGCAGGGGGAGCTGCTGGCTCACAGGTGAGATCTTAAGAATTAAATAAAATGGCTGGCTGTATTACGAATCGAAAAAAAATGAATACAAGGGGAAGATTTTGAGATGATGTAAAGTCATGAGCATTGCTGTGTGTGTCATGATTGAGGTGAGGTTTTGAAATAGCTATCTGAATGTGTTCGCTGCTGATAACATTAGCAGAAGTTCACTAGGGAGGTTTATACCAACTCATCATAAAGTATTCAGGAAACACGATCAAACTACAGAGGAGCGCAGATTGTCCACCAGGTGTGTCTGCAGTGAAATTAAATCAAGGATTAGAAAAAGGTCATATTTAAGAAGTAACTTTGTTTTTATGAGATACAGTACAGTGAGTGAGCTTGACACATTGCAATTTGACACATGGATAGATAAAATACATTTTACAAGATGGATTTGAGATGTTTAGACACATGGAAACTATGCACTATGTGTGTCAGGATAACATGCTTATGTGAGCTTTAGGGCTACTAAATAATACAACAGTTACACCCAAGACTTGTGGTGTCAATGGTATTGTAAAAAACATAGCAAACAAGGGAAATGCTTCTTTGAAATGTATGCAGAACAGGAAAAAGTATGGCAAGGTGGAACAACCAGGGGTAACGTGTGCTAAGCAGCACTAGTGCTTAGCCAATGTGCTGTATGTAACATTCTCGTCATTTGCTTCAACCTGTTGGAAACAATAAGTAAAAAAATGACATTATGGAAGAAAAACAAAATTAAAATTTCTCAGTCTGGGAAAATTTACAAAATCTTTAAAAAAGTCCAACAACAAAATGTAAAAAAAAAAGTAGTGAACATAAGCATGTGAGCTTCGGTTTTCTTAATATTTACCGTTTCAACATTTAGTTGCCTCATGGAAACCACAGAACTATACGTCACGTCCACATCTTTCTCAGCAGTTGACCTCTGGGTAAGAGAGGTGAAAGACATGGAGAGGACTAAGCATTGTCTGTTTTTGATGAATTACACATTGTTTTATTTCGTTGCAATTGGGAATGGTATAATAGGATATTATATTAAATGTGCCAATACGTCCTTAAGAATACTTGCAGTTTGCAATACAAATCATGTCCTGTTTGTCTTTTATTTGTTGGATCCCTTATTAATAAAAATGTACAAGTAGAAAATTGCGCAAAACAGGAATATGAAATAACTACATGCAATGGTACTACCCTGCAGCCTGCACAGCTAAGGAAAGGGACAGTAGATTCTCAGAAAGATGTACATGTGATTTTTCTTGATCATCTCTGAAGTCATGGATTACCTGGCTTGAAGTTTTCCTCGTGTGCTTAACATCACTGTATGTTACTTCCTCTTCAGCCTGTGTAGAAGGGGCAAACCAAAATTCAGATTGTCCTTTAAATGTTCATAAATGTCCTTTAAATTTAGTTTCACACAGTTTCAATAAAACTTAATTTACAATGAACAATCATAGCTTAGAAAATGATCACGCTTGCTCAAATATTTAAATGACAAATCATAATAAGAGGAATGACCACAATTGGGACACTGCTCAGTTAAGCCTATCACCCTACCACTGCGGTGCAAACATAAAAAAGACCACTCTCAAACTAGTGCCCTCCTTCTGTGGACCATTATAGCCTTCTTTGTGAAAATAAATAAGTGAATCTTACCTCTGTCATGGCTGATGATGCTGATTTGGTCTGCTCTAAATGTGAAACAGTAAAGACTCTGATTACTCTCAATGCAAATATAAAATATTAAGAAAATAATATTATATTATAAATCGGATTAATTAAAGTTCAGCAACCTACTGTGTCTCTTCAACATGAACCAGATGAACAAGGTCACCATCACAGTGAAGAACAACACGCTCAAAGCGATGATGATGTTCTTTAGGGTAAATGAATCACTGCTGCATTAAATATATATAAAAGCACAAAATGCAAAGTAATTAAACAGAATTCATCAACCGTATTACACACTACAACTCTACACGTATAGTCTTAGTTTTATGCCAACCAGTCTAATTTTTCCTATAATACATACACATACATATAGATGTTCATTTATAACTGTTGTATTTCACCATTAAATGACCACAGTTCTCTAAATACTGCATTCAAAGGCTTCTGACCTGTGCTGTCCACCCTGAGCTGTGGTAGGTGTTGCTTCTGCAAAAACAGAGGTGAGATTCAGAGGCTCAGGAGTGGGTGATAAGGTGTTACTTGTATCCGTGACAGTGGCTATAACCCAAAACAAGACCATAATGAGTAAAATGACAATATTTATTCTTTATATCTCTTCTATGTTTAATCAAATGATTTACAAATGACTGGACAAAAATATGTATAAACATATATGTTTTACTTTTATAAGTGTAGTACTTACTTGTGGTAGATTGCACAGTAACAGTTACATGCACAGGCATCTGTAAGTCTCCCTTAACACACTGATACCAGCCGCTGCTCTCTATCTTTAGTCCACTCATAGTCACAGTGAAAACTTTGGGGCCACTTGCATTGATGGCAACTCTTGTTCCATCGATTGATCCAGAAGATGTCACACAAGACCTGCCCAGACTGCACCACTTCATTTCTCCAGGGTTACTATAGTAGCAATTGATGGTTATATGGTGTCCTTTAAATCCTGTAATCTCCTGATGATCCACAGTGAGACTGGGTGTACCTTAAGGGAAATCAATAGAAAATTGTGGGTAGCCTCATAACAATCAGTCTCCAAAGCAAACAGTGAGACCCTGCTTATTTTTTTTCCCTCTAAGTGTTAGTGTAAAGGATTGGAAATGTGCTGAAAAGACTTTAAGGACTCTTACCTCTGGTGACTGACAGGTGAAAATACACTCCGTCATCTAACCTTCTGTTAATCTCCACAATACACCAGTAATAATCAGTGTCTTTATCCGTCAGATCATTTACAGTCACAGTGAAGATTCTTTGGGTTTTGTCATCAGAGATTGAAAACCTTCCTGAATTGATTTGGTTTGTTTTAACTTCATAATCACAGTTGGCCCAATAGCTTCCTTTACACAAGTATTTCACATGGTTTACATATTGTGAGCCATAGAGACATGGGATAGAGATTGAATCTCCAGCCTTGACTGACACTTTACTGACTGTAGTTATGCTGTGAATTCCTGCAACAAGAACAAACAAAGCATTTTAATGGTTGTATTTACTGACAATAATCTTCCTTCATATGACCTGCATGTTGTAGATGTTAAAATGATCTATTGTTTTACATATTAGGTCATTTTTATCTTAAAAATCAATCAAATGCAAAACTGGAGATTATTACTTGTCTAACTGACAGTTATCATTATTATCATCTTCTGAGATGACCATTAGAAGCATACAATATATACTCAATTATAAAATGATTCCAATCGCTGACCTGTGAGTCCAGTGAGGATGAGAAGAAAGCTAAGATGAACAGCCATGTTGGTGAGTGATCAGGCAAATCAACATGAACCAGCGCACTGCAAGACTGATTGTCTACTTCCTACATTTCATAAATATGCAAATGCAACAGTTCAATTCTGTCTTCCTCTGTAAGGAAGTAGCCTTTCATTGGTTAGTTAGATTATCTAAATAAATATCTATGCAACTAGAGCATACTTCACTAATATATGTTACTGTAGACTGTGTATGAAGTCCAGTAAATACATTTAAAAGAAAGTATCTTAAATTAGGGCTAAATGATTTAGAAAGTACAGAACTAACATATTTGAAATAACTGAAATACAGGAAGCAAAAACAAAACTTTTAAATATTTACCCTTTTAACTGTTTTTTGCTTCATGGTAACCACAGAGCTGTACATCACGTCCACATCACTTTTAGGATATAACCTCTGGGTGAGGGACATATATGAAACAGATGGAGTTTGATGGATTTCAAACTGTTTTATTCAGCTGCACTTGGTGGAATAAGAAGATTAAATATCCATCTCTATTAATATATTTAGCATTTCATATGGTTACTGTAGTCTCTTGATAGAAATCCACAAGCACAATATAACCACTTGTATTTTATCGAACAGAAATATTAGAAATCCATTTGCAAGAAACAAGAATAAATACAACATTTCAACAGATACACTGTTGGTATTGTTCCTTCTGATGATTTTCGTGTCTTAGCTATTCATACCCAATGTTTTGTATATTAAATTATATATGTCCAGAATTTATGAAATATAACATGTTTATAATGTCAGACAAAACAACATGAACCACTGACACTGGCAGACTTCTGTACAGCACTCTACCACCTATATCTTAGTTAATATGCAATAGCAACTGTTACAATCTTGCCTCCTCCTAAGCAAGGCAGTTGCATCACATAAGTTGGCTGATGAAGTAAATATTGTATGGAGTCACATGGTATTTTGTTCCTGTTATTATCAGAAAACATTGTACACAGTAAGTACTCCATCCATCTATTATCTGGTGAGTGGATATTCTCCATACTATCTGGCAACCTCCTTAGGGGGCCACTGGAGGCACTGGTGATGACTGATACAAAATAATAAAGATAACCAGCTTCAGTGGCAAAGTTTAGACTTTGTTGAGTGAAGGGGAACAAGGGGTAAAAATGAAGTAAGGTTGATGTCCGTTGATCAAGACAGCTATGTGGTTTTCAAAAAAAGCTACTTCCTCTGACTCAACATGTCTTACAAATAGATTTCAGGACACCACATCGTTATCTATTTTTCAATCTGGTCTGCTCTTGGTCTGCAACATATTGATGAGGAACAATGGTGGCGGAGCACACTACAGGATCACTCCCAGTTTATGAGCCCTATAATGGATTCATTTAAAACATTTTTCACAGCAGACATTTTGACATAAACAGCACAGGTCTTACTATAAACATTAACAATGGCACCATTTGATTCAAGTGCCCCAGTGAGCTATGACAGTGTGAGCCAACATGCTCAATACTACAACCCTTAATGTGAAGCAGCTAAATGAAATATTGACAAGGAAATGACCACCAACACCAAAAACAGAGGGTTCAAAACTTAATTTATTTTTATATGCGTGTGAGTTCAGTAGTGATAGTAGTTATAAACAAACTGAAGGTGGCAGTACAGGGCTATTTGAACACTTCCAGTGGGTTTTTACCATCAGGTTTACAATGCTTTGAGGCCTGACAGTAATGCCGTTGAGACAAATGAAAGGCAGCAAATACGAAGTGATTAGTATTTAAATAATACAACAGAAAATTTAAAGTAATATTATTGCTGGACATAATTAGCACCAGTAAATTGGTTTTGGATTTAAACTTCTGGTGTCAGGTGATATGTGTGTTAAGTGATCAGACATGCCATTTGTACATCACCCAACTTTAATATTGTTGAAAATGATCACGAAAGATGGAGGACATTGGGTCTTTAATAAAAGGGTCTTTTAAAATATTTTACATTCATTTGTCTTTTAGTTTAGTAAACTAAGACAACTCCTCATCATGTCATTTTTTCACATGAGGATCAAGAGTTGGGTTGTTATTGGATGAGTCGATATATATCAAGGACAGTATTTATATGCGAATTTGCCTTAGCATGCCCAACTGACATGTCCGATTTCATCAGAAAATTCTTGTTAGCTGCAGCCTGGCAGGGGGAGCTGCTGGCTCACAGGTGAGATCTTAAGAATTAAATTAAATGGCTGGCTGTATTACGAATCGAAAAAAAATGAATACAAGGGGAAGATTTTGAGATGATGTAAAGTCATGAGCATTGCTGTGTGTGTCATGATTGAGATGAGGTTTTGAAATAGCTATCTGAATGTGTTTGCTACTGATAATATTAGCAGAAGTTCACTAGGGAGGTTTATACCAACTCATCATGAGATACAGTACAGTGAGTGAGCTTGACACATTGCAATTTGACACATGGATAGATAAAATACATTTTATAAGATGAATTTGAGATGTTTAGACACATGGAAACTATGCACTATGTGCGTCAGGATAACATGCTTATGTGAGCTTTAGGGCTACTAAATAATACAACAGTTACACCCAAGACTTGTGGTGTCAATGGTATTGTAAAAAACATAGCAAACAAGGGAAATGCTTCTTTGAAATGTATGCAGAACAGGAAAAAGTATGGCAAGGTGGAACAACCAGGGGTACCGTGTGCTAAGCAGCACTACTGCTTAGTCAATGTGCTGTATGTAACATTCTCGTCATTTGCTTCAACCTGTTGGAAAAAAGAAGTAAAAAAATGACATTATGGAAGAAAAACAAAATTGAAATTTCTCAGTCTGGGAAAAAAGTTACAAAATCTTTAAAAAAGTCCAACAACAAAATATAAAAATAAAGTAGTGAACATAAGCATGTGAGCTTCGGTTTTCTTAATATTTACCGTTTCAACATTTAGTTGCCTCATGAAAACCACAGAACTATACGTCACGTCCACATCTTTCTCAGCAGTTGACCTCTGGGTAAGAGAGGTGAAAGACATGGAGAGGACTAAGCATTGTCTGTTTTTGATGAATTACACATTGTTTTATTTCGTTGCAATTGGGAATGGTATAATAGGATATTATATTAAATGTGCCAATACGTCCTTAAGAATACTTGCATTTTGCAATACAAATCATGTCCTGTTTGTCTTTTATTTGTTGGATCCCTTATTAATAAAAATGTACAAGTAGAAAATTGCGCAAAACAGGAATATGAAATAACTACATGCAATGGTACTACCCTGCAGCCTGCACAGCTAAGGAAAGGGACAGTAGATTCTCAGAAAGATGTACATGTGATTTTTCTTGATCATCTCTGAAGTCATGGATTACCTGGCTTGAATTTTTCCTCGTGTGCTTAACATCACTGTATGTTACTTCCTCTTCAGCCTGTGTAGAAGGGGCAAACCAAAATTCAGATTGTCCTTTAAATGTTCATAAATGTCCTTTAAATTTAGTTTCACACAGTTTCAATAAAACTTAATTTACAATGAACAATCATAGCTTAGAAAATGATCACGCTTGCTCAAATATTTAAATGACAAATCATAATAAGAGGAATGACCACAATTGGGACACTGCTCAGTTAAGCCTATCACCCTAACACTGCGGTGCAAACATAAAAAAGACCACTCTCAAACTAGTGCCCTCCTTCTGTGGACCATTATAGCCTTCTTTGTGAAAATAAATAAGTGAATCTTACCTCTGTCATGGCTGATGATGCTGATTTGGTCTGCTCTAAATGTGAAACAGTAAAGACTCTGATTACTCTCAATGCAAATATAAAATATTAAGAAAATAATATTATATTATAAATCGGATTAATTAAAGTTGAGCAACCTACTGTGTCTCTTCAACATGAACCAGATGAACAAGGTCACCATCACAGTGAAGAACAACACGCTCAAAGCGATGATGATGTTCTTTAGGGTAAATGAATCACTGCTGCATTAAATATATATAAAAGCACAAAATGCAAAGTAATTAAACAGAATTCATCAACCGTATTACACACTACAACTCTACACGTATAGTCTTAGTTTTATGCCAACCAGTCTAATTATTCCTATAATACATACACATACATATAGATGTTCATTTATAACTGTTGTATTTCACCATTAAATGACCACAGTTCTCTAAATACTGCATTCAAAGGCTTCTGACTTGTGCTGTTCACCCTGAGCTGTGGTAGGTGTTGCTTCTGCAAAAACAGAGGTGAGATTCAGAGGCTCAGGAGTGGGTGATAAGGTGTTGCTTGTATCCGTGACAGTGGCTATAACCCAAAACAAGACCATAATGAGTAAAATGACAATATGTATTATTTATATCTCTTCTATGTTTAATCAAATGATTTTCAAATGACTGGACAAAAATACTTATAAACATATATGTTTTACTTTTATAATTGTAGCACTTACTTGTGGTAGATTGCACAGTAACAGTTACATGCACAGGCATCTGTAAGTCTCCCTTAACACACTGATACCAGCCGCTGCTCTCTATCTTTAGTCCACTCATAGTCACAGTGAAAACTTTGGAGCCATTTGTTTTGATGGCAACTCTTGTTCCATCGATTAATCCAGAAGATCTAGTTGTTACACAAGACATGCCCAGCCTGCACCACTTCATTTCTCCAGGGTTACTATAGTAGCAATTGATGGTTATATGGTGTCCTTTAAATCCTGTAATCTCCTGATGATCCACAGTGAGACTGGGTGTACCTTAAGGGAAATCAATAGAAAATTGTGGGTAGCCTCATAACAATCAGTCTCCAAAGCAAACAGTGAGACCCTGCTTATTTTTTTTTTCCTCTAAAGTGTTAGTGGAAAGGATTGGAAATGTGCTGAAAAGACTTTAAGGACTCTTACCTCTGGTGACTGACAGGTGAAAATACTCACTGACATCTCCCCCTCTCTTAATCTCCACAATACACCAGTAATAATCAGTGTCTTTATCCGTCAGATCATTTACAGTCACAGTGAAGATTCTTTGGGTTTTGTCATCAGAGATTGAAAACTTTGTTGAATTTCTTTGGTTTGTTCTAACTTCATAATCACAGTTGGCCCAATAGCTTCCTTTACACAAGTATTTCACATGGTTTACATATTGTGAGTCATAGAGACATGGGATAGAGATTGAATCTCCAGCCTTCACTGACACTTTACTGACTGTAGTTATGCTGTGAATTCCTGCAACAAGAACAAACAAAGCATTGTAATGGGTGTATTTACTGACAATAATCTTCCTTCATATGACCTGCATGTTGTAGATGTTAAAATGATCTATTGTTTTACATATTAGGTCATTTTTATCTTAAAAATCAATCAAATGCAAAACTGGAGATTATTACTTGTCTAACTGACAGTTATCATTATTATCATCTTCTGAGATGACCATCAGAAGCATACAATATATACTCAATTATAAAATGATTCCAATCGCTGACCTGTGAGTCCAGTGAGGATGAGAAGAAAGCTAAGATGAACAGCCATGTTGGTGAGTGATCAGGCTAATCAACATGAACCAGCGCACTGCAAGACTGATTGTCTACTTCCTACATTTCATAAATATGCAAATGCAACAGTTCAATTCTGTCTTCCTCTGTAAGGAAGTTGCCTTTCATTGGTTAGTTCGATTTTTTAAATAAATAGCTATGCAACTAGAGCGTACTTCCCTAATATATTTTACTGTAGACTGGGTATGAAGTCCAGTAAATACATTTAAAAGAAAAGATCTTAAATTAGAGCAAAATGATTTAGAAAGTACAGAACTAACATATTTGAAATAACTGAAATACAGGAAGCAAAAACACAACTTTTAAATATTTACCCTTTTAACAGTTTTTTGCTTTATGGTAACCACAGAGCTGTACATCACGTCCACATCACTTTTAGGATATAACCTCTGGGTGAGGGACATATATGAAACAGATGGATTTTGATGGATTTCCAACTGTTTTATTCAGCTGCACTTGGTGGAATAAGAAGTTCGTTTTAAATGTCCTTGTGTGACCTTATTGAACTTGTTCAATACAAATTATGTTTTTTGTGTGTTTAGTTTACCTGGGTTGATATTTTTCTCAAGTACCCAACATTACAGTAAGTTACCTCCTCTTCAGCCTGTGTTGAAGGAGCAAAAGACTAAACCGTTGATTTAGATTAAAATATTCATCTCTATTAATATATTTAGCATTTCATATGGTTACTGTAGTCTCTTGATAGAAATCCACAAGCACAATATAACCACTTGTATTTTATCAAACAGAAATATTAGAAATCCATTTGCAAGAAACAAGAATAAATACAACATTTCAACAGATACACTGTTTGTATTGTTCCTTCTGATGATTTTCGTGTTTTAGCTATTCATACCCAATGTTTTGTATATTAAATTATATATGTCCAGAATTTATGAAATATAACATGTTTATAATGTCAGACAAATCAACATGAACCACTGACACTGGCAGACTTCTGTACAGCACTCTACCACCTATATCATAGTTAATATGCAATAGCAACTGTTACAATCTTGCCTCCTCCAAAGCAAGGCAGTTGCATCACATAATCAGAATCAGAATCAGAATCAGCTTTATTGGCCATGTATGCGTAAGCATACATGGAATTTGTCTCCGGTTTCCACTCCGCTGTCAATGTACAAACACAAATTTAAAATAAACAAGAAAAATATATATAAAGAATAAAAAAGGGCAGCAAAAAAGTAGAACAGATGTAGCTATAAACATTTAACAGCTATATACAATATAAGTATAAATATATATCCAAAAGAAAAAGTGTGTATATATATATATATATATATATATATACATACACATATACACACACATGTGAACATCAACCTATAAACAATGGCAATGGAATTGAGGTGATAGTGCAAGTAGTGGTAATAGTGCAAACAGAGGTAGTAGTGCAATACTACTGATTTATTGTTCATGAGAGTGACGGCCAGTGGAAAAAGCTGTTCCTGTGTCTGGTGGTTTTGGCGTGCAGAGCCCTGTAGCGCCTACCAGAGGGGAGGAGTTGGAACAGCTTGTGTCCAGGGTGTGAAGGGTCTGCAGTGATCTTTCCAGCCCCTTTCCTGACTCTGGAGGTGAACAAGTCCAGGATGGACGGCAGGCTGGAACCAATGATCCTCTCTGCAGACCTGACAATCCGTTGTAGTCTGTTTCTGTCCTGTTTGGTGGCCGATCCAAACCACACAGTGATAGAGGAGCAGAGAACAGACTGGATGATGGCTGAGTAAAACAGGATCAGCAGCTCCTGAGGCAGGTTGAACTTCCTGAGCTGGCGCAGGAAGTACAACCTCTGCTGGGCCTTTTTCCTGATGGTGTTGATGTTGGGAGCCCACTTCAGGTCCTGGGAGATTGTGGATCCCAGAAACTTGAAGGTCTCCACAGCGGACACAGTGTTGTTCAGTATGGTGAGGGGGGGGGGGGGGGGGGGGGGGGGGGGCAGTGTTGGGGGGCTCCTCCTGAAGTCCACTGTCATCTCCACAGTTTTGAGCCTGTTAAGCTCCAGGTCGTTATCTATTTTTCAATCTGGTTTGCTCTCGGTCTGCAACATATTGAGAAATGAAAACATTTTTCACAGCAGACATTTTGACATAAACAGCACAGGTCTTACTATAAACATTAACAATGGCACCATTTGATTCAAGTGCCCCAGTGAGCTATGACAGTGTGAGCCAACATGCTCAATACTACAACCCTTAAACTGAAGCAGCTAAATGAAATATTGACAAGGAAATGACCACCAACACCAAAAACAGAGGGTTCAAAACTTAATTTATTTTTATATGCGTGTGAGTTCAGTAGTGATAGTAGTTATAAACAAACTGAAGGTGGCAGTACAGGGCTATTTGAACACTTCCAGTGGGTTTTTACCATCAGGTTTACAATGCTTTGAGGCCTGACAGTAATGCCGTTGAGACAAATGAAAGGCAGCAAATACGAAGTGATTAGTATTTAAATAATACAACAGACAATTTAAAGTAATATTATTGCTGGACATAATTAGCACCAGTAAATTGGTTTTGGATTTAAACTTCAGGTGTCAGGTGATATGTGTGTTAAGTGATCAGACATGCCATTTTTACATCACCCAACTTTAATATTGTTGAAAATTATCACGAAAGATGAAGGACATTGGGTCTCCTCATCATGTAATGTTTTCACGTGAGGATCAAGAGTTGGGTTGTTATTGGATGAGTCGATATATCAAGGACAGTATTTATATGCGAATTTGCCTTAGCATGCCCAACTGACATGTCCGATTTCTTCAGAAAATTCTTGTTAGCTGCAGCCTGGCAGGGGGAGCTGCTGGCTCACAGGTGAGATCTTAAGAATTAAATAAAATGGCTGGCTGTATTACGAATCGAAAAAAAATGAATACAAGGGGAAGATTTTGAGATGATGTAAAGTCATGAGCATTGCTGTGTGTGTCATGATTGAGGTGAGGTTTTGAAATAGCTATCTGAATGTGTTCGCTGCTGATAACATTAGCAGAAGTTCACTTGGGAGGTTTATACTCATCATGAGATACACTACAGTGAGTGAGTGAGCTTGACACATTGCAATTTGACACATGGATCGATAAAATACATTTTATAAGATGAATTTGAGATGTTTAGACACATGGAAACTATGCACTATGTGCGACAGGATAACATGCTTATGTGAGCTTTAGGGCTACTAAATAATACAACAGTTACACCCAAGACTTGTGGTGTCAATGGTATTGTAAAAAACATAGCAAACAAGGGAAATGCTTCTTTGAAATGTATGCAGAACAGGAAAAAGTATGGCAAGGTGGAACAACCAGGGGTACCGTGTGCTAAGCAGCACTAGTGCTTAGTCAATGTGCTGTATGTAACATTCTCGTCATTTGCTTCAACCTGTTGGAAACAATAAGTAAAAAAATGACATTATGGAAGAAAAACAAAATTAAAATTTCTCAGTCTGGGAAAATTTACAAAATCTTTAAAAAAGTCCAACAACAAAATGTAAAAAAAAAAGTAGTGAACATAAGCATGTGAGCTTCGGTTTTCTTAATATTTACCGTTTCAACATTTAGTTGCCTCATGGAAACCACAGAACTATACGTCACGTCCACATCTTTCTCAGCAGTTGACCTCTGGGTAAGAGAGGTGAAAGATATGAAGGAGAGGACTAAGCATTGTCTGTTTTTGATGAATTACACATTGTTTTATTTCGTTGCAATTGGGAATGGTATAATAGGATATTATATTAAATGTGCCAATACGTCCTTAAGAATACTTGCATTTTGCAATACAAATCATGTCCTGTTTGTCTTTTATTTGTTGGATCCCTTATTAATAAAAATGTACAAGTAGAAAATTGCGCAAAACAGGAATATGAAATAACTACATGCAATGGTACTACCCTGCAGCCTGCACAGCTAAGGAAAGGGATAGTAGATTCTCAGAAAGATGTACATGTGATTTTTCTTGATCATCTCTGAAGTCATGGATTACCTGGCTTGAAGTTTTCCTCGTGTGCTTAACATCACTGTATGTTACTTCCTCTTCAGCCTGTGTAGAAGGGGCAAACCAAAATTCAGATTGTCCTTTAAATGTTCATAAATGTCCTTTAAATTTAGTTTCACACAGTTTCAATAAAACTTAATTTACAATGAACAATCGTAGCTTAGAAAATGATCACGCTTGCTCAAATATTTAAATGAAAAATCATAATAAGAGGAATGACCACAATTGGGACACTGCTCAGTTAAGCCTATCACCCTACCACTGCGGTGCAAACATAAAAAAGATCACTCTCAAACTAGTGCCCTCCTTCTGTGGACCATTATAGCCTTCTTTGTGAAAATAAATAAGTGAATCTTACCTCTGTCATGGCTGATGATGCTGATTTGGTCTGCTCTAAATGTGAAACAGTAAAGACTCTGATTACTCTCAATGCAAATATAAAATATTAAGAAAATAATATTATATTATAAATCGGATTAATTAAAGTTCAGCAACCTACTGTGTCTCTTCAACATGAACCAGATGAACAAGGTCACCATCACAGTGAAGAACAACACGCTCAAAGCGATGATGATGTTCGTTAGGGTAAATGAATCACTGCTGCATTAAATATATATAAAAGCACAAAATGCAAAGTAATTAAACAGAATTCATCAACCGTATTACACACTACAACTCTACACGTATAGTCTTAGTTTCATGCCAACCAGTCTAATTATTCCTATAATACATACACATACATATAGATGTTCATTTATAACTGTTGTATTTCACCATTAAATGTCCACAGTTCTCTAAATACTGCATTCAAAGGCTTCTGACCTGTGCTGTTCACCCTGAGCTGTGGTAGGTGTTGCTTCTGCAAAAACAGAGGTGAGATTCAGAGGCTCAGGAGTGCGTGATAAGGTGTTGCTTGTATCCGTGACAGTGGCTATAACCCAAAACAAGACCATAATGAGTAAAATGACAATATTTATTCTTTATATCTCCTGTATGTTTAATCAAATGATTTACAAATGACTGGACAACAATATGTATAAACATATATGTTTTACTTTTATAATTGTAGTACTTACTTGTGGTAGATTGCACAATAACAGTTACATGCACAGGCATCTGTAAGTCTCCCTTAACACACTGATACCAGCCGCTGCTCTCTATCTTTAGTCCACTCATAGTCACAGTGAAAACATTGGAGCCACTTGCATTGATGGCAACTTTTGTTCCATCGATTGATCCAGAAGATCTAGTTGTTACACAAGACCTGCCCAGCCTGCACCACTTCATTTCTCCAGGGTTACTATAGTAGCAATTGATGGTTATATGGTGTCCTTTAAATCCTGTAATCTCCTGATGATCCACAGTGAGACTGGGTGTACCTTAAGGGAAATCAATAGAAAATTGTGGGTAGCCTCATAACAATCAGTCTCCAAAGCAAACAGTGAGACCCTGCTTATTTTTTTTCTTCTAAAGTGTTAGTGTAAAGGATTGGAAATGTGCTGAAAAGACTTTAAGGACTCTTACCTCTGGTGACTGACAGGTGAAAATCCACTCCGTCATCTCTCCATTCATTAATCTCCACAATACACCAGTAATGAGTGTCTCTATCCGTCAGATCATTTACAGTCACAGTGAAGATTCTTTGGGTTTTGTCATCAGAGATTGAAAACCTTTTTGAATTTCTTTGGTTTGTTTTAATTTCATAAGTGCAGGAGGACCAAGTTCTTCCTTTACACAAGTATTTCACATGGTTTACATATTGTGAGCCATAGAGACATGGGATGGAGATTGAATCTCCAGCCTTGACTGACACTTTACTGACTGTAGTTATGCTGTGAATTCCTGCAACAAGAACAGATACAGCCTTTTACTGCATATATAGCAAAAAAAATGTGTCTTATACCCAATTGTCTCCAAATAACGTTTAATTCAGAGACACATCTTTGTATTACTCTTCTGTGTGACATTTGAAGAATGACAGAGTGTATTTAATTACTCATTCCATCATAATCTGACATAAACAGGTCAAACATGACTTAACATACAAATACAGTTACCCTTGTGACTGACCTGTAAGTCCGGTGACGATGAGAAGAACTCTGAGAGGAACATCCATGTCGGTGAGTGAGCAGAGTCAGACAAAAAACATCATGAGCTGATGCACTGACAGAGTAATTTTCTACTTCCTGATTTTCTTAAACATGCAATTGCAGCTGTTAACAAATCTCTTCCTCTTCCTTTTAAGGCAGTTACACTTATTTGGATTCAAGTGGTTTCCGTTAATGAAAAGAAATAACAAGTAAAAGCAAACAACAATAAAATACTTACCGTATTTTCCGCACTATAAAGCGCACCGGATTATAAGGCGCACCTTCAATGAATGGCCTATGTTAGAACTGTTTTTATATATAGGGCGCACCGGATTATAAGGCGCATAGAATAGAATAGCGTCGTAAGCGTGTCTCTTGAAAGGTGCCATTTTGGGGTCTTTATACACACAAGTGGTGTTGGACTAGGAGTAAGCACAGTACCGGTGTTTACCGCGGTGCGGCTTTGTAGTTTACCAGTCGTACTGAAACATTTTGACAGAGCGCCGTGTACAACCAGTATGGATCAACCAATTAACCAATTGATCCATATATAAGGCGCTCCGGATTACAAGGCGCACTGTCGTTTTTTGAGAAAATTAAAGGCTTTTAAGTGCACCTTATAGTGCGGAAAATACGGTACATATTTTTTAATTTTCAGTTTTTATTTGCACAATAATGAAGAATAAGACTTATCACACTGTTTATTTTCATTCCTTTGAGTCGGCCGTTTCTTAATTAAGCCCAATATTACACCACACCCCGAAGTTATCCCACTGAATCGAACCCTATATGTACTGGAGATTATTGATAAAATGAGATAATCAGATATTGTAGAAGTATGTGAGGATCTCATTGAAACCAGTGTGTGGAGGAGGATTGGGGATGAAAATGAATAAAAGGGACAGTTCACCCCACTTCATTATTTCTGGAAAGAGTCATTGCTGCTGAGTTTTTCCAATGTGTTTTTTTGGCAATTTGAGCACCACAAGCAAAGTGCCACCTAGTTCCATTATACTCGAGAAAAGGCAGACATTTCTATGGCGGATATCAGCAACACTTAGCAACTCACACCAAAACAATCAAGATTCATAATTAGCACGACAGGTAAGAGGAAAGTGTGTTTTTTTATTTTTTATTTTGGGGTGAACTGTGTCTTTACGGTTCTCTCTGGATCACGATACTATTCAATGTCAATATGTCAACTCATGGTTGGAGAAGCTGCACCAAGAGATAATGGAGAGAGTTAAACCATTTCACTCACAATGTCACTTCCTTAATTTGGTCAATTTAAGTGGCGTCAGATCTGCTTTTGGTCAACATTCAAACTTCTGCTCTTACGCAATGTGGGTTGATTGATTTATCAAGGAGAGATTCTGTAATTCTGAAGTGCACATCAGAATTACTTCATCAGCGTTGCCATGCTTGCAGGATTAATGTCCTCCCATCTTTTCTGATAATTGGCACTTATTCCGTTTTAGTGTGAAGTGTGCTGTAGATCACACTTCCATCTACTGGTTCAATCTAAGGGGAGAAAACAAGCACATAGACGGAAACACTGAATGATTATTGACTAATCATAACCACAATAGTAATACATTTGAGTTATCAAAATTCATTGAAATGAATCACATACCATTTGTCGCACGCTATCCTTTAGTACAATGGTACTGTATGTCACACTCTCTTCAGGAATATCTTTCTGCTGGAGGAGATTTGCAGTCAGAGTGATACAATTTCAGGAGAAAGACGTAAATGTAGTCAGATGTGTTTTTAGGTGCCGCTCTCATTAAATAATGTGTTAAACAAAATAAGAAGTTCCCGTCTGGTTTACCTGCTGCTGGGCTGCTGCATGTTGAGTATGAACAATGGTGGCGTAGTGCACATCAGGATCACTCCCAATTTGTGAGCCCTATGAGGGATGAATTTGAAACTTGACACTAATCCCATCGCATATTATGTTATGTTACAAATATTTGCTCTCTCCTGTCTAACAGCACAATTGTCTGGTTAATTTGAATTTAACTGGAAGATTTGCATGTCAGAGGTTTGCTCTTTTGGAGTATATGCCTGTGTGGTGTTGAAAACTGATTAAACAACAGGACTGCCATTAATCCCTTCCAAACTCCGTTTAAATGAAAGTAAACCTAATTATATTTATATGATCTGGAGATTTTTATTATGTGTAGAGTATTCATATAGACTACATGTTATTTCCGCTATGGGTTCAATACACACAGTTGTTTTTTTAAATGTATTATTATTATCCTACTTTGCATGCATGAAAGCAGAACTGTCATTGATAACACAATTGGATGGGTAACAGCTTTTGGAGAACAGTTGTGCAGTTAGTTTTAGTAACTTAATAAAATCTATCTAAACAATGTCGAACACTCTTGGCACTGGGTTTCACCTCTCAAGCCACATTGGTCCTAAGCAAACTTCCAAAGAAGAATTATTTAAATGTTTGATAAGAATGTAAGGCCGCTGCTGAGTCTAAATTATTGTTCTGGATTTAAAAATACTTTGTCAAATATCAAGATAATATTCTTGCCAGGTTTTCCATTTTTGCTGTTTTGAGCTGAAAATGAGGGTACGGGTTATGTAATAGATCCATTGTGTTCCTGGACGGGTTATCTTTTGGTTTAAATATTGCAGTATATTACCATGTGCCATGCTGATATATATTAATTTATAGACAACTCACACTTAATATAAGTATTGTATATTATATACTTGATTGGTCATGCTCCTTAAATGCTGTTAATGTGTTGTATGATCAGTCCAAATTTAGACATACAGTAAAATGTTTAATTTACATGGCAAAGAGGAAATATGACAGTGTGGAAGATATGTATTACCTTACTAATAATAACAAACATGGCTATATCTTACCGCAGTGATGGCAGACCCCTCAGGCTTGTTCTTATCTAAAATACATACATTTAAAAAAAAAAATGAAATAACTGATATTGTATTCATGAATTTGTTTCAGCAGAGATTACAACAGACTTACTACGTCTCTTCATCATCATCCTCCATCCAAAAAAGGCAGCGGGAACAACCAACAGCAGTAAGACGAGGGTGGTGGTGAGAATCGTGACCTTAGTAGAACTAGAAGAGGAATGCAGATCAGGTATACATTTAACTAAATAAACGGGGTGATGTTGTCTGAAATTGGCCAATGCATACATGTTTCTATCATAGGTTTAATTTTTTAACGTAAGACCTGTTAATGCAAACACATTTCGTCTATGTGTTACATAGAATTTGGAAACACTGAAGAATGAATGATACAACTTTTTTTCTTTTTTTTTTTAATGAACTTCCCACGCTGAGGTGCCATTATGTGTTTTGAGGAGATTGTACAATAAATATCATATCAGTTGTTAAACTGTTCAAAGTCAAATAAAGATGTTCAGACCTCTTATGTTCTTGCAGGCTCTCTCCGCCTGTCCCGTTAATGGAGGAGTTTGTGGGATGAGCTGTATGTGGCGCTGCACTCGTACGCAGAGAGGAATACTGGGTAGTGGTTGGAGACGGTCCTGTAAAGTCATTGTTGTCATTGTTTCAGCATTTGACATTTGTTACCTATACTTACTAGTCCACTTACTAGCTTCATCTTTTTATAACAGGTCGCTCATTTTTGAAAATAGAAAAGTATTAATAGCTCACTTGCTGTTGTGGGGCTGATTGTGGTTGAAGTAGTTGAGGGTAACTCATGAACAGTTACATGCACTGGCATCTCAGATTGTCCATTGACACATAAATACCAGCCGCTGCTCTCTGTCCTCAGTTTACTCATAGTCACAGTGAAAACATTTGGGACACTTGAGTTGATGGTCACTGCTGTTCCATCAATTGATCCAGTCGGGCCTGTCGCACAGGACCTGCCCAGTATGTTCAGCCTGCACCACTGTGCTCCTTCTGTATATTCAGAGTGGCATCTGACAGTCACACTTCCTCTATCAAGTGCGCTGATTTCCTGTCGGTCCACATATAGACTTGGCATACCTTGAAAAAAGAACAATACAAAATGAGGCATAGTCTTATTTTATTATCTCGACTTGATCTTTTTTTTTTCACAAACCCAAAGTAGTTAACAGAAAGGATTAAAATTGTGCTTTAACAGTCAATGGATTTTACCTGAGGTGGTGACTGACAGCTGAAAACTTTTTTTGACATCCGACATTTTAATAATCTTCACAGCACACCAGTAATAACTCGAAGTGTCCTCATCCCTCAGATCATTGATAGTCACAGTAAAGATTCCTTTGTTTGCGTCATCAGAGATTGAAAACCTTCCGTTTGTAATAACAGAGCAGAACAAAAAAAACCGTCCTTTACACAAGTATTTCACATCGTTTTTGTATCTCAGCTCATAGAGACATGGGATGGAGATGGAGCCTCCGGCCTTGACTGACACGTCACTCACTGTCACAATTTGACTGTGAATTCCTGACAAAACAACACCAAACTATTATTTTACAGTGGTGGGATCAAATACATTTTTTAATGACCATCAGTTAGAGGTTAGCCAGTGACATAGCTACATAACACATCTGTTACAAGTTAGTATCATTACTTAAATGTTTTTTATGAAAACACAATATTAATGACATATTAGTGACTTGCCAATTAAAAAGTAAGACTCAAACAGCAATATATGGGTAGCAACAATATTCTATTAATTATAAAGCAGACTATCATGTATGCATAGAGTTCTAAATACAGCTTAGCACTTACCCATGAGTCCAGCGAGTATTAGGTGAGAAACAAATGGAAAAATCATGCTTGCATCAATCTCTTGAGTGAAAGAGCACTTTCAGTACTACGGTGGTGAATTTTAACTCTGCTGCTTCCTCATTTCTAAACTTTTACTCCTGCTAAAAATCTTATGGTCTGATTTGTTTCTCTTTCATATTTGAACGTGGGGGGGAGAGACACATCATTTACAGAGGTTACTTCCCCAAACAAAAGACATAAAAGAGGAAGGAAGAAACAATCATGCCCACATATGTGACTCAGCAGGGATACCATTAAATGAGAAAAGTTGATCTTCAGGAGAATACATATTTGAAAGCAATACAGAATGCCTGAGAGCCTTACTGCATTATATTTTTCTGTTTTGAATTGTTATTGGGCACCTGTATTATGTGTTTTCCTTTACATAAACAAAGAAATGTCCACCGTGAATTGGTGCAACAAAATAAATTCACCAGAATGCAGGAGCTGAAGTGTTTGAAGCTCAACATTTCCTGAGGGAGTATCCCAAGACCCCCATAATACTGATGCCTCTGTGTGACTAGGCGAACCAGCAATCACTTTTTAGGTTGTTTTTTTTAAGAGACATGGAACCTCAAAAGCTGAAAGACCCACAAAATGACGCTGCTGCTTTGTCCTACAGGGATAGTAGCACCCAGGACTGGCTCAAAAACGGTGGTAACAAAATTATGTATTTAACTAACTCTAACCTTAGAAGTAATGGTAGGCTAGGTTATTAAGTTCCCTTTGCTTTAGTGTATTTGTGTTTTTGAACGGCTGTGACTTGAGCCCCAAGCTCACATCTTCAGCATGTTGACAAATTCAAGGCTCGACAGGCCCGCCCCCGCGCGTGCAAACAATTTGCTAGCTCTCATTGGACAATCGCTCTGTTCAAAGGGCGTGGCTAACCTGCAGACGGTTGCGCTGCCTTCGTCGACTTTTGATGACGTAATTATGTAACTTCACATCACAGCGCGAAATCCTAAGCGACAGAAAGGTATCTCGGCGCACGGTTTAACTTTAGTAAGCTGGTGAGAGCTGTGCGGTAACAGCATCACCAGCCAGCGGGTGTACATTCAGTGATGGAGTACGGGAAGGAGAGAGTGGTGGCGTTAGTAGACATGGACTGCTTTTACGTCCAGGTGGAACAGAAACTCAACCCAGCTCTGAGGAACACTCCCTGTGTGGTGGCCCAGTACAAGACGTGGAAAGGAGGCAGGTGAGTTTCTGAGACAGAGACATTTATTTTCATGATCAACGCAAGTGAAGTTTGAAGAGGGGGATCAGAATATAATACTCAAAGTAAGAGCTGCAGGATGAGATAAATGACAGGACAGGACATAACTCACTAGAATGACCAGACTTGTGTAAGTCCATTCTTTCACTTAGAAACTCAAGTTCCACCTGCTGCCTTTTTCAGTTCTCTTAAAAATCTTCCCCCAGCAGATGGAGTTTGCTCAGTTGTCATCACGTGACCTATGTGTGGAACTGAGAGATCATTACCCTCGCTCGCTCTGTTCAGAGATGATCCTTGAGCATTCTCAGGCCGTCCACTGACATCTGCCCAATGACTGTCCATGGACAGCATGAGAATGTGCCCATTCAGTTGCATTGACCATTTAGATTACTGTCTCTGTGTTGGCAACTCATCCGCCTTCATCTCCCACAGATAATCACCTCGAACGTACTATTAACTCACTCACGACTTGTTAACATGCAGTTCTCAACTTAATATCATCCTTTGTCAGTATCATAGCTGTGAGCTACGAGGCCAGGGCCCATGGTGTCACCAGGAACATGTGGGTGGACGATGCAAAGAAACTTTGCCCAGATCTCCAGGTGGCACGAGTGCGTGAGTCTCATGGCAAGGCAGACCTGACGCAGTAAGTGTGGGTGATCTACTGCACATCCTCTAGAGTCTAGACCTGTCCACAGTTGGGATTGTGCCATAAAACAATCATTCTATTCATATGATGAATAGTTAAATACCTCCACCAATCCTGTGACCAGTAAAGTACATAACCTACTCACCCCTGTGTAGTTATAGGGAGGCGAGTGTGGAGGTGATTGAGGTGATGTCTCGCTTCGCTGTGATTGAGAGAGCCAGCATCGACGAGGCCTACATGGATCTGACCGCTGCGGTCCAGCAGCGGCTGAAAAACATGACGGACAAACAAATTGAGCCTCGCCTGCTGAGGGCGACCTACATCCAGGGGTACCCGCAAACTTCACCTGAACATGAAGCATCTGCAGAGGACGCTGCCTTGGATAAAGGTAGGCTATAATCAAACGTATAATCCTCAAAAACTCTGGTAGGATGCATCCCCTTAAAGATCAACATGTTTGTCCCCAGAGGAGCTGAGGTCCAGGGGTCTCCAGCAGTGGCTGGGATCCTTACCTGCCCCTCTGTTAGGGGAACAGAGCCCGGCAGAAGTGCAGCTGACTGTGGGGGCACTCATCATCGAGGAAATGAGGGCGGCCGTGGAAAAAGACACAGGTTACAGCTGTTCAGCAGGGATATCGCACAATAAGGTAGGAAACGAGTTCTATTCCGACATAATGCCGGTGTGATACTTTTAAGAGTAGTAATGGTCGTAGTTCACCGCCCATTTCTTTCAGGTATTGTCCAAATTAGCGTGTGGTCTGAACAAACCTAACCGACAAACTGTTCTGCCTTTGGACTCCGTGACGGAACTTTTCAACTCTCTACCCGTCGGCAAGATGTGAGATCAAAGTACTACTCTGCCATAAAGCATTTACTATTCACAAATTGCACTCGTATTCGACCACAGAAGTGTAAAACAACTGTTGACTAACAACACTGCTCACTTGTTTTGCTTGTATCACCTGTGCAGCCGTAACCTAGGGGGTAAGCTGGGTGCCTCCATTACAGAAACTCTGGGAATAGAGAACATGGGAGATGTGACTCGCTTCTCTCACGCTCAACTGGGTCAGCACTTTGGAGAAAAGACGGGGTAAGACAAGCCAGACATTCCTTTTAAAAGTCCAGTGTCATAAGATGACACATGGTGAACAACAGGCTTGCTTAGTATTAACATTTATTACGTCAGACCATCAAGTGGAATGGGCATTTTGGTTAACATAGTCATTACATGGCCTTCTTAATATATTATTATACATCTTCTACTCTTCTACTTCACCTGGTGTCCCTGCATGATTGATGCCCCACGCTTATAGAACAAGACCGCTCTGGAAAAGATTCCTCCTACAAAGACGAGCCTGTTTGATGGAAGTGCTCCAGCGATTAACTTGAACTGTGTTTTATTTACTCTTGATAACCAACCACATCTACCATTGAACCGCTCTGCTTTCAGCCAGTGGCTGTATGACTTGTGTCGGGGGATTGAATTTGAAGCAGTGAAACCCAGACATCTTCCCAAGTCCATCGGCTGCAGTAAAAACTTCCCTGGGAAGACATCGCTGGCTACAAAAGAGCAGGTACAGACCATCAGTCTGTGTTAAAACAGGAAGTAAATGTAAAAGAAAAAGTATTCACAGGAAGTGATGAAACTTTGAAAGAACTTGTATCCATCTAGACGTGTAAAGAAGATGGCATTAAACATGTTCTTGTAATATTGTTGACAAATATGCAATCTTCTACATAATTCTCATGTATGACTTGCTTTCATAACCTCTGTGTAGGTTCAGTATTGGCTTCATCAACTGGCCCTTGAGCTGGAGGAGAGGCTTATCAAGGACAGAGAAGTGGTGAGCTATTTGTGATTGAGTAATTTATTACTTTCCCTTATTACAACAGCACGACCTATTTCCTCAACTGGATTTCCCGTTGTTTTAAACGGTACATGCAACTGTTTCACATCAGTGCCCATCATTCTTCCTCATCTTACAGAATGGTCGAGTGGCGAAGTCGTTGACGGTTGGTGTCCGTCAGCTTGGGGACAAGCGGCGGAGCGGCTTCTCTCGCTGTTGTGCTTTAGTGCGCTACGAAGCGACCAAACTGTCCGACGACAGCTTTGCCATTATCAAGAGTCTCAACACAGCAGGAAACCACCAGGCAGCATGGTAATTAGAGTGTAATAAGACCGACATATTTTAAAGTCAGGTCAGGAGAAGGCCGTGTGACTGATTATGCTCCGTCTTGCTTCATGTCCCCAGGACTCCACCCCTCACCCTGCTGCACCTTTCAGCGAGCAAATTCAGTGACGCTCCGTCAGCAGGGGGCATTGTTGGCTTTCTTTCCAGTGATGTCACTTCAACCCAGAGTCTTTTCTCCACCACCCAGCCCTCCACCCAGCCACGCTCTGAACTGAAAAATGACTCCGCATGCATGCAACAGCCTGGCACCATCCAGTCCTTCTTTCAAAAGGCAGCTGAGAAACAAAGACGGAAGGTTACAAAAGATGGAGATGAGGATGACTACGATATTGGCTCCACGGCAATTCCCCCGTCTTCCTCCTCTCAGAAAACCTCTATTACCGATAGTCAGTTGGAGGCAGAGACCAATTGCCCCGCTTCTTCTTCACTTACACGTATTTCTCACTCTAAAAGTGGTACAGCCAGCCCCCATTCTGACATTTCCTCTTTCTTCCACAAGAAGAGTATTGAAAGAAGCTCACAGGACTCAACATTAAACAAGCCTGAAATAGGACATGAGCCTGGCGATATAGAAGACACTGTTGCTGCTGTGTCGGGGCTACAGGCCAAACGTAGCCCATCTCAGCAGTCACTATGTGAAGAGTTAAGGGATGAACTGGGCATTGATCCAGAAATACATCGCCATCCTTCTAGCGTGGCCAGAGAAGACCTGTTAAACTGTGAACACTGTGGCCAGGAAGTGTTAGTCTGGGAAATGCCTGAACACAATGACTATCACTTTGCCCTGGACCTCCAGAACTCACTCTCTTCATCCACAGGTTCAGCACCCATCTCCTCTTCCTCCACTGGCTCTTCTTCTTCTTCCAATGTTTCTCTAACTCCTCTCAGCGCCCAGTCCTTACGAGGAAAGACAAAATCCAGAGGCCAGTCGGGGTCTCAACCGAAAAGGCATCGCTCCCAAGGTGGAAGCACGGGCACTCTGGATTCTTTTTTTAAGAGGAACTGAAGGTGTGCTGTAGAATAAAATACATTCTACTGATAATGCATATACAGTATATCACAGACGGAGTGAATGCGTTGGTGAAGGAATGGAGAGCCGTTTTGTAACAGGGCTTGTTTTAAATGATCAATGTTACTGTGCTTTATAAAAATGTGTACAAAATACAGTGCAAACCAGCGTCTATTAAAGATACTTTTTACATTTTGTAGTAGTATACATTATGTTGTAGTATTCTAACGTGCCAGCAGATGCCACTAATACGTTGAATATAGAGCAGCAATCCTCACTTGTGTTTTCTTGTGAGCTCAAAGAGTTACAGAAAATGTTTGTCTCTTGTGAGACAAGAGAGTATATATTTTTTTAAAACGTATGAAATACATGATTGCTAGCAGGATGAGAGCAATTGCACCATTACGAGGATGATCGTATTTCGTTTACACTTTGCTACCATGGTGAAACCATTGTTCTGAATGGAGAAATTGTAATTACATGGTCTTGCATCAGCTGGGGAGCTGATTTGGACGACAGTATGAGGACAATTAAATAACACCCAACTCCATTGTGTGTGTAGTGAGTCACGGCTTTGTGACATCTGAGCCAGCAGACCAAACGCTGGGTGTATGATGACATGGTTGAAAACCTTGAGCAATTTTTTTTTACTTTAAAGACAACACCTGCTAAAGATAAAATAAAACTTTAATTCATGTACAACATGATACACAAATTAGATCTGTACATAAAGATTGCATTTCACCCAAATAACGATCAAAATATTACACCTTTTAAAAATAAACGTCTTTTTAAAAGGTCTCAAACGTGACTTCAAAAATGTGAAAGCGTGTTGGTGTCATTAAGAGGACCAGTGAGAACAGTGAAAAACATGTTTGAATAAATTGTAAAATCTGGAACTACTAAAAAGTCTATAAAATACTTCTCAGATGCAAAAAAAACAACCTAACATCCGATACTCTTCAACAAGGCTGTAAACATTTTGGTTGAAATGCGTTCTTAGTTTTCCTCTGAGTGCACACAAACTGTGCATAACAACAACACGGGGGCAACAAAACATGCCGCACATTTGAGTTGTCCTCTCACTGATGTTCGTGGGACAACAAATGATGTATCAGTCATATCAACAGGCTATATATATATATATAATAACACAGGAACACAGAGTAGCAATTAACATTCATTTTCAAATTCGTCGTCTAAATATCCAAAGCGGTTTCAAGGAATAGCACCCAGCAACGTAAGTAGTAAAACTTTGGGGTGTAATGGTCGGCTACTCAGACGGTAGTTCCATTAGGCACCGAGTTAAAACCCCATTACGTGACATTTAGTGACATCAGTAACGGCTCAACAGTAACAGTTCCTCAAAAATAATTTCTTTAAAAGAAAGCTGCATCAGTAAGCGGCTTCACATACTATATAATCAAACATCTCTTTGGGAGAAACACCATTGCCTTTATTTATTTTATTTTTTTAACCTCAAACCTCCTTCACTCCCAAAGTCAGCAACAGAAAGCTGCACTGGAGTAGCTCTGTGAGAGAGGAATGCCGTCTACCATGATACCTAAAGTGACCTGAGTAACTAAAGCACTTGAGCAGACAGGCGGCGAGATCATTACCACCTCACCGCACTATCGTGAGGCATCATTCGTGAATAGAAAAAACATTTGTGACATGACACAAGACCACGTGCGAGTTATCTTGGCAGGCTGACGCACAAACTCGGTCAAGTTCTAACTTTGCATACGTCGCAATATTCTCCTTTTCGTTCATAATGTGCGCCTGTCAGCTATATAATAGCTTGAAGTGAGGTGGTTTAGCATATATATACACAACAGACGAGCTGTGTCTGGGAACCACAACTTACTATTATCTCACATAATTAATTTGTGGTTACTGAGAAAAGGGTAGCTTATTAAAATACAGCGAGGCTTATCCTTCCCAGTTAGGCACTATGCTGGTCAGTGGTCACACAGACAAGATGCTGTGACATCGAGAGTGTGTGTTAGGAGTGTGTTTGGGTGTGAACTGTAAGCAGCACTTCAACGTAGCCCTGTGCAAGCAATTTCCTAGTTGCCACTTGCAAGTGTGTGTTCTTGACACTCGATATGACTTTGGTGGATGTTGCTCGGTGAGTGTGTTATAGAGGTGGCTGAGGGGCTTCCTCTTATCAGTGCCGTAAAAAGCTCTCAACACTCTTTAGACCGCAATACAAGTATTATAAGTCATTTAAAAAGGCTGTAGGGACGAATGAGGAGGATGGTGACAATAAGGCTTTGGAAAAGTGTGATAAAACATCAATCTTCTGAGACAGGAAACAGGACAGAGTGGCCTGCGGAGAAAGCAGGAGGTCTATAAAGCACCTGGTTTTGGGGCGGGACGGTGTTTTCTGTGGTTTTTCTCCGAGAAACTTTAGGCGTCGTCGTATTCGCTTTGGGATAGCTGGTACTGGGCGATGGGCTGCAACTTGGTGACTTGGCCGACACCTTTAGTCACGCCCTCTCTGAAGAGCACCTTAGCTCCTACCTTCAGGTATTCTGGGTGCTTGATGAACTTGAAGAGAACCACTGCTTTCTCCCCCGTCCTCAGCTCCTCCTGTGGTTCAGGGATGTATCGTGAGACAAATGACAGCATTAAGAATAAACCAAATGTCGGACTTAATCTGCTGAATACACATTGGGATATATAATAAGCCAAGGTTTTGGATGTAGAGGACATCCTTCAGACAGGAACAGTTGTGGCTCAGTGGATAGACTAACCTTGCCGTATACAGCTTCCACAGTGGCGGTCTGTCTCACATTGCCAATGTGCACAGTAACCTGGAAGCCCTTGTGGAAGGTCTTGGCGTGGAAGAGCAGCACGATCTCAGCCTCAAACATCCAGCAGATGGTAGGATCCATCTCCGGACTCACCATCACCATGCCCTATGAGTGGAAAATACATCAACATCGTACACACAAAATACAAAAAAAACACACACACACACTGCCTCTGAATACTGAGACAGTATTAGGAAACGGAAAGAGTTAGACACATTTGACACAAACAAACAAACATGTCTGACCTTGCGTAGTAGTGAGCGGTCAAAGTTTACCAGGGCGAGTGTGGCAGCCTGGCCGGCCCTGAGTACCCTGCATCCCGAGCGGTTCCTTTGGATGCTCCCGATGGTCAGCTTGTGGAATTGCCCCGAGTCTGTGGGCCCTACTACAAGATCATCCCCCTCACGGCAAATACCACTGCACATTCAAAGAAAACCGTGGGTCAGAGAGAGTCCATCCCAAGCAGAAAACAAGTTGAAATACAGGAAGTAAGCAATTCATACACTGACCTGTACAAAGTACCTCCCACCACAGTCCCCACCTCTGGCACTGTGTAGATCTCATCCACCTGTAATGATGCACACCGATGTCAATCACATCAAAACCATGTGTATGTATTCACAGTGCACCTTAAAGAGTGTGTACGTGACGGCTGATCCCATGCTTGCAGACGTACCTGAAACTCAGTTAGCTGTTGCATGAGCTCCTCCTGCTCCTTGCTGTTGCTGAGGGGAGGGATGATGTTGAAGAAGACCTTGAGCAAGTCTAGACTCTCACCAGACACACTGGACAAGGTGAAGATGGGTGTGACGCTGCCATGGAGAGCACAAGCATGTCAGGACAACACTGGCTAGTCTTCTATCTTATACGCACAAGTACAAAGTATTCCAACGATTGACATTGAATTATGTATATGTAGTTGTTTCATACGTGGGTGACTGGGCGAACTGCTGCGCTGCTGCGACGGCGTCGTCTGTGCTGCTAACCACCATGGGCACCTTGTTACAGCCCGGCTGCTTCAGGACACGCTCCAACTGCCGCACAGTGCGCTCCACTGTGGTGCGCGTACAGAGGTCCACCTTGCTGATGACGATGAAGATGGGCACCTTCAGGGCCATGGCGAGTCCAAGATGCTCCCGGGTCGTTCCAGCTGGAAAACGGGAAGGAGGGTTTCGTGACATTGAATCGACTCATTCGGATGCGGGTCGCGCTGCACAACGTACTTTTACATGCAAGTGCACAATCACAATGTTTATTCCAGGTATTGAGCATGAAGTACTTGTACAGATACATTTGGATTAAATTAATAAGAATGGATCCAGCATCCTCAGCAAACATTTCTTTGGAGGAGTTCCACATCCTTGAGGGGAAAGGACTGTAGTGACCTAAGATAACACCGCTTATCTGCCGGCACCTACTGTCAGTCTGAGGGTTAAGAGAGCCTGTAAACAAACTGATAAGACCAGGTAGAATTTACCGTGAAGTGTGATTGATATGCCATTGGAGAAAGTAGATAGGATGATGCAGTGTATGGCCATTGTGTAATCAATGCCTAGGCTGTCCAGAATGTCAACGGCAACTTTTCTAAACACAGTAATCTCTCATAATCACAGCAGTGACCTGGAGGAGGTCTGGTGGATTGTCTTTCTTTGTCAACAAAGCTGACGCGTGAGAAAAAGCGATATATGTATGTATGATTGTCAGTGGTGATTGGTAGTTGATGATCTCTTGGTTCGGATATATATGTCTGAAATCGGCCGCAAAAGGAGTTTAAGGGCACTGACCTGTAACACACATTTACATGCTGACACAAACAGAAAACACACGAATCCCTTCATCAGCTGAGCAGCGGGTTGTTTTGCTAGTTGTGTGTTATTTTCAGTGCATCCAAGGTTAAGGTGCAAAGCAAAAACGAAAGCCCATCGTCCCTCATGGAGATGCCAGGATATGTGGAGAAGCGTCACAGAATGACACAAGATGATTAGCCGCCCTTTGACTTTTTGGCTCGTCACAGATACAACTTAAGACGAGCCCTCAGCTTTACACGGATCCATTACCCTGTTTCATAATTAAAGCGGTTGCTCTTGGGTTGCAGACACTGTGTTCCCCGTTCTGGCTCATTGGTGGTCCTCATTCTTGACCCCGTTTCTCCCAGCATGCCCTTTTTAAGAACAGACACCCACACAAACACAGCAACGCCTACAGGGTGTTATTCCACTACTGCAGGTAGGCAACATCATATTTGTTTCATTGTTTATCACTAAAAATGTCTAAGAACCATTTGTTTAGAATGAAACAACGGTCTCAGAAATAAATGTGACACAAGACTCGGGTCTGAGTGAGTACTACTTTTGTTTACAACCTTTTGCAAATTCAGTGACATAATATTCAAAATGGCCTAAAAATACCCTGTAAACTGCCAGCCGTACAATAACAACAGCTGTACACCAGCACGCTAAGAGCTGGAGTTATAAGTAATGAGTGCTGCATCCAAGGCTCAGGTTTCAGCTAAATGTCTCCTTGCCATTTACAAAGATAAAACACAACTTCTTTACAAGGGGTCACAAGCTTTTAACAACATGCTGGTATTTGGGCCAATTTGCTGTGCCTGTCAATGCCCTTCCCTACCTGAGTCATATCACAGAGGTGACTGCATGAACACGTCACGTCAGGATGGCCGAGCGGTCTAGGTTGCTCTGTTTAGGTCGCAGTGTACCGTGGAGCCGTGGGTTCCAATGCCACATCTGACATCAATGTTATTTTCTACCAAATCTTACAAACTTCATCACACAGTTTCCTGCTATTACAGCCAGAATAGTAAAAGTAAAACTGTAAACAAATATATGATAAAAGGTAATAAACACAATAAGTTGCTCAAATGTAATGTCAAAGACCCACTAAAGGTGGCGTGGCTCAAAAATGATCCACATTCATTTTCTATGCCATACAAGCAAATAGATTTGCAAAGCATTCTGGGACTCCAGGTGACTTGAGACTAACCGGCGATACAAAAAGGGAAGGTTCGAAAGTTAAAAAATGTTTATGCACTGAGGGAGGAGCACAGAGTTACATTCAGCGGATCAGAGGACTCTGACAATAGAGTGGATGGTATTTGAGATATCCGAGTAGTGGAAGGCAGGGACAAGAAGTGGGGGTAAAGCCGCTGAGGTAGGAATGGTGGTCTGTTACATAAGCTCAGATAGCACATGTTTACAAAGTCACAGCTGGCCAAGTCTGCTGTACGTGTACACAAACACAAGCTCTCCCCGACAGACTGGCCCTGCAAGTGTCTATTACCAGCTTGTGACCCTGTGACAGATCCACTTTCAGCTCGTCTTATCTGAATAATAAAGTGACCGGATAAAGTGCACACAGACAGACACCAGTACATTTTAACTGACATGCCACGATGCTCAAACATTGAAATTAATCAATCAATACTCACCAATGCCAGTATTTGCGCTGACGACCAGCATAGCGAAATCCGGGCAGTAGCTGGTGAGGCCAAAGATGGTGGTCTTAAGGTACTTGTGGTGACCCGCCAGATCGATGAATGTGATCATTTTAGAGGCCCTCTCACAAATCTCCTCCGCTGTCCGGGACTCGCTGTAATTCACAACCTAGGAAAAGAAGCAATAATATCTCGAGCGTCATCTTCTAAATCACATGACAGACAACATATTCCTCAGTTATTTATTTGAAAGTATAGGTCAGGTTAAACATCAGTCATTAACATTACTTGCTGATACACAACATTAACATTACATTGGATGAAACTTGTTTTTGCTATATTCCACTGTTACCAATGTCTGATGTAATTGAACATCTTTATAAGGAATGTCTGTGAGAACCATAACATAATGAATTTAACTTGTGCTGATATTTAGAACAAATGACGTAAGAGTATATGAATAAGGTACACATTATTTATTCTATGACTTTGGATCTTTTCTCACCTCTCCTTTAGTATTGAAGCCAAGGATCTCAAAGCTAATGCTTGAAGTGCGTCCAGTCTGGATCTCATGTAGGTGTCTGAAGAGGTTGAGCCTTGTTCTTCCCCGTCCATTGTCCAGCTCGCCCTGTGTCAAAACCCCCAACAGAGTGGACTTGCCCGAGTCCACATTACCCAGTACAGCTACTCGCAGGTCCAAGAACTGCAGGAAAGACACAAAGAATGAGCAGGGACATAATCAAATATCAACAACCAAAGAACAACATGCCCTCAAAAAGGAGCTCTACCAACCTGCTGGTCATCCGGCACTTTGCGAATGAGAACTTCAGCAATCTTTCGAGACACATCAGAGTCATAGTCCACATCGCTTTCTCTGAGCACAGTGATGTCGGCGCCAACCCTGTTAGACAAAAGAAACACAAATATGTAAGTTAAGTGTGCCGTTTTATTTTGTAATTACAAAAATGATCCCTTGTTGTTTACAGTAGGCATATGCAAATTGGACAATGGCTTTTTCTTTTTAATGCCACATTCAAACAAAAAGTGTATTTGATATCCTGACTTACTTCTCTGCCAGCATATGGAGCGTCCTCAGCGATGTCCTCAAATCTTCCTCTGAAAGTCCCACCAGCATTCCATTGTCCTCGACACCTATTTGATAGACAGCCTCGCCTCGACCCTCCTGCAGTCGCCATTTCATTTGTGTGGCCAGGTGCTCAAAGCGGTATTGCGTGGGGTTCACCAGCTTCAGCTAGACGTGGGAAAGATAATCAGTCGTTAATGATTCAAGTGCAAATAACAAGCATTACAAAGGATCACTGTAGGGCTGGGGCAATACAAATATGGAATAGGTGCTGTATGTTCAGTTGATGTAGCAGAGGAGGCAGCTGTCCAGACAGTAAAAATGTTCTCGCTAATCCACTGTGGTGTTTGTTTATCCTGGTAAACCATGAGAGATAACACTTATACATTCTGACATATTACTGACAGCTTATTGTTATAATGATTGACCTATAACCTCCATGCCTTTGTCCTTGTTATAGTGTTATACGTCAACTAGCCCATTTTAAATATATATATATATATATCTCTTTTGAACATAGCACGGCCGTTGCGTCACAGCTAATTTGCTTACCTTGTACTCTATGTTTCCCTCTTCAGCCTAAGAGACGGGGAGAGAAACAAAGAGAGACAGAACAGGAACAACAGCTGTCAGACTGTAGAGAAGTGAAACAACAGGCTATTGATTTGCTCAAAGACACAAAGAAAAGCCTTCTGACTGAATGAGCAGTCAGTGCAATACTGTGAATAGACGGTCACTGAGAGCTATACAAACCCACTAACTGCTTAGCTGGCCTTTGTACACAGCTACTTAATGTGTTATTAGACAAAGCATGTGTGAATGTCAATGTGCATTTAAGGTTAACTAGTCGATAGTCCTCTAGTCAGTATCTCACATGTTAACTGACAATGATGAGTAACAATGGAGCTGGTTACATGCTGGGGATCAGGTGAAGATACAACGACAGCCATGGAATATGTTGAGACATTATGGTTTATGACTATGGGGCTAAACTGTTCGCAATTATCTGAATTCATATTAAAATTGTTGATTCTGAACCTAAACTGCTTTTATTTGGCTCCATGTTAAGTTAGGTTGAGGTCAACACAATTCTTTATTTCACGTTTCTGAAAAAAACAAGGGTCACGTGTTGAAGTTGAAGTTACTAACATGATAAACAAGTGATCAAAGTAATCCATGTACAGTCCTTGGCCGGGTGGATGTCAGGGACGATAATAATAACAACATTAGACAAATATAGGTCGACCGAGTACACACCCGCCCCCTGTTAGATATTTACAAACACAGCTGTGCCTCTTCTGCTAGCTAGCTAAATACTAGCCTACTAAAGCAAGCTGCTTTTAACTTAACAAACACTATGACTTCTGTAAAACTAATGTGGGTGACAAATTGTAAGTTAATTGCAATGTTAACCGATCATATCCATCTCGTTTATTTTCTCATTTAGCGTTAAGTTACCGACAAGCTAAGTTACGTGTCAATGAAGTTCAACGCGTCAGAGTAGGACAGCTAGATGGGAAATACGCGGTTATTACTGTTTACATGTAACAACATGCACACGAACACCCTCATTATTACATTAGCAGACATCGTTATGGCTCTTCAATGATATTAGCTTGACTCCGCTAACGTTAGCGGTAGTTGAGCGCGTAATTCCAGCCTTACCTCTGGAGGTAGATATGGGATGTTATTGCTTGGTTTGAAGTTGCTCATGAATCGCGCCTTGGCTATCTTTTTGTTCTTCACACAAGCTTTTTTGGGGGCTACCCCAAAGCCACTTCCCGGCTTGACGTTGGACGCAACACATTGAGACCCAGAGCCGTGTCCATTTCCTGAGCCAAACAACTCCGATGCCCGCGCATCCATCGGCTACTTTGGGACCTAACTTGTTAGCCTACCACTACCTGGATAAAAACCGATGCTATGTTATTAAAATAAACCTCAGCTCAGGCATGCAGGTGGTGGTGAGTGAAATTAGGCTGCTAGTGGTAGCTTACAGTCCCCAAAGTACAAAACAAAGCACCGACCGCCCCCAAAACTCTTCAAACAGAACAACAACAGCACCGGCCGAGACTGTCGTTCTGAGTTTACAGTGTGGCCACGTCACAGTCATAAATGTCAAGGGGCGCGCATGATTTGATGAACAGGAGAGCGCAAGTGAGCGGTTCCATTTGTTTTCTGGTTGGCACACGGTTAAACCCCGCCCGCCTAGCTACCTATGTCTTAAGAGCAAACACACACACACACACGAGCACCGCTTTGCAGGGCCTTGCGTCAGACGAAAAGGAAATAATTAATAAACAGCCACGTTATACTCGTTACACATCCGTAAGTTTGCCAAAGGATGATGCCACACAATATATAATCGTGTAATCAATTTAGACATATTACAAAATTTGACTTTGCTTAGCATTCAGAGGCTTTACTTCTTCAGTTGTAGCCTATAATTACAACGTGGAAGCATATGATATTCACACTAAAACTCATTACACAGAAAACATCTAAATATAAATAAACCTGGTTTATTGTCATAAAGGTTTTGCTTCGTTATTTCACCAACAAAATACATGTTTACATCATGGCTGAAATGCTTTAACCTTCTAAGCAAAGCTAAAGGCTATTCCTCAACACATAGGTTTAGGTTAGCTCATCCACCGATATTATACTTCTTAACAATCATCATCATCTTGTCTATCATACAGCGTTACAGTGGTGTATTGAGCCCATGAATTTGGTTTTGCCAGGTAATATTTCTTTTTTCTCCTCGCACAAACAATAATTTAAACAAACAAAGTGAGAGGACGGTTGCAATGCAAACTTGTACTAATTTAGAACAAGTTAAGAATGACAAATAAAACTATGTTGACCATAGTTTTTCACACCATTTGACAGTGGGCGCTGCCAGAGTATCACTCTGATTAGTCTGTTTTACCATTTGCTTATTGGGTAGACTTTGATAATGTAACTTTGACTGAGTTTGGTTAAATTTGTTTAACAAATTTGTTTTGCAAATTTGAACTGGATCCATTGTCGCCAGCAGGCTTACATTCCATTCCATTTGCTCCTGTTGTTGTAATTACTTATAGAGTTATGGTGGTATCATACTTAAGCTATTCAGGCTCAAATAGTGTTTTGTATAATATGTATGTATAATATAATCACATCCTGTGCCGCTTGACTTTTTTCAGCTCTTTAAGTCTGAGATTATTTGTTTTTTTACAACACTTTATTTTGCCATTTGCAGTGTTTCTATTTAAAACAATTTTGTTTCACCTATATTCCATCTCAATCACATGAAAGGAGCATTAGAGTTGAATGTAATTTAGAGAAATAACTAAGTAACTAAGCAGCTCAACATTTTCCAAACTTATTTTAGATTAGTTGCTTTTATGATCTTTAGGTTGCACTTCCAGTCACATAGCTTAAAAGTTATTATTCTGCTTATTGCATAGGCCATTTAAGTCTGTCCAAAAATATGGAGCACTTATTCAAAGACCCATTGAAAGAACTACATGCATTGTTTCAACACATACAGAGACTGTATTTGAGAAAAGCCAGCCAACTCCCCTGTGGGATATGAATACTTCTACAGTGCGGCATTTCTGAAACTCAACACTGATTGGTCAGGCCACCTCTGATGTAAGGGCTCAGCCTATTCACTCCTGGCTGAGAGGACTGTTTTGGGATTTTTACAGCTTGAAGTTCCTTTAAACGCCCTAATTCACGTCCACATGCACACACAACACTCTCTTGGTTCTGCTCTTTCGGTCAGCATGAGTTATTCACTCTGTGTGGGACTTCTGCACCAAACTGCGAGGGCTGTCAGTATGGATAAACTAGCAGACAACAAGATATGTGGAGATGCAGGATGCTCACGTAAGTCAGAGCAAAGGAGAAGCATGACGCAGTGTTTATCCTGAAAACTAAAACAAATAATGCAATGAAATGTATGTACTTGATATCTTTTTATAAAATATACTTTCTTTCAACTTATATTTCCCTTTCCTCTTTTTTTTTCTGTGCTTTATAAGATGTTCTCTCCATGGCCACAGCCTTGGATGACTTCACAGCTCCTGACTGCAGATTCATCAACATCAAGATGGGTCAGATGGTCTATGTGTATTCTAAACTCATTCCAGAGGAGGGCGCCGGAGTCTTCTGGTCTGGCAGCGTATGTGAATATTCGTTACATGTTTCTTTTATCAGCAGTGCCGCTTACAATCAGTTACAAACAATTGAAAACTTTCTGGCCTTTTTGACAAGAGCAAAATGTAAGACATTTTCTTGAATATTCAATGTCATTGTAGCTGAAATAAACAAGCAAATATTACTTAGAGTCTAGTAAGAAAGGTTAAATGTATAAAGCATATTATATAATGTGGTGCATGTTAAATTGTTAAAGAGGCCATGTTATTTTTACTGGCAGGTTTACAGTGAGCGGTATGTGCACCAGATGGGCATCATTGGATACTTTCCTGCAACTATGGTGAAGGAGACACAGAAGTTTACAGAAGACGAAGTTAGGATTCCCACAACTGTGAGTATAATATCTGAAATGAATATTTTCATTTTCTGGAACAAAAATATAGGTTGTTGTCAACATTTATCTCATGTTATTAGATTTTGTTTTGCCTTTTTTTTTCAGAACATGGACTTCTACTGTGAATAAGACGTGACAAACTGAAGCCTCTTTCTTCTAAAGTCTTGTTTTAAGTTTTATAGACGAGAGTATTCTCGAGCCAGGGTGTCAGACATCCTGTGGTGTCGTCTCCAACTGGAAAGAAAACCTGGACACTCTCAGCCCTCCGTAGATCCACAGTCTGATTGTCTTGCTTTGTCTTAACAATACACTTAATAAGACACAATAAACCCTTTTTCATGCATGTCAATCCAAAATGTTGATTATTTGAAAAGACAAGAATTTGTTTTTACAGGTTGCTACTTTGACTTTTCAGGATGGGTAATTGCAATTGTATTGTACATTTCTGCTGACACATGTACTTACTTACTTTAATTAGCTGTGAATATATTCTCCTATTATTATTGTAATTGTAATGCCAATGGAGCCTTTTTATTGCACTTTCAAGGTTTCTTTACACTGTTATCTGAAAAGTTACTGCATTGTACGCAATACTTATTAATACATTCTAGAGCAGCAGGGAGAGATGTTGGCTGTAGTCCTTTAGAGAAATAATTGCACAAAGGCATATACCCAATTAGTCATGCTAGCTTTTAGTAAACACATGATAATTTCTTTGTATTAAGTTTTTATAGCCAATTAATGTGCCACAATCCCCTTTCCAACAGACCCAAATCTCTTTTTGATTGGTTTTGAATCATTAGTATCTCTTCTTTATGCGTCATAGCACCCAACCAGAAACAGTGATGAATGTAACATCTCAATCAAATGTTCTCCATCGATCAGATCCAAAGATGTTTCATTATTTTTTTTAAAGACTCAGAAATCATGATATTCTTCTGAGCTGCCGTTTAATTTATCTGCCATCTCAGGAAGTCTCTTACCTAACTGCAGCATGCATTGATTTGAGGGGTCATTTTCATTCGTTTTTTTTCTCTCTGACCTGAGGCATTTTTAAAGAGGCATGCTTACGAGTTTAGGAAATAGGGCTGTCACACATTACGATCAATCTCCCGTCCCCTTCTCAGCCCAGATCAATATTAACCTGTCTCCAATGGGGACATCTACCACAAAATGTCACTCAGCAAAAAACATACCCGGGGCACGTCTGAGGGGACTGTTGGACCAGGGAGAAGAGAGGAAAAGAGAAGAGAAGATTGAAATGTTTCCTGAAGCATTTCTGGAAGTCATTTCGGTTCAGAAAAATAGCGTCTCTCTCAATACTGGTATTGGAATTAAATTGGCATCATTACACAGTATGGAACTGGATGCGGAATTCAATGGTTATTACTAACAATTGTCCCAAAGCTCAGCATCTTTTGCGGTTCCTCCTCAAAATACACAAATCACAGTAAGTTACTCCTGTCTTCCATCAATCCCCCGTCAGACAGCTGTAGTTTTAGGGTGTTACCATGGTGACTGGCAGGGATATCGTGACGGAAGAAATTGATGTGTGTGCATGTTTGTGTATGAGCTTGTGTGTGTGTGTGTGTGTGTGTGTGTGTGTGTGTGTGTGTGTGTGTGTGTGTGAGCTTAAAGGAGCAGCTGCCAAACGCAGGCCGCAGTAGATGCGTTTTTGTTTTTACCATCCGGTGTCACACCCACACCTCTAAGCCCAGCAGCACAGTGCCCTGTAAAGCTGAGAAAGCTTCAGGTCCGGTCAGCATCTGAGCGTGACATTGAAGACTAAAGAAACATAAGTGGTTTTTTTTTGACATGCCAAAAACTCACTGCGAAACAAAAACGTCGTCCAACAGCTCTCAATCGGAACAGTCAAATTTCTTCTTGATTCCAACATCTGTCGTGGATTCTTTATCAAAGATGAAGCAATTATAAAAAGGTGAGGAGAAAATATAAGCAGCAAAAGATAATTTCACAATAATTTGTGTGAGAGAAGTTCCTGGATAAACAAAAAAGTCCAGAACAGTGTACTGGAAGGAAAGCAGCCTTCTCTGGCTTCGAAACAAATAGTCTCAGATTCAGCAGAATTCATGAATGAATGGAAAAAGAGATTGAGGTCAAAAGAACGTTTGAAGCGCAAACATATTGCTCCCTGAGCATGGCATGACTGGGTAAATGTTTTTCAAAAAACAGCTCATTTCTTTCCAAACAACAAGAGGATTTGTCCCTCTGAGAAGAGGTATTTACTCAGGAGTCGTTTAATATCCTGTATGGCATGGAAGACTTTGTGTCATGCATGACTAGAGGAAAAGGCACGCACGCATGTGTCTGTTGTGACTGACTTAAACAGCAGTGTTTTCGCGACGCTTGAATGATAGGGTTTGTCGGTGCAGATATTCTTCAAGTGTGTCAGAAAATGCCAGCTCGCTGCTTGTTTGAACTAAATCAATCAATCAGTCAGCACGAATCAATCACTGCCTCAGCCTGAGGATCAGCGGCGTCCTTCTCACTTGATTAATATCCTTTACGTTTGAAAATGTATTTGTCAGTCCAGTTTTGTGTCAAACAAATGTGTGGCCAACAACTGGCCACGTCATGTTTATCCTATTGCTGTGATATGCCAAGGATAACACGACGACAATAGAAGTGTTTAATCGAGGAGAAAGTGCAGCTTCAATGATATTCTCTTTGCTTCACTATCTTACTCTCTCGTTCTCTTTCTCTCTCTGTCTCTGTTATATAGCTGACTCATATAATTGCACAAGCTAGTGTAATTCCACCCATTTTCTGTGTCACAGAACCGCACAAAGAAACCATTGATTTCTTTTAATGCGTGTTCAACCCTCCAAACTCAGAAAACAATGTTATCTAGTACTTGAGGGTCACTGCTGTATTAGAGGAAAAAGTAGTTCTCGAGAATATATTGGAGCCTGTACTTTGAAATGAAAGGAACAACACACTCCTCCCTAAAAAGTGTGTGTGGAAGAGGATGGGCTCACTGGGGGTGAAGAAGAGGAAAACTGTCAGAAAGAGTTAAAGAATGTCTTTCCAGAGTGTAAGTGAGTGAGGTATTGATCATTTTCATGTTGCTCCAATTTTCTTCTTCATCATTACGGTCGCCTACATTTCCATCACACCTGAATAAACTCTCTTCCCCACACCAGGAAATCAACTTCCTTCTATTTCCTTTTTCCCCCTCTATTTTGCCTGTCACCGTGGTTACAAAATGATTTAGGGAAAGGCTACTGTGTGTGTGTGTGTGTGTGTGTGTGTGTGTGTGTGTGTTAATGGGTGTGGGTTTTTGGGGGCTTAGCCGTGTGTAAGCGGACCTTCAATCATGATCCATGAGACACTTTGTGTGAAGCAGCTAACCATCTCTATTTGTTTAATAAAGAGTGTGTAGGTCAAAGGTCAAAGAGCTGAAAAAAAAAGACATTAATGATACCATGGGGACATTAGGCAAAGCCATTAGCCTGTAATTAAAAAGAAGAGATACACAAAGATAAACACATGGTTAAAGGAAAGTGGCTCAAGTATAAGTCTTGTTGTGAGATCTGAAAATCCATATACTCTAGTATAAATAAATATGGTCGGCCATCGAATTCAACTACCTCATCCACATTCTTGAAATCCTTTAAATATTCAACCATGACATTGAAAATATTTTAGGTATCACGAAGAAAAGCCTTCTGTACTCCAACACACTCTACCGGGCTGGTTTGCAGTGTTTAGCATCGCGCAATATTTCAGAACTTGAGCGAACTCGAACTTCTCCTTGAGCGAGACTCTTTCCATAATGTCAGACACTCATAACAACAGTCAGAGCCCGTCATAGCAAAAATAAGCACTTTTATGGGACGTTAATGACGGTGCCAACTTGCACTCGCAGCCTTGCCTAATTCTGGACCACTTTCAGAAATTGTTGTTGTTTTTAGTCAGTCAGATAGAAAAACATGAAAAAATAAGGTCCAGGTTAAAAAACACCAAAGTTACCCTTTAGGCGCATGTCGATAATGTCTTTCTCATTAAACTAATGAAACTGAGAAAGACTGAGATACATTAAATAAATCTCTGTGGAGTTTCTTCAATCCACTAACCTTGTTTAACAAACTAATCAATGAAACTGTCTGCGGGCTGTCAGCAGAATACATCCTCTGTTCATTCCTTCATGCATGATTGTGACTTAGGGGTCACCTCACAGATTTACAGGTTTTGTTTTGTTATCATGAAACACAAACCCGGCCTTGCATTGCTTGTTCACTTCCTTGAAACATTTTCTTTCAGTATTTAAACACCAACAGAGACATAATGCTCTCTCAATAAGACAGTATATTGTTGGGGTCCATTTTGTCCGGAGAAGTCTCCCTGAATCAGGCGGACAGATTATCTCTAGCTCTTGGAGTCGCGGAAAGCTTTGATCTGAAATCTTCTACGTCTTCTCTTCAAATGATTTTTTTTCAGAGGTTTTTGCACAAGCCTCTGTGCTATTAATAGACTGAGTGTTTGTCATGACAACCAATTACCCATTACAAAAGCAGTAAGGCTAAGTAAGGCAATTAAGTGGTGAAACTAAATTGTGTGTTGCAGGATTTCTCAGTGTGCTTCCGCTCACGTATGTGGGTGAGCACACAGCTAAATGTTCCAGTGTGATGTTTGGTATAGTTGCATGTGCTGTGCTTCATTTCTATAATGTCCTCGTATTTTATAAGCAAACTGTCTATTGCTGACATCATTTTAATACGTTTTATCTTTTATTTTAGAAGCAGCAATCATACAGCAATGTTGTTATATTAAGTATTACGCATTGTAATTTGAATCAAGCAATACAATTCATTAGTGAATGGGCATTGTTAAGCACAAAAAGTGGGAAGAATGGCCTTAAATGGTTTATTACTTTTAGATGATGAGGTGTTCATCATTGTCATAGTATAACTCAAAATTAAATAAATATACTTCAATGACTAGTGATTGAATAACAATAAACAACATTCTTCCAAAGTTGTATAGCTCTGCTGTCTGCTGTCAGTGAGAGTAAGGACTTTTGATCATTTGAATTATTATTCACCGTAGGTTTTTTTAAGCACAGCAGCTCTCATTCTTAGTGTTCTGTGTACCACACTGCATAAGGCCGCGGTTCGTCCAATTAGGTTTCCTCCTGATTCTTTCAAGTTCCATATCTCACTCTTGCAGCCACCCAAAGCTTGTTGCCAGAGAGTGACATGACTGACAATGTTCAAAAAAAAGAACAACAACTGCTGTAATAGAACGTATCATTATGGAAAAAATGGTCGTGTATTACCCCAACTGCTAAATGTCAAATCATAGCAAACAGTGCGGTATAAAGAGAGCACATGCAGACCACATACATTAGAGGTATTATTGCATTTCGTTGACCTGCGTCAACATGTGTACATTAATGTGAGAATGACAAATGAGTGTCAGATTGCATTGGGTCAGAATAAAAGGACATCCTTCTTTGAACAAACCACTTTGTATACACCTCTAAGCCCTCACAGGTAAGCAGGCTATAGTGAGCATGTTATTGCTTTACAGAGCCTGTGGGCAGTTTATAGACAAACCAGGTTTGTTAAGCCTAATGGTCCGTGTATTGATTGACTGGGGTATCCTCGCAAATCGCAGGGGTAGAATGAACAATGAGATTCTCATTGAGGATCTCTAAATGCATTTCAGCTTGTAGTTTTATTGACCCTACTGAAGCGGGGTTTATTTACACACTTTACTCGCAGCCTATTTTTACAATGGCACGATCGATCTGTGAAGAAGGTGTTGAAGGAAGTATTGTTCATCATCCACTGTTGACTGGTTATAACGGAGTGAACAGCTTTTAATCATATCGAAAATAAAGTGTCTATGGGTGGTAACGTTGGGAAGTGAAAACAATAAAAGTATATGCAAATGATTAACCTTTTCCGCGATTAAATAAATGAGGCTACGCTGAACAAATGAATCAGTCCATGCAGGACAGAACTGCTAATTAGCTGCGTTGAATTCACAGTCAGTAGGCAGGATGGCAGGTTTATCGCTAAGCTGCTGTCAACTCGGTGCAGCTACTGAGCCATAAGGAGACTGTGGCCATCACTAATCCCAGGCTGGATCAAACGATGCAGGTTCTCACATCTGTGTTAAGAGTCTGATGAAAGGTGTCAAACTCCACGCTTCCGGGAGAGTCACAGCTGCAGATTAAGTGTGCACCATTCACGCACAAAGGATGTAATCGGAAAAAGCCTTCTCAGCTGAGCTGCATGGAAAAACATGCTCATCCACACGCATTATGCACACATACAATAGATTGTTTTTTACGCAGCATTTCTCTTCGCCCAATGTAACCTTTGTTCTCTGTAACTGATGCTTAAATGTCAAGCTGTTGTGTTAATGATTTTGTGTCTGAATTCCTGGAAATGTTAACTCCTCATCACCCCTTTCCTCAGAAAATCTCCTCCATTAATTTCTTCCTGGCCATTTGTTTGCGTAATCAAAGAATTATGTTGGAACTTAAAACATTGCTAAATAGTTAAAGCACATGATATGTCGTTAATTGTTTGTGGCATCTTTATCCTGTGCCCTGTGTGGCCTATGAAATATATCCATTGTTTGCTTTCTTAATGGACTATGCTCTTTGGCTGCTATAGGGCAGTACTGGAAAGAGGCTTGGAAACCTCTGAGATACCATTACCATTAGCCCTAATGTTCTTTTAAAATGGAAAGAGCATCTGCTGGGCACGCTGTTGATGCTGTTTGCGTAATACAGTCTCACCGTCATCATATCCTGCAAGCCAAGGTCACTTGGCTTGTCCCTTTTCCTGAAGTCAGTCACATTTGCCTCTTAGCAAAACAAGCACTTTTCTGATGCTGTCCGCTGTTCATTTAGCTATTTTTAGCTGTGCAATCATGATACAATATCCTGTCGGTAAATATTCCGATTTCTCAAACACAGTATACCGTTTCTAATGACTCTGACCTAACAGAAACAAATGGAAAGCACTCTTTTAAGAATTTCAGAGTGAGCCAGGTTTTTCTTTTTTGCACATGTATGTTTTGAACGAGGACATGGACCCTCGACAGGGTTTGTGACGGTAACATTAGTTAACATGGTGATTATTTCCTGTTGTGCCTCAAAGGTCACAGCTGTCTCATCTGACTAAAAGGCAGGCAATGTTAAACACTTCACCTTCAAACGTCACAGCCCGGCTGAAGCTGATAATTGCTCAGACATCAGATTGGAGGTGGCTGACGACTTAATAAGCGTTTGAAAGGAAATGGGAAAGTTGGCAGTGCTGTGAACGGCTGAGGACCAGGTCCAGGTCTGGAGGCTTGATTAGGAAAATTTTCTTTCAAGTAATGTTTTCCACAGTGTCCAATCAAAATCATCATCAGCAAATGTGTTTGAGGTGTTTGATTCTGGCATGTTGGGGGGCACTCGGCATGATACACTAGTAATGGCAATCAAACCGCTGCAGACGTGACAACATCATTTCTGAATACAGGCTGGGCATAAATGCTTGCTTCCCATTTGAGAATTGCTCATTCACAAACTTGCTGTAGACTCTAAAGTGTCCACTGACAACATTTAGCTGATGATGGGACATCGAGCAGTAGCTCTTGACGGGTTCTGCTCAAAATACAACCCAAACAATGTTGTGCTTTTCTACCTAAAACGAAAGATCAAACATTTTTCCAAACTGCCAATTTGACAATAATGCAGCGACAACAATCAAATTATTGCAGTTTGGTGCACTGATGTGTTTCATTAGCAGCAATGCAGGAACTCAAAGACGTTTGAAAGAAGTGGCTGTACAGTATGTGTCGAAAGATAATGGTATAATAGGTTCAAATGTTTCACAGATTCACCAAAATATTCTGAAATAAGCACATTACTATTTATATAATTTGAACACAAATTGGTGAAGTAAGTCGCTAGATCTACACATTATATTGATATTTTCTAGAAGATGGTTAAATATGCTATTTTCTTCAGAGTGAGTTTGCTAATTCATAAAATGAGACGAAATGTTTTTTCATCCTCTCTCTCTTGATGAACGTGATTCATCTCTGACGTTAATTTGCATTTCCTTTTATTCCCTCCTAGGTGGTGCATTCATTAGGCAGCACAGAATACTCACCTCGAAATAAGTAATACACAGAGGGAACTAATTATTGTGATTATGCATAATCTTTGCCCGCACAGTTGTTTTTCTTTTCCAATTAAACAAAATTTATATTCAGAATATGCTTTGAATAACAAAGCGGGCGATACCTTTGCTCTTGCTCCTCTGCTGTTTGCGAGGAAACCTGTGTGAGAACTGCAATGCTACAGGCTGCGATTGTGGATTGTTTTTCCACAGACCGTTAATAATATAGGACATTTTTCCCCATACTGATACTGAGCCTTGGCACGAACCCAGCAAGTTTGTGTTTCATTTGTACAGGGATTTATAGACGGAGCTGAGCAGAGAGAATAAATGATGTTTCTCTGGAGAGGAAAACAATTGCATACTTTATCTCTCCAGTTGGTGAATAAAACATAACGTAGCTGCTGAAATAACATTATGATGAGTTGTACGTGTGTTCACTGTTTTGCAAAAAAAAAATGTTTTTTTAGCCAAGACTGATTTCTCATGGTGGAGCCTACCACTGATCTTTTGCACAGCGAGCAACATTGGTGCTCTGCATTTTGTATCAGCGGCAGCACGAGCACAACGCCACTGCCGGCTACTTCCAATCATACCGGTCTGTGCGCCACAGGCTGCTGCTATGCACCTGTGATCTCATCATGCAGCTAAAGATATAGCTAAAAGAGTGTGTTGTAGCTTAAAATAGAGGAAATGGTTAGCAATATGACACAATAATTATAGAAAGATTTGCTAACTAGTATCATAAACTTAGTATATTGTCCCAGACAAAGTAGCAATCAAATTTAGTAGGTCTCCAGTAACATATTCTGTGTTGATCTGTCTATTCTCTGCTGGTGAAGAGGTGTATAATTAACCGTGAAATCAGCTCCTGTATTTCCATCCAGTAGTTTCTGGGGTTGTCGTGGTCACAAGATGGCGGCAAGTCACAAAAGTTGAACCATCCTAAGCTCTGCATGCAGCGGCACAGAGTTAAAATACAATGTTGATAGCCCAATGGCCCTAAAATATATATTTTCACTGTGCCAGAATGCTGGAGCATTAAGTATGTTAGTGTTGGCTGAATTGCAAATTACTTGTCTAGGCCTGCACTGAATACATATATTGAGTTTGGTAACGCCCTAATCATATTAAAATGTCCATGTTTAGTTGGAGCTTTATGTCCAGTATGAGGTGAAAGTTGCTCACAATGAAACATACCTGTTTAGGAAAAGACAACATGATAGACTTTAACATTTCTGTTATGATCAAGGTTAGCTTAAAGCAGAAGCACAGGCAGGATTGTCAAAAATGTCTAAATCTGCTAGCAAAACTTCACAGCTGTGCATCACTGGACCTCACAAATGAAAGCTATGGGATGTGGTAACCTGTATTACCTGCTTCCCAAAGGACAGTACTTCCTGAGACTCCCTCATTCCTGCAGGAGGGATGTAAACAGCTCTTACATGGCAACAGGAGATGGAGGGAAGAGGAAACTTTAGATGATGGACTGATTTTCAGAAGGAGAGAGAGACAGTGAGCGAGCGAGAGAGAGAGAGAGAGAGAGAGAGAGAGAGAGAGAGAGAGAGAGGGCAGTGACATAAGAGTTGGGGAGAGTGATGAGTTAAATTGAATCTTCTTCTGGTCCATGACAAATCGAGCCGGTGTTTCCACCTGAGTTGGCCTTGCTGTCTGCCACGCCTCACAGCACATCAGGCCCAACATAACCTCGTGTTGTCCCTCTGCTCCCTGCTTACTGCTTCTCCAGCTGGCCTTATGAGATATACAGGTATTATACAGTGTTACGGCCAAATCTGCTTGTAGAGTAGCTGCAATTAAATCCTAGTTCCACAGTGCCTCACTTCAAAGAGAGATTACTCTTGACTATCAGAATCAGGAGACTTTACATCTTTCGTGCAAACTTACACTTGACATGAGTCAATTTATGCCCATTGTATATCGTTTTGATCACATCCAGGATGTCACAACCAAAGCGTATACTGAATCAAGAATCCTTTAGCAGTCCGCTCTCATGTCTAGAAGACCACAGTTGAAGCCAAATTGAATGGTTGAATGACACCGGGGTAATGATATAACATCACTTGTCAACCCTCTGTCACTATGAAGAGCAGTGAAGTCTGTGGGTTTTGATATCAGTCTACCTGGGAAGGCCGGCATCTTATCTCACAGAACCAGAGGCAGGCAGTGGCGTCCTATGACATAGAGAGAGTGGAGCAGAGAGACACTGAGAAAAAGATAGACCATTAGCGGAGCAGCTACCGGCACTATCCGCACTGCAATCAATGCGGATATAGTACCCACAATCCCCCACTCACTCAGAGACATCCCGTCCCACATCACTGGCCGGCACTGGAGCAGTAGAGGATAGAGCTGCCTCTCTGAAATGACAGCTTAACTACAGGGAGGGATAAGAAAGGCCTTTTGCATTTGTCTGTTCTTTTTTATCTCTGCCTTTCTCTGCGCCGCTCTTAATTTATGCGACACTATTATAGAGGGACACTATACAATGATGAGTCCATTTAGAGGTCTTTACTTGAGGAATCCCAAGTAAGTTTACTCTCACTTTCTCTATCAGTGAGTGTTTGCATTTTAGAGAGTGTTGGTTAAATCAGCATCTAAATGAGAGCAGAGGAATGGGATCTATCTTTAATCATAAATTATTCATCAACTTAGCATATAAAATGCATTAAAAAAACGCATTGTTGCTGATTTATTGAGTGTTTCTAGATTTATTTTAGCATTGAAAACACAGTGCAGGAGTGAAAGATCAATACTAGCGAGCTAGCGAACACTTCCAGTGTGGTTGAAAGCTTGTTGGTAGAGGTTGCAGAGGCTTTGTCATGGTTTTGTGATCCTTGTGTTTTTGTGTGTGCACATGCTTATCAGCTTGTATGGTCGGTCTAATCTCTCCTGTTTTCACAGAAACTCGCCGCAGAGACACTGACAGGCAGCCTGCATCCACTCCAGCCTCGGGCGAGCATGAAAAATTAAAGATCCATGTTTTTCTGCTCCTCCTCCAACAACTCCATTAATGTTATGTCAGCTCTGCACAACCTGTGATATAGGGTTGCCGAATCATAAAGTATGATACAACACAGTAGATATCTAATTTCCAAAAGTCTCTAGAGCTTTCAATAAACAATCAATCCATAATATTTTTTTATATTATACGTTTATTTGGAACAAAGCCATCCCACAACAGTAAGTGCTGCCATGTGAACGTATTATTACTATTATTATGGACTGTTTTGTTTTCAATAAAGTCTGCAAATTGCAAAACCAAAGATTACAAACAGTTCCATCTTTATTAATGTGTTATGAAGCCTCTTTATAGAAAACAAGATCCCAAAGCCATTATGAAAGATGAGGACTGAGTCATTTCCAATGCAGTAAAAATCCTCTCAGTGCTATCAGGGAAGCACTGAACACCTATCTTTGTGCTTTCATTCATGTAAGGAGAGGGTTCAAAGGGCACAAGATGTTTGAACCTGCTGTCCAAACCCCTATTGTGCAGTTATCCTTGTTATTTCAACTTGAAAATACAGATTTAATATTTAGTTTTGATGAAAATGCAGTCTCCAATATCACTGCAGACACTGTCAAAACACTCAGTAGGATGACGCAACATTTGGTTGTTAAGCAAGTGGTTAATTGATTTCGAAAACTTATGAGTTTATTAGGTTTTTCCCAGGATGACTTGTACTTACTTGGAATTGACTTTTACTTACTGTGGACCACATGATTTAAAGCTTCAGAAACAACACACAAGTTAGACTGTGTTCAGGATTATTTAGCCAAATGTCTGTTTTGAAGGACAAGAACGAATCTGTAGGCTCAAGCCTATATACGTGTTTGAATATTCAACTAAATTCAGTTTTTTTCTGCTATAAAAGAAGACTTGAAACTAGCAATTGAGACCATAAACTCATGTTTACTGAGGTAATAAATCATGTGAGATTTAGGGTCATTTTTTCATAGACTTCTATAAAAGCGGACATCTTTTTGCAACCAGAGGCTATTAGAAGGAATGTAAGTTTAAATCACCTCAATATTGGCTTTACTTTTCAGACCCGGAAGTTGCTGCCTGGACCCCAAACAGAAAGAGCTAAAATGGATCCCAGCATCATCTTTACAGTAAATGATGCCAGGTCACATAATAAGAGTATTCTGTATTATAGTTAGTTAGTTCATTAACAGATTTTTTCTTTGTACATCAGGAACAACTTGCACTGAGTAATATCATGAATATAACCAACTTGATTATATACTGCACAAATGAGTGACATGATTTCCACCATGTCGAATTGACTCCATTTCCTTCTGTAAAAATGACAGGCTTACTCTTAACAGAGACGATAAGCACAGGAGGTATAGCCTTTGAGTATTACTTCACACAGTGGGAGATGGAGCAGCTTTAAAAGCATACAAACGCCCACTCCTCTCGCAACAGTGAGAGGAGTGGGCGTAAACAATCCTTAGTGATTTGTCTGAAAAAAAACAACTAAATGTCTAACAGCAGAAGACGTTGTAGCTTTTCATTACAGGTTTCCCAGCCATATAGGAATACTTTACATGCGAATCAGCAGTCAAAACACAAGTGTGGATCAGTCACGAGGACTCAGCAGTGTAGAATGGTGTGCTGACGGAGAAGGGGAGGTTGCTGGCTTGCCCGAGCTAAATAAATAATCTCTGGGCTGTAGAATCACAGGAGTGTGGGAGGAGGTCTGCAGGGAGCATGGAAACAGTGATTAGTAAAAGCGGATCCACTCATAGAAAATCAACCTTCATTATTGACTTCTATGAGAACTGATCCACATGCAATTGTACTCCCTTACCACACCTTTTTTTAACAACATTATGTAATAGTGACAGTACGCCATTATGATGATGGATTAACATCTTTTAATGAGGCGCATACTGACTTAACAGAAATGAGCGCTTTAAATACAAAACACGGTTCATAAAACATGCATATTTTATGAGGATTTTCTAATTCTCTCCATGTGCATTTTTATCTCACATTCCACTGAACAAGTGAAATGATCGCAACTAATCATTTTGCCTCAGTGAATTCAAAATTCACACTGGTTTAAATACAGCCGTCTTTTGAAATGTATGCAATGCTAAATATTTGATGAGCAGGACTATTTCCTGTAAATCGTGTTTCAGCTCCATTTAGTTGAGATAGCTGGATACTTCAACCCTGCAGTCATGCAACTAGACAATGGCATGTCACATTAGGTGACCGCTGTCAAGTCCTCATAGCTGAACTGAAAAGACCAGCTGTGCCGCAGTCATCAAATATGCCCCTTTTCACTGAACCTTCTCTGTATAAGGGAACCTAACAGCATCACAGGAACACATTTCTCCCTCTTGCTCTCTACTTTCTCACTTATGCCCCTCACTTTTACATCAGTCTATACAGCAGCCCTGTAACCCTATGCATGTATCATAGAGCAGCGGGGAAGCAGGTCGAAAGCAGGGGAGCAGGAGTCCTTTAATGAGCAGCCTTTGTAAGAGAAGCCTTTCCGCAGGGTTCTTCTAACAACCTGCTGTCCACCTCCAAAATGACCAATTATAGTCAAATGGGACTGTTCTTGCATTCCATTTGACAAAGAAGGTCAGGCTGGTCATATTAGAGGTATGCCATTTAAAAACAGAGAGAGGACTGCTGGCTGAGTAGTAGGCTATGTTGTAAAATTGTGGCTAGGAATTCTATTTCATTAAAGAGATATTCCCTCAAAAAGGTCACCATGAGCTATATATGGCACACTCGTCCCTGTTGGGATATTATGCGAACCTATCCATTCCAATGAGGCCAGCATCAGATACTAATCAATACAATTCCCATCAAATCTGAGGGTGATGGGGGGAATTCTCCAAGGTGCTGAAAAGCTCATCCGGGGGAGGAAACGGGACACACCCGCCGTAGCCCCATTGGTACAACGTCACGCGCAGAAACTACCCGAGCGAGTAAGGTAAATTAATTACAGATAAGAAAGAGGAGGAGGAAGAGGAGCGATAGAAAGCTGAGGATGCAGGTTTGAAACACACAACCTCCCCACTCTTAGCACACAGCAGGAGCGGCTACACCTCGGTGAAATACAACTTCAAGTGGTCTCATCAGCCGACGACGAGGAGATGCGTCCGCAAAAGCTGTGATTCGACCCCTTCACATCCTCCTCCTCCCGTCTTTAGCGAGGAGCAGCCCGCACACTGATTCCACTTCGACGGTAAGGCAGACAGGCGGATTGACACAAGCCAGACACGATGCGCGGATCTCCCCGACATGGGACAGCCGTGGGATTTATAGTGCTGCTGAACGCGCTGCTGCTTGCGACACAGGCTGCAGAAGGAGCATTGACGGACCACCTTCTTGTTGAGTTGCACGAGGACGCACAGGATGAGGCGCACCAACTTGCAACACAACATGGGTTCCAGAGTGCCCGAAAGGTAGGGATGGATGCTCGGATAAAATTGGCAAGCATTGCTTGCACTATAGGCTTTTTTCTTTCTCCCGAGGAAAAACTTAAAAAGAAAAGAATAAATTAAATAAATTAAAATATTCACATTAAAATGCTAAAACAGAGATCTATTTGGCAACGTTTCTATCCATAAAATAGATATTGATGCTAGCAAAACTAGCAGTCCAGCAGCCCATAGAACATACTGAGACTTCTCATGGTTTTATTTTGATTTGACTTCATCATACTTTTGCCTAATTTGATGACGTCATTCATACTCAAACGCAGGCCCTGGTTAGGTTCCCCCATTGGCCTATAGTCCTGGGGACTCAAAGCTGCCCAGGCTTAATTCATGTATATTCCCAAACACATCCAATTTCAGTGTTCTATAAATAAAATAAAGAAAAAGAAGCTTCTCTCACAACTTCTCTCACAACATGAAGTCGAGAATTTTATACAATCCAATCTTTGAATGTTAAGTCATTAAATAGCATTAATGGATGAGGAGAATCTTTTTATCTTAATTTACGTTGAATTTCTCTTATTGCCTGATTTGTTAAAGGGCGAAACCATTTTAACATGAAATTGTGGGACATTTCTAAAAAAAAACACATCCTTTTCTATCACTCACACAGAATATGGGACATAGTGTATTCAGATTGCATAACGTGATATGCATTGCCTTCCCTGCAGCCACCTGAGACAATATGTCTTATTAAGTATAGTCAAATGCCGCACGTATCCCAACATGTCAAAAGGCGTATAACAAGCCATTTATGGCAGACCAATGGAAATAATTCCCTGAGTGTGTCTTGTCCCATGTCAAAATAAATGTGTGGGTGAAATTGGCCGGAGACTTAGCCAGTGAGGCGTAGCGGTGAACAGAGGGGTGTCTGCGCTGCTCTGAATGGGAATTTTTTTTTCTTTCTTTTTTACCTCCACAATAACAAAAAACGTGTTTCAATCTTAAACTAATCTCTGTGAGCTGATTGCGCAGCACCACCAGTCCTGTTTGCTAGTTTCATTCCTTGTTACTCTAGATCACCCCCCCCCCCCCCCCCCCCATCTACTGCCTCCCTATCAACCAGGTTATGTAATCTGCAGCTATATTGGTTTTAATGGGATATGCATCATTAAACAATGTCTGTGTCGTTTGAATTATCTTCTATTGTTGCTTAATTAACTAGACCAGGACCCAGAACTGAGACACACAAATGTGAGCACAAAGAGAGATAAAAGAGAGAGGACGAGATCTTACATCAGCATATATCTTTTGGGCAACAACGGTAGAATTTAAGAGCAGTGGAAGAAGGATAATCCTCATCCTTCCATGGCAATTTCTTTTTCACATTAGATTTGACAGGCGCATCTGAAAACGTTTATTCTGAGGATTGACCCTGGTTGTTGCGAGCATAAGGGGGTCTTTAATCTGTGCACAGTGCCGGAGGGAGAGCTCTGGATGATGCATCTCATTTCCTTGCCCTTGTGATTTATTATGGTTGATTCCAGCACTGTTCTCCAGTGTCTTAATATAGACCCTTGTTAAAAAGCCAGGGAATCAGTGGACGGTGACCTGCTCTCCTTCTCCTCCATTCATCAATGTATAGAATGTTTTCTATTGGTAATTCACACACTTTCTGCTTGCTGCCTCTGTGTTTGTTCTCATCTCTGCTTCCGCTCCTGATCTATCTCCCATCTCTTGTTTTATTTTATTTTTTTATCCAGCTTTCCTTTGGAGAGGGGCTCTTTCACTTCTATCCTCAGGACACTTCAAAGAGGCGGAGCAAACGCAGTGCCCACAGCAGACAGCGGCTCCAGAAAGACCGCAGGGTAAGCACACACACACACCCACACAGAGATGCACATTGACAAAAGCTCGCTTTGTGTCTACTGTTTGCATGTGCCTAGGTGAGCACGACTCCCCTTTTACTTTGCATGACAATGGTTATTTTGAGACCCATACACATCTAGTGCAACACCAAACGTACTCAGAGCAAACAGCTCACCGGGGACAGTCCACATGTCATCAAAAGCTCCTATAGATAAATACAGAACGTACTGTAAAGAGAAGTCAACATCATGAGGATAGACACATTATTCAATATAGCCAGAGATGAAATAAGAACATAGCATGAGGGTGATATAATTAAAATTCTAAAGTAGGTCATATCTGTAATGAAGGTAGTATTGATTTATCGTGCCGATGTTGATGCACATTAATGACACTCTTGTATGGAGTGTGATCTGTATGAGTATCATCTGTATTTTGAAAATGTTAAGGTGTGCAGATGACGACGATGATGATGATGATGATGATGTCAGAAGCACTGGTCCCCCAGTCTTATTCAATACCCAGCTCTAACTCACTAACTTAAACTATCATTTATAGACTTGCCTTTTGGTGATAGTTTTGGATTTTTGGAGGGAAAGAAATGCTTTGAATGTGTTTCCTTATAATGTCCCATTTTTGTATTGTAAGATTTGTGTTTATAAGCCTTCCAATGAAGGGTTTTGATAAGGTGCAAATAAAGTAGGTAGTTGAGAGGTTCAAGGATAGACTCAGAACACACTGGAGAGTCTGGTCATGGCCTGGCAATGCCCCTGGGTCCCGAAGGATGAGCTGGATCATGTTGCTGGGGAGAGGGACGTCTGGAATACCCTGCTTAGCCCCCAAGACCTGGCCACGGATGGATGGACGGTGAGATGGTTGTCGGTGTAGCAGTGGTACTGCATTTGCATTGTAAATGATCGGAACATAAGTTATAATCAAATATGATAATATGCTATTCCGATAAAATTATATTAATATTTAATTAATGTATTTCATTCTGGATGTGGATTCGGATCAAAATTTCCCAGAGCTTGAGGTGATCACTAATTGCTTTGGTCTGTCTGACCAACAGTCCGAAGATATTTAATTTAAAAGCAAAGAAACAAGGAAAAAGGAGGAGCTACAGCTATTTTTTTTTTTTTTTTTTAAATGACTTTAATCCATTTTCAAAATACTGTAGTTTCATTTCATGTCAATGGACTAAATCAAATTGACAAATGGTTTCGGCTCTACTTCATGAGACACAAGGATCTGTGAGGTGTCTTCAAGCTTTTTTCTAGATAAAACAGTTGGGCTGCGTGCTGAGCTCTGTGTGTTTAGTTCTGTCCACCGTTGGAGGCGGTGACAGTGGAGGTCCTGCAGCAGACAATCAACTAACCTCTCTAATTGCGGTTGTGAGAGGTGCTAATGAAAATAAATGCGAGCCACTCCACCGAGCTAATACAGCTAATGGAAGTGAGACAGCGCCGACATGGTCCGGTCTGAGTTCCAGATGCTGGGTTTTAATCAGATGTTTGTCATGCTCATATGCGACACTGCAGTTATGGATTTCTGTGGATCTCTGGAAAAGATGAGGTCAGCTCGTCTAATACAATGTTGCCTGTTTATCATTCTAAAGTGTGTTCCTCTCATGTTTCAAGGCGGTACGGCGGACATATCTCAGTATTGCACCTGCAATTCTGTCAAAAAGAAAGGAAATATTCTGTTGCATACTAATATTTAGACATAGATGAAAAAAAACAAATAGTATTTTAAAGGTTGGAAAAATAATTTGACCATTGTAGAGTCTGTTAATTGTTTATTTATTTAAAAGAGTCCATACACACTAATTTAATATACTTAAAAACTCTAATTGAGCAGCAGCCCTGAATGTAGTGTTGAGTGTATGGGATGGATTTTGTAGTGTCCCAGGAGCCCTCTTATTTGTTGGACTCTATTAGTGGAGCATGTTGACCCACTTCTGACTCACCCACTAGCTTTTCCCTGTATTCCTCTGCATCTTTATATGCTTCCTTGTCCTCCCTTGTCCTTTTACATCTCATGTCCCACATTGATTCAAATGTGACGTCTATTCAACCACACATCCGTGCCTTCACCCAAACCATCCATCCATCCATTCATCCATGGTTCCTCCCTCACAATTTCTTTTTTACATCAGAAACACATTACAATCTATTTAAGGTCTACCAGGCGGTGAGATATAAATAAAGGTGGAAGATAGAATACATCTTTGTGAATAAGCAGCATCCCCTGACCCTGAGAGACACATGCCTGGGAAAGCCTGGAGGAAAAAGGACGAGGAGAGAGGAGACACCGACACAGCTCTTTGATTTGAAGTGAACTGGAGCATTGTGAGTTGTGAGCAGGCAGCGGGAAAAGACGAAGAGTGATGGTGGTGCATGGGCACTGTTTGATGTTGTGAGTGGGCAGTATGACATGCTTTCTCAAGGGAAATACCAGCTTCCCTGCCAAGTGATGGAATAAATTGATGATGGATGGAGAGAAGAAGGGGGGGGGGGTGGGGGGCGTAGATAATGTAGGAAGTGCTGTCAGTTTCTTCCTGAATGTGAATGTAATTATTTGAGGACAAATGTAACATGAGGCCACTTTAAAAAGGAAATCCTCCAAGACAGAAGATACATTTGCAAATATAGTGATTTTATTTTCTTCAGAACTGACGTGTCATTTAAATGACTTGTGTTGATTTACAGTGTGTGTGCCTCCTGATTGTGTGTAGAGTATGCCATAAAAGAAAAATCTGGATGAATAGGCTTTGGCCATTTTAAAAGGCCATCTTAAGTGCTGCTCTGCTCTCTTATCTGTGGTGGTAAACACAGCGGACAATGCCTGTTTCTCTCACGTCACACGAGAGTGAATTTGCTAAAGGTGAGCACAAGAGGAACATGTAACCTCAGTGACTTGTTTTCAAAATGTAGCTTTGACATTGTGAAAAGGCGTTTTGTTTTTTTATCATTAGCATCACTATTTCAGGTATAAAAACAGAATCAAATGAATATATATATCTTTTTATTTCTGCAATGTTTGTGTTATATTTATTTGTGCTTTATTTGAAATAAATAAAGTCAAGCACACAGTCTTTCCACCTACACACATAAAGAGACAGAAAAGGAGCTAAACATTCAAATGATACATTTCCAATGCAGAACTTCACTTCAGGCTTGGTTTAGGTATTACCGGACTGTAATAAATCAAATGACTCATGCTTCCTTTACCTCTCCTCAACCTCTTCAGTTTTTCCAAATGTGTGAAGGTGCCTATTTGATGAAACCTCACAGGAAATGTGATTTCAAATTAGAACCGCTGAATTGACTGGCCTCCGTTGATTGCTGTCGTCGTCACAACTACAGACAAAGATGAAGACAGTGAAATATTGGGAATGTATTGTTGGCTTGATTTCAAAATGTAGCAGAAATGAAAATACAACATTGTCAGAGACAGCCAATCATTTTGATGACAACAGCCAGCCAATCGAGAACCTCAATTTCCCGACATTTATCCCCATCATTTATGTGGCTCCAGCTGCAGCCTCTCTGATTAGGAGGAAAAGAATAGCCCTTCTGATTGAAACGATGTTCTACCTTCATGGTACAGTAGAGCACAGCTGGGTCTGCTGATCTCCAGCGCACAGAGCAGCACACTCCTACATCTCACCCGTCATATTAAATCCTATTTCTAATTGAATTTGTGTGCACTTTCCCTTTCCTCTTTGTATTATTTTATAAGAGGTTTGCGAGGTCATGTGTTGCCTTTAAATAGATCCTGACCTAGTGTTTATTTTGCTTTTGTCCCCAGGTGAAGAATGTCATTGAGCAAGAGGGTTTTAGTCGTCAAAAGCGAGGCTACAGAGATATCAATGATATTGAAGTCAACATGAGTGACCCTCTATTCACAAAACAGTGGTATCTGGTGAGTAATAAAGCCAAGCAGCCGCCTGCATGCCATCTGACCTTCAGCACCAACCCACCTTAATTACTCAGATGCCAGGCATATTCCCCACTACTTTCCGAATCAATGTTGTAATTCATTCTGTAATTAGCCTTGCCGATACTGTCCAAGCCATCTCGTAGCTGCATTCATGCCGCTTAGTTTCCGCCCCTCTTGTTTACCCTAACTGGCAAGCGTGACGTTTAAGCCGCGGCAAGCTTGCTGTCAGTCATCTGGCGCGTCATATCGTTGACATTTACTTTCCCTTCTTCTCACACACACACAACGCACACACACACATATGAATCTCCATGTTGACAAATGTTCTAATGGCGACTCACCAGGGTGCTGTGAGTCATGGATGTTTTCCATATTGTCTGAGCGATTAGATAAACACAGGCCAGGCAGACGGGACCCCTGGGCTGGATCTTAATGTGGCTGAAGCTTGGCAACTGGGCTACACGGGCAAAGGAGTTACCATCGCAATCATGGACGATGGTGAGTGTGATGTAAACACACAGTTATACCTGCATGCATATATTTGCCGTGCTGATTTGACTAATTGCTTTGTTTACATTGTTTTTTTTCATTTTCAGTACAATGAGTAGTAAGAAAAAGTTGCATTCCAGATGTTGTATGGTGACCACTGTTCAGATTGATTTGGCATTCTCTGTTGAAGGTGATTCACAACGTAGGACCAAGTAGGAGAGAGCTACATGTTACTGTGCAATGGAAAGCATCTATTTACATAATGGCACAACATAATTTACACAAAGATATAAATGACAAGATATACATCATAACGTTGTTAGTAGTTCATTTTTATGTTGAACAATTCATTAAAAAGGACATTTAGCTGATTTTCAACCAGCTTTGTATCCTTACAATGCGGGAAGCATATGCAAATGAACAATGTTCAACCTCCCTCCATGCTGCCCCAAAGCCCTCTGATCAACCACCGGCAAAAGTCTGCCGGACGACACAAAATAACGCGTTCGTCGTCAAATGAGCTCCGGGCACCAGCAACATGGAGGGAGGCCAAACATCATTAATTTGCACAAACCACCCACTTTGCCATGATACAAAACCGGCTTTACTCAACTAATTGTTTCCTTTATCTGTTATTTCTTTGTTGTGTCATTAAGAACAAAACTAAATAAATATGAACCGATAGTGAAACAGCAATGAGACATTTGAGGTCACACTATCCTCTGTAAAGCACACCCTCTGAGGCTTAATATCCCTGATTAATGTCAAAATCACATTTCAGGCATCGACTATCTACATCCAGACCTGGCATCAAATTATGTGAGTACTCCAGTGTTATTGAACTTCCTACTTTCCTTCGTTTCTATGAAGTGCTGTTAATGAGTGAAGCAGGGGTTCAGGTGGTGGATTTCATGGGCTTTGTGTGGTGTGCCATCGGCAGTGACAGGTGCTTTCCAAGTTGCCTTCATGGCTGCCGAGTCTCCTTGTTTTCCCGGAGGACGCAGAGACAGGCAGACGGCCAGCCAAGCTGTTTAATGTTAATGCACACTGCACTGTGGCAGGCACAATGGCAGGCCGATCTGTCACAAGCAGAGATAATGCCAGGGTAGTTGGCGCTGCATAATGTGACGCTCTATCTCCTGAATACTGATAAAAAAAAACTTAAAGGACAAGAGGGATTGCTAAATGGAACAAGGAAATGCAGAAGGCTTAGTTTGATTTGACTACATAATTTGCAGTTTCGTCAGTGGAACTGCATTGTGCAGTCGTCTTGAATCCAGGATGTTCAAATAAACCTTCCGGAGAAGCTGAGGTGCTGTGAAAGAGTGATCCTTTTTTTCGTCTTATATCCATGCTTTTTATTAAGAATTGTATTTAGAAATGCCAGCAGTTTGTGTACCGTTCTCACTGATTTGCAGAAGTAATAAAGATTACAGCGGCACAGTGTGATCTCTGTTTTGCTTTTCCGCCTCAGCTATTGTGCACACTATGTGATCCTTTTAAAAGTGGCTTGCATAAGTGTTGTTTTTTTTGTGTGCATGTCACTGTGCACCTATCACTATGTTTGCCTATGTTTCTTGCCTATGAACAGAGATAAGCCTTGGCCCAAAAATAACACTCAGTCTCAGCTGGTGATGCAGGAGCATGCTCTACCATGCTGTGCATAGATCCATAGTGTGTGTTTGTAGGAGCATGTGCAAGAGAGAGAGAGATAAGACATTGTCTAACTGGGTAGATCAAATTCATGGCACATTAACCTGCAAATGCTAAAAGTATAATTAAACATTTTTTACATGAATAAATATATACATACAGCTAGTTGAATTGCGCGGCTAAGCGATATAATAGCAGATATACTCCATTGTGTACTTCATACCTTTAACAGTATTTAATATCAGATAGCACTCGTGGAAAACATCTCTGATGGGAATAAAAATGAGGAAATCTGGTTGGATTTCACTATAATACAGTTATGATGTTGAGTTTGAACTAATTCCTGCAACGGAGCTATGAGTGTGCAGTTACTCGGTTTATTTTTTGGGAGGGGGCGTTATCTCCAAGCTTGCCAGCACCTGATCAATATTGTGTTAGGCTACTTCAATATTTGGAGGAAAGGCAGCATTGATCAGCGGATTTCTTTTTCCGTCTCAAATTGCGAATTGTTGCAAGTGTTACTCCACCCAGGGAAGTTACCATGACAACATGTTATGATCTCACATCACCATGAAGTTGATCTCATATGTTGCTTTTGTATGAGAGACGGAGCGAGAGAGCAAAAGAGAGAAAGAGCGAGAGTGTCTATAAAAGTAGATTGCGAGATTTATAGCGCTGGGGGCTCATCAAACGTTGTGATGGAAACGGTTTAAATTGATGTTCACGACCATATTTTTAGGAGTAGATAGAAGGACACATCCGCCTTCACTGTGTGCTTGGACCTTGTAAAGTACTTTCTTTCATGGGACTAAAGCATCTTGCAAAATACTTCCAAGTAATGGCACATTCTACTGCAATCCACTCTCCCAGATTATAATTTAGGTTATCAGCACCAAATGGACGAATGAAATCAGCCATAACATGATGAATGGCCCTAAAAGGAAAACATGAGGTTTTGTCTACGCTTAGTCCCCTTCGTTATCAACATATATAATAAGTCAGGAATAAAACACATCCACAAAAACAGGCTTCACTCTGCATTTAAATGATTTGCCTTTTTAGTGATGGAAGAAGTACTCAGATCCTTTACTCAAGTAAAAATTAGTACAACAAACATACTCAATTTCACGTAAAAATTCAAAATCCTGCTTCTGTTAAAGTACAGAAGTGCAGCAAAATGTACTCATTCTGCAGAAAAGCCAAAAGGGTGTGAAACCACTGTAGGAATATATTATGTTTTTTTATGTAAAAGAAAATGAACCAGTGACTGCAGCTCTTAGATGAATGTAGTGGAGTAAAAGGCACAATATTTCCCTCTGAAATGTAGTCGATTAGAAGTTGAAAGCGTCAGAAACTGGAAATTTTCATGTAAAGTAAAGTACAATAATTCAGAAGTTACACTTAAGTAGCCTACCTTGTTAATTCCATTCCAAAATCTTTTTATTTGACTTTACCCCGGGGCATACGTCCTCCGCTACACCAGCTTTGAGTCATTGCTCTCTCAAGTACCATTTGCTCCGAGGACGGTGAACAGGCAAGGGTTGCAGGGGAAAGGTGAGGTGGCTGAGACTTGGCACAATCCATTATTCTGACCAACGGTTGCTCACAGGACACCAGAGGAAGAACAGAGTCTGATTGATAGCAGAAGGTATGAGCTTGAGAAGCACAGCAAGTGATTCATGGACAGGCCACAGTGTCATTTATTACCGGGACTCAGCACCTTTCACTCCATTTAATGAACAAAAAAACCCCAAAGAAAAACACACACTCCTGCTCCTGACATGAGCACAAAACCGGTTTGGGAGTACCATAATCTCCCTTCAAAAATATTTCTCTGTGAATAATGATAACAATTATAGGCCAATTTGTATATAATATATATTTTATTTTTTTATTGTTTCTTGACATGTACATTTACAATAAAAAAAAATAGAGAAGTAGAAGTAATCACAAATGAGAGAAATAGTTAGGATGACATTTACCCTTCTGTTTATCAACACAACTCCTTTAACAATCACAGAGGTGGGAACCTCTCTCTACCGCCACTTCCTTGTGCACCCCAGTCGCCCTAATCATTGCTACTTTCCTCCAGGCACCTATCCACATTGTGATAATTACAGTGTTTCTCCATTGGGTCAGTAAGCTTTTGCCGTTTTCCTTTCTCTTTGTCGCTGACTGAGTCATCTCTTCTAAATGTCAGCCAGCAGAGCTGTCAGGCCTGTGCGTGGAAACAGCCCCCAGATGGATCTGATGTGTTCAGTTCTGTGGCCAATGAACACGGCTGTGGCCTCTCCATGCTCATGACCACATGAAGCACCTGTTACTTTGTTAAAAATGGATACCACAACAAGTGACATGAGTGACAGGCGGAAAGGTTATTGCAGTAGTTTGAATGAGCTTTGCAAGATTGCAACAGAAAGAGCAATAAGTGCTAGACTTTCCCTCCGATGTCTGTTGAATCTTGAATCCAACTGTGTGTGTGTGTGTGTGTGTGTGTGTGTGTTTGTGTGTGATCCTCAGACATGGCTATTCTGGTAATTACGTTGGCATTAATGTTTCTCTGGCAGATGTGTGTCTCTTGCGTCTTGTTTCTCCTGCTTTTCCGTTGTCGTTCATTCTGATCCTATTACTTTTGGCCATGTGGAATTAAATGCTGGCAGTGATTGGGCCATTATTTTCTCAGCTTGAAATCCCCGCTGTGACCACACATTATTCCAGTATCGCCGCAGAGGAAAGATGTTGTAGTCAGATTTGGGCTGAGTTGGTTTCTATTAACCTTACTTAACAAAACATGAAAATTTGCAACCTCAGAAATGGTTTATTGCCAAGTATGTTTGCACATACAAGGAATTGGTGATTGATGCATGACAATAAACACAATGCAATAGTATAAGACATAATTAAATATAAAAAATAAAATTTGCAATAGAATATGATTAACAAACAATATAACAGGTTATCAACATGTGATGTAGCACTGAGCGACCAGTGATCAGGTCCGCCAGGTGTAGATGGCCACTGCGCAGCACATTAGGGCGGGACTAAAGGGTGGGAAAACAAATAATGCATGAGCGACAGAAAAATGTCAACAAACTACAGCGTGCTGAGATGAGCTGTATTATTTTCGAAAATGTCTTCTTTACGGTCTTTGTCTCAAACACAGCACAACACAGAAACGGTTGTGATTGTCCAAAGTGGAGAAGAACCGGACACATCTGCCTGAGCAAATATAACATGAGCTCACAGATTTGTGCTGTAGGCAAGTTAGTTATAGTCAGCCAGGTGTACCGAACCAAAAGAACATCTAGATGACAGAGCAGGCAGTGATAAGGTCAGCACATCCCCAGGAAATGCTCCTATTTGCTTTCTCTCCTTTTGTTTTCCTATCTTGTTGCTGTTGTTTTTGTAAATGCATCCAATTGGTCCTTTCAGAATGCCGATGCCAGCTATGACTTCAGCAGCAATGACCCGTTCCCATTTCCACGCTACACAGACGACTGGTTCAACAGGTAAATATCACCCAGCCGACCCCTGTTCATACTCTGTGTGTACTCTCCCTGGAGTCTGGCAGCTCGCCTCTATTGATTTTCTCTTCACATAGTTCCATTAAGACATAATGGTCCACTATAAACAGAGCTGTTGTCCAACACAACACAATAGAAGACATGATACCTATTTTTACACCCTCACTTGGAGGAGACAAAGTAGACAACGAGGACTTGCACAAGTCTGGTCTCCTTTCAGAGTGGCAGTGTTCACAGTGGCGACCTCCTGCCTGATAACGCCTTATCTGCCTGTAGTCCCCCAATCACATCGGGAGATCACTGCAACACATGTCGGAAAAAAAGGAACAAAGAGGAATATATATTCTTTCTCCTCCTCTCCTCCTCCACCGTGCCTCCATCTGCTCAGATGTATCAGTGTGTCTTGTGTGTGGGAGTGAGAGGGGAGTATTTGGGTTTGCCAGTGTAGCAGTTGCTGACTGTCGGGCTCAACTCGCTGGCTAATCAGCTGGTTGTTATAAATAGCTCACTGTCTGTAGCAAAGCATGCTGGGAGAAAGGGGTTGACTCTCTGCAGTGTCCCTGTTGGGAGCGAAGGGATGGAGAGATAGACACATTACGTGGTGCACACAAAACACTGATATGTGCAAACATATTCAGTCGGACTCAGATGGATGATGCATAAATGGATGGGTTAATATTGTTGCCTCTCCATGAGCTAATGTTCTACAGGTCACAGAGTGTTTGTTCATTTTAATTGATTTATGGCACGGATGCTAAACCTCTTCAATTAACAATTTCCTCATTCTAGTCTGGCACAAAGTCAACAAAATCATGACTTGCATCTAATCTGGGAAATAGTATCTCAAATTTTACCCACAAGATATCCTTTCTAAATTCATGCAAATTCATGCAAATCCTCTGAGGTGCATTCTCTGCTTTTTGCTGTCACCAGTCATGGCACACGATGTGCCGGAGAGGTGTCTGCAGCGGCCAACAACAACATCTGCGGTGTGGGAGTCGCCTACAACTCCAAAGTGGCAGGTTTGTGTCATATTCAAGCTACAGTTTGGACAGTGAGATGAATGACAATAAGCAGTCAGCGATGTCAGTGAAATACATTTCTGACAATGGTATGATTTAAGGATGAAATAAAGCTTAATGTGGAAGAACAACATTGCATCGTCTGGTATTGAAGCATGTTTAAACTCTACCTGTTCTCGTGGAATTACTGCAAATGACTGCAGAGGTCAGTTAGAGTCCACATAGCCACACGACAACACCATTAATCCGGACAACTCCATGTTTCATTTTCATATGGATTTTTCTTGAAATTTGCTCTGGGAGTAACACAGTAGTAAAGGTGAACTCAATAGAGAGCAGAGCTCCACTAGATGTGTCTGCAATGGCCCCTGCTGTATTGTGTGATTTAATGAATACAACCCACAATTGGCTAACTCCCTGTCTAGACACTAATGGGCTAAAGGGCATCATGATACACATTTCATTCAAACTCAAACACAAGCTGAGATTAATGAATCGGCTCAAAGTCGTCGTATAAGATGAGTCAGACAATCTTGCTAAAAACTAAAACAAAAATAAACTCACCAAGCTGTCTTGTCACATAGCAGTGGCTGATTTACCAAGAGGTACAGCAGTGTGTGTACTGGTAGTTCTGTTAGCTTATAGAGGTTATCCAAACACACCATACAAAACAATACAAAAAGAAACTTGACAGTCTAGATATTGTAAACTTGACCAGCTGAAAATGGTTTTATATATCAACCATTTATATCTACCTAAACTCTACTGTGTTCCTGTAGCAGTAACAATATAGTAAACCATAGTAGACATCATTTTAACGTCAGATTCATATGGAGATGTTGCTTCTTCAGGTATCAGGATGTTGGACCAGCCCTTTATGACTGACATTATTGAGGCATCATCCATCAGCCACATGCCCCAGGTTATTGACATCTACAGCGCCAGCTGGGGACCAACCGATGACGGAAAGACGGTGGATGGACCGCGAGAGCTCACGCTGCAGGCTATGGCTGATGGCGTCAACAAGGTAAGGCAACGTCATGCCATATCTTTTCCACTTGTATCAAGTCAACCTTTACAAAATCCAATTTGCGTCCCTAGATTATTGTTCATTCTTTTTGTTTGACTGATTTCTGGAAATCAGATATTTTTTCCTATTATTTACCGACTGCCCCCCAAAAAGTCAGAGTGTAGATTCAGGGTTTCTGGAGCTGATTCTGGCATTCTGGTCTTGCTCAAGGACACTTCAGCAAGGTGAAGTCTCTTCCAACGGCAGCCAACAAGGGCTTGAATCTTATATGTAGATATACTTTGACACACACACACACAGAGGTGCCATGCCAACAATGCCATTGCCAATTACTTGCTCAATTAATCATCATGCACTGTGTGCGTGGCAGATGTGGGTTGCTTTGGAACGACCCCGTCTCAGGCAGCGTAGCTGTGTAGGAGCAACTCGAACTGTAATCTCTGATCGTGTAAACACAACTAATCAAGCAGCTACTCGATCGTAACGCCTCTTAGATTCTAATGATCACTTATATAAGCTACTGTGTAGGCTGAACGTGATGCGCAATGTGCAAAAAAAGGGAAACATCTCAAATTGAATTGTTATGTTATATTAACAACTGAGTCAGAAAGAGTGGCTTTAAGTCTGCCTCTTAAATATAACTGCGTGGTTTTGCAAATTGATACCGATAATGGAAATAAATAACACTGCGTGCCGTGCAAAATGAAAGCACTATGTTTGGATTGTGCAGCAGACAGAAGGCAGGAGGCGAGAAGCTCGATGATGCTCAAACCTGTCTTTGCCAAACAAACAGAGAGCAACATGAATAAGCATCGGGAAGGGAAGGACATGCCACTCTTACTCCACTTGATCTTTTGTTCTAGGGAAACTGTCGGCCTTTTGTAGAAACAGGTGCAGCATTTGGTGAAGAGGATGCTCTCTGCATGGAGCCACAGTCAGTTGTTTCATGTTTCAAGGCCCTCTATCAGCAACAAAGATGACATTTTACTGTGTGTTTAAATGCACACAAGGTATTATGCTCCATTGCAAGGATCATGTACAAAACAGACATAAATGCTTTAATTTGATCATTCCTTGACATATTATAGCTCTGATATGCTCAGAATTGTGCAGCAAGTGTGGTCCTACACGATAGGACCAAATATGTCTCTATTTGTTGCCTGTTGTTGTGAATTAGGTTTCAAGATTTAACTGACTACTTTCTGGCGTTTACATGACCACAACCACACGCTTTTCTTCTCAATTCAATTGTTTTCCTTCAGCAATGGCTGTGTTCCTGTATCCTGGTTACATATGACAGATGGTCACGTTTTGCCATCAGCTGCAGAATTATTTGAGAAACTAATGGAATCAGTATAATCATTTCTTTAATACAGGTTTATAATGATAATGTTTGTGGTTGCACCAATCAATATTACCAATGTCATTATTACATGTTGTTGTATTGGATGCAGTTTTCCATTGTTGTTCTTTTGCTGTCCACCATTTTTACTCCAATAGACAACAAACCTTAAATCCAGCAAAAAGACACACATGAACACAGTAGCTTCACCTCACCATCTTGATCTTATTCTATGTACAACAAACAGCTGATGAGTTGAGAGGTCAGTGAGCACGTCAGAAGTGTACTGGGAAGCCTAATTATCAAGCGCTTTAAAGACTACACACTTAATAGTACAATTTCTGTATGATTTTCTGTATGATTTGATTGAATCAATCACAAAGACAAATATATCCTTGAGACCTCTATCTATTTGCTACAAATTTCTTATGGAATATTTTGACATGTTTTCAGTTCAATCAATAAAACTTTATTCATGAAGCAACTTTCGAACAAAACAAATGCTCTTAGAAGTGCTTGCACGTGATTAACCAAACTTATGTTGAAATAAATAAAATGTTGATAGAATAAAGATAGTAATATATATATATTTATACATTACTCTACTTTTTGTTATCAACATTTTATTACTTTTAGACATCGATACGTATAGAATACTTATAAATAATAAAAGCAGAAATAAGAGCAAAATATCAGTATTTTCAGCTCCTCATAGGTCCGCTGGAAGGCTATTTCAGCGACTTGGAGAGTAAATCTATTACATTAACTAACCTAGCTTAGATTATGTACATTCTTAGTGTCCCAAATTCCCAACATGAACAGAACTGTGATGACGATGTTGTTTTAGGGGCGCGGAGGAAAAGGCAGCATCTATGTGTGGGCATCAGGAGATGGCGGCAGCTATGACGACTGCAACTGTGACGGCTATGCCTCGAGCATGTGGACAATCTCCATCAACTCAGCCATCAATGATGGACGCACCGCGCTGTACGATGAGAGCTGCTCCTCCACCCTGGCATCCACGTTCAGCAACGGACGCAAGAGGAACCCAGAGGCTGGCGTTGTGAGTGTGTTTGTGTACACATACACTGTATGTTTTCACGACCGAAGATAAATCCTTTTGAGTATTCCATGGTCCCTGAAGTTGCCTTTTTCAATAGGTACGAGCACTTTTAGCATTCAAAGGCGACCCAATACTGTTTGGTAACGTGTAATGTCTTTCAAAGATGTGTCCTCATTCATGGACTGAACTGTAAATAGCTTCTTTTCAGTTGGTCCAGCAGGCACTATATCCTCGGCCTTTCAGGAGATTGGATGTAACCAGGGATAAAGCCCTAAGAAGCTCTTATGCTGTATTTGCTGTCTGGTTGTGACAAATGGAGGTTCAAGTGGAGGAATAGCTCTTCTGTGATTACCTTCCTGGACAGCCAGATGGTTTTGCTATACATGTTCAGAGCAGATGCCATCACCTACTGTGTGGATCATGGCGTTTAAAGCAAAGTGGATGTGTTATTAAGAGAAATAGGAAAATATTTTCTCTTTTATTAGTTGTTATTGTTAGACAATATTTTTTATCCTGACAGGGGAAACCATTATCAGAGACTTCATTGCCACCAAAGTGGCTTTATTGTGTTTTTTTTATGTATATAAGTGTAAAGAAAAGTAACAAGTGAGACACCAAAGGTAATCTAGTGACTTACCTTAGCATACACTAATGGGCTATAACTGTAACATTGACCTTGAGTAATATGTCACCAGTGTGCGATCATGAAATAGAAGGAATGGATGAGTCTCCAGAATCAGAAAATCAGAAAGCATGCCGTCTTTGAAGCTGAAGCGTGACGGGTGATGCTTATACTTCCCTTTATTGAGGACAATTTCCTGACCTTGATGGCTAGTTTTAGGAAAAGGAGCATTCTTGTATCTTAGCATACACGACACACATCGAGAATACAGGCCGGCACTCTTTACCATGTGTGTGAAATAATTTCCCAATGTACGAAGGCAGCAGTGTTTGTGTTTGTGATTATGCAAATCACCTTTGGCTGTTTACAGAGCCACAGCTCTTCCCTAGGGTTTCCCCTCTAATTTCAGTCAATCTGTTATCACTTCTAATTAAGCCCTAAATCAAATAATGAAATGCTTATTCAGTAAATAGAAACATGACTTGTCTGCTGATGTGTATATAATAGTACAGCCAACATACACTCGGCCCTCCTTTGTGTCCTTTTCTATCTTTTTTTTCTGAAATGAAAAATTTATATGTAAAGTAAAAGGATTATAGTGATTACGCAGATGTTCTTCAACTGAAAATGCTTTCCCAGACAATTGATATTGAATGTCTGAGTTAGTAGCTTAGGGACTGTACAAAAATGATTAGGGGGGGTGCAGGGATTCAATAAAGGGGAAATTTAATATATTGTTCCTCTTTTGCTGTAGACAGGGTAGTGTCATTTTTGTCTTTAGAGACTGAACAATTCTGTGATTTACATATTTCAGGCCACCACGGACTTGTATGGGAACTGCACGCTGCGTCACTCTGGAACATCAGCAGCAGCTCCAGAGGCAGCTGGTGTCTTTGCTCTGGCAATTGAGGCAAAGTATGCACTCTACTGCCCCATCCACACACCTGCAGTATTTGTGATTATTGCTTTCGATGGACTGCTTGTATAAAACATCACTACGTAACTCATGTGCTGGTCAGAAGGTATAATTACACAATAACATGCTTTCAACCACTAAATCTGGATAATATTTGATTTGAAAGAACAGTTACGCTATTTATTTATGAGCTGCTTATTTTTTCCAAGTACAACCTTGAGCTTTTATATTGCAATGATCTATCAATCTTCATCAGATACCTCAGATCCTTTATTATAATTGTCTGTCCGTGTGTCTGAACTCCTTAAAAGCACAAATAATTTCTCCACTTTCACAGAGTTGCTTATTTATCACAACCATAAGCTGCATGAAAAGCAAAACAGCACATATTCAGTCACACAAAGTACAGACTCTATGTGCTTGTGTCAAGGACACAAATTTGGACCAGTGCTCTTCATATCTCAGTAAAAGGCTTGAACAATATAGTTATATAAGCTGATAAGATGGGCCCAGCTCTTATGTTTTATTTATGACTTAATATATGCATGTAGCAGAGAGACTGGGATGATAAAAACTCACACTGTAGCAAATTGTATGCAGGCTAATGGTGATAGCTTCGATTATAGATGAAAGTGCTAATCGTGTCATATTAACACTGTGGTACAAATTGGAGTTTATTTTATAATCCTTGTGAATTCACAGCAGATTGTTCCTTGTGGATTAGAAAATACTTGAAAACACATGCCCCTTAAGTAAACCCGCCCACACATAATTAAACGAATTTGACAAATATAAAACCTGGAGAATTGCTGCTTCTCATATCCCAGAGGGGAGCCTTTCCTTTCTCTCAGGCGCTTCATTTCTCACATTAAAGGCTGACACGATTCTGCTGCCATTAACTGACACCATTTAGTGGAGTAGAGTAAAGAAACGTTGTTTGCTCTGCACACACAATAATGATGTTGCTGTGGGGAGGAGCGGATGCTCACCCTGTCCGGCGGCAAATAACCCACAAGGCTGTTTGGCCTTTTTACTGCCCAAACACACTTGAACCAACGGCAGGAGTCAGTGAGTCAGCCAGAACAAAGCTGTCACTAACAGCCGAGATAATGGAGGGAGACACAGACAAAGGCAACCATCTGCCTCACAGTACAGACCCTATGATATTAAACAATTGAAAGCATGTCATTAATGCAAATCTATGAATCAGAAATGTTTTAATACTCATTAAATGGTGATTTGTTTTCCTGCTATCTTGCCTACTGGTTCTAAATTACAATATTGTCTCCCCTCCATCACTCTATCCTTTCTTTATCATCCTGCCTCTGTCCTATCCACCCTGGTGACTGTTTGTCCACCCCAGCCCTAACCTGACATGGAGAGACATGCAGCACCTCTCAGTCCTAACCTCCAAGAGGAACCAGCTCCATGACGAGGTTCACCAGTGGAGGAGGAACGGCGTGGGCCTCGAGTTCAACCACCTGTTTGGCTACGGTGTGCTGGACGCTGGGGGCATGGTGAAAATGGCCAAGGAATGGAAAACTGTGCCTGAGCGTTTCCACTGCGTAGCCGGATCCATTCAGGATGTCCAGTGAGTCATATTTCGACATGTTTTTTGGTACACTGCATATTACATGGGCACACTACGTATTCTACAACTGTCCCCATCAAGATGTTGAAAGGAAAATACTGCTGAGCACAAGCGACTAATAACTAATAAGTAATTCAATAAAATATCTGTGATGGGAGTGTCTACTTCATAACCCTGTGACATTTAGATTAGCTGCTCAGTCTGTCTGATGTTCCTGTAGATTTGTTATGACATAGACGGATGTCCTGACAGGTGCTGTTTGTTAATTAATGCATTTCTATTTTGACATCTGAATTGAATATCTGTCTGACATCCCTAACAGAACTGTATACAAATACATCTGGTGCCATCTTGTTTTGATTGAGAATCTTTCATTTTAAAAAAATGGATGAATGAATTTAAAGTAAAAAATGTCCTATTGTTACTTCACTTGGGTGTTTGCCGTTCATTGCAGAATGATATATGTGATAAGTGTGTCTGTGCTCATCCTTAAAGCAAAACAGAAACTTTTGAAAGAAGAAATAACACATTCTTCCTATTATATATGAAAAGTTTCAATCATAAGCAATAAAACATACTGGATGTGGTGTGACCTGTAGCTTATGGCGGCTAATCTTGTGACATTACAGTGGAGGAAATCTTAAAAGTATTTACTGAAGGACGCAGCAAACACAATGTCATGGACATTCTGTAGAAATAGACGTTAGGCTGTAAACAAACTACACTGCATGAGGATCTGCCCCTATCTTTCTTTCTTTCTTCCACTCACATTAAGTTTTATCTTCCCTTGTATCACCCTATCCTCTTCCTTGCATCTCCTCCATCCACAGCATTGCTTTTACTTTCTCCTCTGTGCTCCCTGTCATCCTTTCTTTTCCACCCTCACCTCTTCTTCCTCTCTTTCATCATATTCATCACATCCTGAGGCTTTGAGCTCCCCATGTGTGATGCCTGGTCGTTTCCTGTGGCTAGCCCTCTTATTCACTCTAATTAGAGCACCACAAATGCCCCAGCATGGCGTTCCCTGGAAACTGTGTCAATTAGATTGACTGACAGCCAGAAAGGGATTCCAGGTGGAGGTGATCATGTGTGTACTGTAGATGTGTTAGACCTAACACAAAGCTTTCATATACATTGTGAAAATGTCAATGTGTGGGTGAAGATTAAAAAAAGCAGACTGAATGCGGTGCATCTGTGTTCTTTTGCCACCATCAACACCTCCTATTCCTTATTTTAGTCTCTAATCAGTGCTCCACAGACAACGCAGTCACGACAACACGGTGTGAAAGTGTGCTTTTTGTGTGTGTGTGTGTGTGTGTCCCTCCTTTGAGAACAATGGCAGATGAAAACGACCATCCCTTAGGAGTCGTACAGCTTTTATTGCATCTCTGAGGACTTGCCCATTGCAGAGCAGTTGTGCCTTAGACGTTCCATTGCAGAAAGTGTCATCAGCTAGAGATATAGAGATATAATTACAACGAGCCCACCTCTGTGATAGTGCATCACCAGAGAAAAACAATAAACTCAGCATTGATCTGATAGCTGCTCTTGCTGGCTGCGGCTTACTTAGCTGGAGGAGAACTTCTCATTATCAGTGGAGCTGGTACACAGTGCCCCACTGTGTGGTGGGGTTGTTTTTAATCTACACTGGTCCTGCCCTTCAGAGGCATCCCTCTCCCTGCTCTATGACCGACGGCTGTAATCACTCTCTCGCATTATCTGATGGGAACCGTGCGCTGGGCATATTCATTCCCAGATTTAGTTAAAGGCACAGTCATAATTTCTAATAAAGTAATAATAGTAATTAAACATGAGCAGTAATGACACCCTTAATGATAGTGAAGATGTAGAAATGTAGATAAAAAATAATTGAAATATTTCAAGCTGTCTCGCTGTACTTAGGCTATGATAATACAACGATTCTGAAAAGTGAAGCCAATGCCAAGGTGACTTAAACTTGCATTATTTCTAAAAGCCAGCAGGGGGCGACTCCTCTGCATAACAAAATGTGACTGTATAGAAGTCTATGAGAAATGAACCTACTTTTCAATTTATTTGGTAAACATTGTAAACATGAGTTTATGGTCTCAGTCGCTAGTTTCAAGTCTTCTTCAATACAGCATGATGTTCATTTTGTATATTATGGTCCCATTTACAGTAAAATAGACGATAAAGGTGTGCTTTAGGGCGTGGCTATCTTGTGATTGACAGGTTGCCTCCACGGCGTTGTCCAGCATGGAAGTTGTCTGTGTTTTCATCTTACAACTTAAACCCTTTCACAGTGTGTTTTCAGTTCAGGAGAGTGAATCATAACCTTTTTGGTTGCCTAAACATATCTTAGTCAGCGTTCGGTTGTACTTAGCTCCGGCCTCTCGTCTCACTTCTGGTTGCAAAAATTCAAGATGGTTACGGCCAAAATGCCATACATGAGGCTTCAAAACGGCAGGGCACAAACCAATGTGTGACGTTACGGTGACTACGTCCACGTCCTACGTCTATGCATACAACCCACATATGTGGTGTAATGTTGTTAGTACAATAACTGCTTCATATTCGGTTACTTCCAATTACTCAACATGCATTGTAGGGTGTAACTTCCTGTGAAACACCCCACTGTGAATTGCTCCGTTTTTCTGGGAATAGTAATTCGCTTCAACAGCCCTTACAGATCACCGCTGCACGCAACTCTCTGTGCTCAGCATAGTGCTCTATTAATCATTTTCACACTGCTGTTCCACAGGTCCCTCTCACTCAGTTTCTGTGTCTTGTCGCTGTTGCCTTCTCTCCACCCAGCCGCCCCCATTTCCCACCGCCTGCGATGCCGCCCCGGCCTCTAATAATGTTATTAAGCCTCCTCATAGGCTTTGGTCACCACCCTTGCCCTGCTGTGTTCTCACTCTTTCTTTCCATCACCCAAAGAGATAACAGCAGTATGTATTCTCTATCTCAAAGCAACAACAATATACCAAGACCAGCCGGCTTTTACACTCGGAAACAAATCCATCGTGTCAAAAAGAAAAAGGATCTCCTCATGCACTGAAAAGGAGCTACAATTTAGAAGTGGTCCAGTGCACGACAGGCAATACATGTAGTTTATTGACAAATAGCCTCAGATTGACAGTTGGCTTTATAATAAACATTATTTTACAGGAATGTAAATCCGTTGATTTTTATAATGTGCACAGAACTAAAGTGAGACCTTAAAGAAACATTCAAAGGAGAGCAATGCAGTAGACTGAAGAGAAAAGAAAAACATTCACCTGCTCTAACAGTCTTACAGGGATGCCCAAATATTCTCTCTGTGATATGTTTATTTCATTTTACTCTTTTTATTTGACTTTTGCCCATTTTTAACACTGATGTTTAACTTTTTTTTAAACTTTCTCAACCTATTTCTCCTCCTTCAGTAAAATCCAGACCGGCAACAAACTGGTGCTGACCATCAGCACTGAAGCCTGTCAGGGGAAGGACAACTTTGCCCGCTACCTGGAGCACGTTCAGGCGGTGGTCACTGTCAACGCCAGCCGCCGCGGCGACCTCAACATCAACATGACCTCGCCCATGGGCACAAAGTCCATCCTGCTGAGCAGAAGGCCCCGTGACGACGACTCCAAGGTGGGCTTCGACAAATGGCCCTTCATGACCAGCCACACCTGGGGCGAGGACCCCCGCGGGACCTGGGTCCTGGAGGTGGGCTTTCAGGGCGAGGAGGCACAGCGCGGAGCCCTGAAGGAGTGGACTCTCATGCTGCATGGAACACAAAGTGCCCCTTATATAGACCAGATAGTGCGTGATTATCAGTCCAAACTTGCCATGTCCAAAAAGGAGGAGCTGGAGGAGGAGCTGGATGAGGCTGTAGAGAGAAGCCTAAAGAGCTTGCTGAGTAAAAACAACTAAAGTCACATCTGCATGTTGCCAACTCTTTCACTTCCTCTTATCTTCCTCCCTCTCAGCGATCTTGCTCTATCCTTCTCTAAATCTCCTCTGTTCTTCCCACTCTCTCGTCATCCTCCCTTTCGTCTACCTCTCTTCACTCTGCTTTTTGTTATCAAGTGTTTCAATTAGCGCCCAACCTTAAATGAATGTCTCTTGTAATCCAATCATGATAAAAGTGTAACCTTTATTAATCTGTTCTACATAGAGAAAGCAAACTATATCACCAGAATTTTTACACTTTACAGAATTGTACATTGAACCAAATATAATCCACTCCCTCATGCTCTTGCTTTAACTGCCCAGCACCTCTCTTCTGCCAACTGTTGTACAGTTTGTGACTGTAAATGATTTTCTGTGCCATTCTACTTAAAGTTTAATATCTTGCAAACGGAGCAGTGATACTTCTTTCTGTTTATATTTGTATGTGACATGCACTGTTAATATGAACAAGGAAAGGAATATGTGATTTATTTTGCAGCCTGTGGTCCTCAGTTCATATTTCATAATCTTTGACGTATGCCATAATAAATCTATTTAGCTGTTTATTTAAGCACTTGAGTGATTTGCAACACACTACCAAAGATACTGAGTAAAAGAAGCCTGCCATTCTCTGTCACTTCAGAGCCAAAACTTAGATAGGGAACAACAAAGAATATGATGAAGACTAAATAACCTTGAGTAAACTTTCTCTGTCTGAAAAATATAGTCTAAAAAGTGGAGCACAAGCAGCTGCCATAACTGTTTTGTAGCCAATTTTTAAATCTTGCTCTATTTCTTTGATTCCGTATTACAAAATGAAAGGACATGCTCCCTAAAAAGCAGAGTCTGAGCTGCCAAAGTACTCCTCACTTTATAGACATGTGTTCTTCTTAATGGTGCTGCGTGTAGCATCAATAAATCACCATCATAACAATCTACAGTAATACATTGACTATAAATCTGTAAGGTATGTATAGAAGACTCAGTTTCACTGCATCTAAAGAATATCTGCTGCCGCTTGGCTGGATTTTGCAGTAAAAACACTGGATTTTATAATAGCAGAGAAGGACAAATCCACTTTACGCGCTGTGGGCAGCACCAAACAACTAATTTAGCAAATATTTGCTGAACGAGGTGTATAAGTTTTACATCATCATCATTCAAATGAATGCTAATGTTGCTTTGTATCACTGCATGTGTGAAAAGCAACATTTTGCCATATCAACATAAAAGGTGATCATATTTCAGGGGATTGTTTTTACTGTAGCTTACATTTGTTGCCCCTTAATGGCCAGCAAAATCAGTTATTGTAGGAAACGAGAGCAGAGAAAGACACAAAAGCTGGGAGACCTGTCACGGGGCATGATGAGGACTCAAGCGCAGACAGTCAGAGTAGGGGAAAAAAGGTCTTTAATAGCTCACAAACAAAAACAGGTAATCCAAGGACAAGACAAAAGACGAGGGGGAAAATCCAGCAGGACAAGGCAGGGCAGACAGACTGGGAAACCGGGAACAGGATGAGCAAAACGGGCGGGTAGGTAGGAAACAAACACAATGATCTGGCAGTGAGTGAGTGAAAGACAGGGGTTTAAATAGTGAACTAGGCAGAGTGAACAGGTGAGACTAATGAGCTGATGAGGTGAGTGTGACTGGCAGGTGCACTGAATGAACTGATTAGGTGAGTGAGGAGCTACAGAAAGAAACAAAGACACAGAACACACAGGGCAAAGCCTGATCGTGACAAGACCTAAGCAAAATATATTTGTGGAACAGTATGCAACATGGTTTATTCGAAATGTACTTTATACACTCTATGAGTAATATATTGAGCACTCTCACTGCGGACTACTAAGTGTCTCAACCATTATATAATTTGTGTACATAAGCCGATACCAATATATCAAGCTATAGGCTAACTAATAACTTGATTGTAGGCAAATACATGGGGATGGAAAGAGTACTAGAACATCATGCTTTAACTGTTACTTAATAAAATACATTTTACTAGGTTGAAAGTAAAGGCAGGCCTATTTGTGTAAAAATGTACTTAGATAAAAGTAAAGAAGGAGGTTAGTTATAATGTACTCTGAGTAAACATTACTGCTTGTGTTAAAGCTCCAGAAGAACGACATCATCGAGTCCTAATCTCCAAACCAACAATAAATTCTGTTTCTAGAGAACGCACTTTGCAGCCATATGCATCAAACTGATTATAAATTAAATATACAATCGCCTTCCTCTATGTAGCCTTATTAGAATTAACCAAAAAGACAAAAAATGTCCTATGGAATCAACAGCAAAATAAAACATCACAACGACAGATGTTTGATTTGGATCACATAGCATGCTCGCTGGGTGGTGCAGTATTAAATCAGTGATTAATTACACAAGATGCAACCTTTTTTTAACTTGCCGAGGTTTTCGATTTTATTGCACTTTTGCACAATTACGTGGATTAAAAATCCAGATGAGCTCCACACAGCTGGACTCTCAGAGCGTAGACTATCACATTCATATATTTTGCTGAGATAAGCAGAGTTCGGTGTTGCCTCTTTAGACCCCTGACCTGCTGTGGCCACAGACTGAGCGGCAGCTTCTTCTGTGCTGCTGATTTGGCTCTTATTTTATAAAGCATTTTCGTATGACTTTTGTGTATAGTCTGCAATGGATACACAATAGCTGTGACAAAAAGCAGTATTTTTGTGTGCTTGTAGGCTACTAATTTTGCTCTTAGCTACTAATTTGGCTCTTAAGAAAAGCCAAGGAGTAATTATCATACTATAAAATGTCCGTGTCCACAAATGCACAAGTGGTTTTATGACCCATTATGTGTGTGTGGTGCTTGGTTCATAACATCTGTCTAAAAGCAGACCAGGGTATTAATTGATTGAATCTTTTTTATTATTCAATATATCAAAGCAAATTAATACACAGCAAAATTGTGCTGAGGGCAGGCAGTGGCATCGAATTGAACAAATCAGCTCACAGGGGAAAGTTGGAGTTCTAAGATAGAGTTCAGAGGGGTGGCACAACTTCTTAGTTTTTTATTTATTTTCTTATTAAATTGTATTGGTGGCATGGAGCTTTGTTTTTCACTGTCCCAAGTTTTCAGACAGTAAAGGACTCATAGCATGAGCATGGGTGGTAAGTCGAACAATAACAGCAGTAGTTATGGAACCTGCAAAACGTATTCTGGACGCAAGTCCAGAGACTGCAAGCAAATGGAAGAGCATTGAATGTCAGAGCAGGAATGTGTAGTTGGTCTTTAAGCTTGGTTGGTTTCCTTCAGAGACAAAACGTATTGGTTTCATTACGGTAGTTTGAGCAACAGTGGTATTTATCAGTATTGTCTTCTTGTCAGAGGACCTGAACCGTGTAGGACCCTGGTGGAGTTGACTGACTCGTCATGTCAGGTGACGTGGCTTCAATGCTTCTTCTTGCTGGACTTCTCGATCATGGTCTCCACCACCATGGAAGTCTCCTCGTAACCTTTAACCTTGTGGCCATTGGAGAACTTCTCCACAGACTCCACCACCTCCAGCTTCTCGTAGCTCATTGCGTCTGGGGTAAAGCTGCTTGAGCTGGTGCTGAAACTGGAACTGGAGCTGGAGCTGGTGTTGGCACCGCGAGGCGCAGCTTTTGGAGTGGGCCCAATGTCATCACGGCTTTTCTTCGGCTGATCCGCGGCTGGGGTGGGATCTTTGGGGCCAGAGGGTGACGGGAGTGGGCTTGGATCTTTAGAGTGAGGATCTCCGTTCTTTTGCTTACCTTTACCGCCGTTGTCCTTACCTTTTCCACCCTTATTATCGTCTTTTCCTCCTCCTCCATTGGAGGGTGGGGTGGGATTGGGAGGCTTGGGGTCTACTATGGGCTGAGGAGGTTGAGGTTGAGGTTGTGGTGGAGGGGGAGGTGGAGGTGGAGGTGGAGGGGGAGGAGAGGGTGTGATGGGTACGTAAGGATCATAGGGAGGCATCACTCCATCTCTGATTGTAACGATGATGTGGCCGGCTGATGGCGTGGAGGTGTAGAAGCATGGATGTGGGTAGCTGCCGTCGCCGGTGACGAGGACATAACGACCCTTGGTGTAGAAGTCAGCGATTGGCTCAGGCTTCTTGTACTTCCTCATTCTGTCTCTGACGATGTTACACAGAGTGTCAAAGGCCTTGCTGATCTGAGCTCCGTCTGGGACATCCTGTGGAGACACTTCAGTGAACACAGGCCTCTTCTCTTTTCTATACACCCTCTCCTCCTGCACTTCCACAGATGGGACCCCCTTTGTTTCTTCATCTGGCGCCTCTCCAGCAGCCCCCACATGTTTATCCTCCTGGCCACTGTCTATCACGTCTTTCGGGGTCAGCTCTTTCTTCTTCAGGACTTTTTTGGCCAGGATCTTCTGGCGGGGCTTGATGCTGGTGATATCTTGGATAACCTGGGTGATATCTGAACACAGATGAGGCCATAAGTCAACTAGCTGAAACTGGTGATCTAAGAAAAGACCCACATTGTGTATGCAGCAACAGACCCAAATGTTATGAGATGCTAAAGACAATTAAGACATCACTTTAGTTAGCTTTGTAAGACTCAATGTCTAAAAGAGTATAGAGTTGTCTCTAGCAATGTCAGCTTATTGCATGTGCATTCAGAAGTAATTCTCAATGTAAACCAGCTGTGATGTGCTCATGGTGCCCTTACCTTTCCCCCTGCTTGATGTAGTAGGTGTGTGAGTGTAGCGGAAATTAGTGGTGAACAGGGTAATAGGAGTGCCAATTATCGCCGAATTCAACCTGCAGGAAAAAGAGCAGTGAAATGTCAGCAATGAAACAGCCATGAACTCTACAGAAGATTTCTATGTACAGAAATCTGCATTGGTAATTCATATTTTTCAAAAAAGGAAACAACTGGTTACTTTAAATAACAAACAAATATACCAAATCTGAAAGAAAAAAACACTGCTTGTTGTTGTGCTACAAGAAAAAAACATTTGTTGTCACCCAGTGCCATCTGTTGGCTGATCCTGCATTCTACACTAACTTAGTTACAACATCATGTGAACGTTCTACGATTACACTGAAATTACCCATGACTTTTTTTCGATGGTTAATTCTGATATTCTTTATATATATATATATATATATATATATATATATATATATATATATATATAGCTTTAAGCTTTTCGGTTTTCTTACAAAGAAGTGCTTGTCAATGGGTAGAGGGAGGTACCTCTTTGGATGTGTGGAGAAGAAACTCTCATTTAATAAAAAAAAAAAAAAAAGTAATATAATCATACCATTTGCAACCTGTTTTTGGTGGCTAACATTTGGGGTCGAGAAGAATTTGCTTCTGCCTTGACATCATTTTTAAAGAATATAAATACGTAAACTCATTTTTTGCAGCTTTTTATCTATGTTATGTTAACTTTAAGATTAAACACATGTATCCTTGTAATAATGTAATCATGTAAAAGCAGTATGCATCACCTTTACATTTATATTGGATTTGTTTGGGGTCAAAATTATTTCTCAGCTATTATTTCAGCCTTCAGTGAAGAGCTCCGTGCCATTTTAGCCTCTTCAGTCAGACGTTGCATGCCTGTTCAACAGTGTTCTCTGTGTGTGTCAGCAACCAGGTGGAGGCAGTCTACCTGTTATCTTCGTTCTCGATGATCCTCTTGTACCTCTCCAGCTCATTCTCAAGGGATGTCTGGTACATGGCCAGGTGGCGACATTCACTGGTGAACTTCTCGAGGCACCGCTCAGCTTCCTCGATCTCCTTCCGCAGAGATTCAATTTGCTCGTTGTACATCTGAATCTCATCGTCATAACTCTCCTGTGTGTTTCTGATGGTTTGCTCAAACACTGTAGTCTACAAGACAAGACAGAGGCAATGTTAAAAATTACCCCCCTTGAGTTGCTAATGAAAGTGAGAAGTTAAGAAAAATGATGAGCAAGGTTGAAAGTAAAATCAACCTTCTACCCGCCCGTCATAACTGATTACTGATTGGTATGCTGACTAAACAACAAGTAAACAATAGTTTCATTTGTTTGTAATTGTATTTTTTTCCTTTTCATTTGTATTCTGGTTCCAGCTTCTCGTACCTGTTTTGTTCTGGCTAATTGAGAAAATAATCTGCAGGTTAATCAAAAAGAAATAAATGTAAATTAAAATAAATGTCTGCAGCCCCACTCCAGAGGAGGACAGACATTGTTTGATGTGAGAGCTCGGTGAAATTGAGAATGAGGCTCACTTTTTGTTTTACTATCCTATCTAAGAGACCATAAGGGATGTCGTTTTTAGTGAATTGACCTTCATTTATGTTGCCAAGCTTGGAAGAGAAGGCAGAACATTTCGTTTTAGACCGAGGAGTAAAAATAATTTGTTTTAATGGAATGAAATTACTGAAACTGAAACAACTGCAACTGTATTTTTGGTGTGTTGTTAACTCATGAGGGTTGGGCACTCTCTGTGCATGACACAGAAATAAAGAAATGAATGAATGAATCAATCAATCAGTCAATCAATCAATCAATCAATCAATCAATCAATCAATCAATCAATCAATCAATCAATCAATCAATCAACCTACAAACTGTACAACTGTTCTACTTTTTGGAGTTACTGGTGTAGTTCACAACAGAGGAAAGGATCTTGGACTGACGCACTTGAATCGGAAATCCTGTTCAATGTGCCCGTCTGTTAATATTAGCTTGGTGGTAAAATAAAAAACAACAACATGTAAGGCATTTCATTTACATGAAACCTCCTGTTGTCATGGTGACCGTGTGACCCACCTCAGTCTGTAGCCGTTGTTTCTGGGCCTGCAGCTGACAGAGGGCGCTCTTGTATTCCTCCAGCTGACTCTGCAGCTCCGGCACTTTCCTCTGGGCCAGCAGCTTCTCCTGTTCCTTTAAACACAGAGCACAAATCAATAAGGACATGCAGGCGAGCACACTTTGTCTTTACAGCATGAAGGTTGCACACAAACTCACGCGGCCATCAGTCAAGTCACTTCCTGAAGGTGCACTGTATTAAAGGCTTTACTGATTGATTTTCATTGTTATTTAAGGGCTCTCTAACAATTGCACTGCCCATAGCAGTGATGTTTTATGGTTCATCTACTCTTAAAATTAACCTATCGAGTGTGTAGAGGGCAGTGTCCACTACCCAGAAATTGAAATAATAATGATACAAGTGACGTAAGTGGCTGTTGTTAGAGCTTTACTCTTCACACCTGGTAGATCTATTGTAGTCATTGTTCTCAGTAATCTTGATTCATAGAGTTTTTAAACTCTTTAGAGTGTTTAAACAGTGAATGGCAGCAGGTGTGTTCTGTATGTAAAACTATACTGCCCTGATGAATGCACGGAAGCCAAAAACTGTGGCGTAAAGCATGTTGTACTGGTTTACTTGTGTTCATTGTATGTTGTAAAAAATATTTTATTTCCATACCCTTCGTTATGCTCACCATTTACACCCATTTGTTTAAACCCCTACACATACAGCTGGACTATTAAATGGCTCCATAACATCATCTCCCTCCTTTTTTGCCTTTGTCGTATTGTCATTGGATTTCAGCTCAACACAGCAGCCAAGAGCTGTGGCTCTTTATCTCGGCCCGCTGAGATTTAACTCAAGCAATTAAGCAATTTCTGCATCCAGAGCAGCTCTGCCTCTGAGAAATGTTTGTATGAATAAAACTCCAAACTCCTACACAAATGCCTGTCACAAAAAGTAGCATGCACAGCTGTTCTTCCTGGCGTTTCCTTCATTGTGTGTCCCGACGCTCTCAAACTGCAGGCCTGTCCATGTGTCCGGGGGACTGTTTGACTGTCTGCACTTGCGCACACGCACACACGTATACACGATAAAACACAGACAAATGCAGGCACAGGCGACCAACTGAGAAGCCAGTAACCTCGTCAACCCCAGACACGTAGCCAGCGCTGACACACATGCAAACAGCATTGTCTCCCCGCAGGGACTGCAGCACACACACACACACAGACACACACACACACACACACACACACACACACACACACACAGTGACAACATTAATGACCTCACCTCTGAGATGCCCACTGACACATTGGGAGCAAGGGGGAGTGTCTGGTTGATCTGCTGTAAAATGTTTACATAGGTCTGGATCTCAGCAAGGTTCTGTAAAGAAAGATGATATAAAAGGAAAACATGAAATAGCAAAAGGAAGAGCATCCCTAAGCTCCATCATTATGCAAAGTTGAACCAATTTATTACCTCTGCCCGAAAACCTCTTGCATATTTACTTTGCACTTGGGTGAGAGAAATACAATATCCAATAAAAGGCTTTCACTTTGCTGAAATATATTTATAATTGGTACTAGAATTTCCTTACAGCAAAGGGAGTTTCTCATAAAAATCCATTTGTACAAGCGTGATCTCAGACTCGGTAATAAAGAAGAAGAGACATATTTCCTCTCTCCAGAGGGATACTTCAAAGCTCAGGATTCATGTGAGACGACTCCCTATTCTCTCCCACATAATATAGTGACAGCAGTGCCCTTTGATATGCTATCTCAATATTACAGTGTCCAGGTTTAATTCATCATCGAAAGTATAGTAATGGGTGAAAACAAAAAAGGGATAAATTGCTTTGGCAAAGAAAGTCTATGAAAGTATGCCTGACGCATAACAGCTTTCATTTGTCTCAGCATTTCTGTGGCCGCTGTGTTGCACCTTCAAGCCACTGAAGACGGTAATATTTCAGTTTTTCTGTATTTCCTCTGTGCTTTCCTGCCATGTTTCAATATGTGTGAAGAACGGTGTTACATTGTCTCTGTAATCCTTTCCTTACTCACGTCACAGAAGGTATATTGTTGCTAAAGCCCCAGGTACATCATCACACATTATTTGAGGAGTCGTGGCCTGAGGCCAGGAGTGTTCAAAAGCAACAGAAAGGTAAACACACACACACACACACTGTGGTGTACTATTTTGAACAAATATTCTTTGATGTGGATTCATTTTCTCGACTCACTGTGAGTTATCCAATAAATCCATATCAAATATACCACCCGGAGATCAAAGATACTGTCAAAAAGAACAATATGGACACAATTTCAAGATGCGGTTGCCCTTTAAAGAGCAATATGTCAGCAATATAAACTGCTATGAATAGGAACTATTAATGGCTTATATGAGTCCTGTTGCTGCTAGCCATCAATAAGTACTACAATAATGTGAGCATCAATACAATTGTGTCATCAAAGCATATTGATTTGTACACTGATAAACACTCTCCCCTTGGCCACTGACAAAACCATTGATTTCTGTAACATATTTATTCATGCTAACCTATAAATGTGTAGATTGTCTACTGTACATAAGCTTATCATTTTCACAGAACAGACTAATACATAATTATAGCATTTACAGACAAAGATTATTTGCAATACTGTCTCTGTGCAGCTCCATCTTGCTGAAATGTCATTTACATGCTAATTATTTTCAACTGAAAATATGTTTTGAGAGAACCGTAATGCCACCTGAATTTCGTTTTAATGAATGTGTCTAGCAATTTGCAAAATGTTCTTCGTGAATGTATCAAAACATTGACAGGCAACCAATTACATCTGTTTTCCTGCCCCTTTTGCAATACAACTCAAAGCATTCTGATGCAAAAATGTTGGTCTTATGTGGATAATATTTACAAATTCAAAAGTCGAACTTGAATCATGAGACAGGACATACTTGCTTTACTTAAATTGAACCAACGTGGTTGTTGTTACCTAACCAAAAGCAGGACTACTGCCATAAAAGTATATACAAATCCTAAGGAGAGGCCCATGACAAGCCATAGCTACATGTCTGATAACTCTTAAGGAAGTATGTCCACTTGGATTTCTTGTTTGAAGGAGGTTTTATTAAAAAGGTAGACATTTACAGCGGGTTATTTTTGTTAATCCTATCAAAACTATTCTTTTGAACATGGCAATGATGAGGTCTCATTGAGATCTTATTGGCTTCCTCTTCAACATCTGTATTGTATTGTCGGGGGTTTTTTTTTAGGCCAAGGAGTTGCACAGTAATTTCCTTTTGATCATTTACCATGAGTGCCACTGACCTTCTTGTGTCTGTCTTTGGTGGAGTCGATGTCATCCTGCAGGAATTGTGATTGGATCTGGTATTCCAGGTTTCTCAGCAGAGAATTGTCAGCCTCCTGCAGGAGTAGAGAAGAACAAACAACAATAGGAACCGAACTGTGAAAGGTTCAGTGTGGATTGTATTTAGTTCATCAAGAGCCGAGGAACACTGAAGTGACTCCTAAAACTGCCGTCTTACAAAGCGCTTCAGTGTCGTCCTGGCCATGTGAAATCAGTAAAGCTCTCCAATTGTATTAAATCTTGTATATTAAGCAATGATAAACCATTTATCACACTTAAGTTGCAACTTAAATCTCTGTATCTTCTTCTCTCAATATATCTAAAGATTTAACAAACCTAGTACAGCAAAAATCTCATTTGCTTCACTCATTACTTTTTTTAAAAGTACCATCATTTGTAGATAATGTATACTGTCTCTTGTTTCACATGCACAGCTTTTTCCATGATTAAATGATGGAGAATTCAGATGCAGTACAACTAACATGCTACTCATGTTAGTTTGTATGATTGTGTAAACACACTTTATTTGATCCATACAGTACCTTGTTCAATTGTTCCAGTTTGCCCCGTAGCTGTTCTTGATAATCACTTTCATTTCTATATCTGGAACATAAAACATCTGGATTATGTGTTAGTCTAATATAAAAGCAGGAGAAGGTACCATTGCATGATCTGCGGTGTGCTTGTAGTAAGACAGCACAGATAAACATCTGTGTCAATAATGTGTCATCGCAATCAGAGTTGGTCAATAATCAACTTAATTAATAAAGTAGTGATGCTTTGCTGCCTACAGACATCTGATTACACCATTTTTGTAGGTAGTTGGAATTAAAAGATTGGTTCATCTAAATAACAAAAAAACACATTCACCCTCTATCAAATGGAATCCTTGCAGATATTATATTATTGCTCATGTTTTAAGATGTCTACCCCAGAGATTCCTTTCACCACATCAATACGACTGAAGTGAATGGAATTTCATTTTTCGCTGCTCACAGCATTACAAATGGGGTAGATCAGCTTCATTGTTAACAGTTTTCACCAGAACAACTAACAGAAAGTTCCTATCAAAACTATTGGCAGTGTGTTCTGTGGACATGTCTCCTAAAAATTATATTACCACAAAACAAAACTGCCTTGTCAATTACATTTTGAAGGAAGCTTATTTGTTCCCGATGTACGTTTGTTTTTTTAATTTTCGCAAATCCTACCTAGGGTTAGATAGCAGGCTGGGGTGAATGGATGGGTCAAATAAACATGGGGCTTTCACCCAGAAGGCAGCTATTTGTGTCCCTTGTGAAACTAAACTTATTTGAATCCAAACCATCTTTAACTAAATCGAACCAAGTGGTTTTGTTTCAAACCACAACGTTAGCTAAGTGTTTAAAACTGCAACCTTATCATTATGAGTTTTAAAAATCAGAATCCATGTACCTCAATTATACTTAAAGGCATTCTAGTGGTGAGTGAGGAAATGTGTTTTTTGCTTTGTTTGTTTGATTGTTTTTCAGTAATTTGGGTGAACTAACGCTTAATTTTACCATTATTTCACTGTATTATTTATTTAGTTTCTTGTTTTATGATGACCAAACAGGTTACAGTTTTCAGAATAAAGATATTTTTCAGCAAGCTGTATGATTATCTGCTGATAAGCCTGTAAATTGACTTCAAATTTAACTTCCATTCCATCTATTAATTTACAGTTTCCATGCTAATTTGCTGAGAAGCATAAATTATCAGATTTTTTAGAACCAGCATCTTCACCTCTTTAGGATTAAGGTTCTGCGTCACTTCTGGGAACATTTCTATAGATGTCTAATCACTCCTTCTCTAAAGAAGACAAGACCAGCCCAACTCTCTTACTTGCTGGTGAATTCATCCAGCATGCGGCAAGCATCTTTCAGCTCTCGCTCCAGTTTGGCATGGTCAGAGGACAGCTCTCGGATGCGCTGCCTGTTGACATCAGTCTGCTCTGTGAAGGCCTCCTCTAGACCGCTGGCCTCTTCCATCCGCTGCAGCGTCTCCAGCTGCTTGCGGAACACGGCATTGCGCTGCTCCAGTACTCGAGCCCTGTTGATGTACCGGGCAAAGCGGCCATTGAGCTCCTGAAGGCTCTCCCAGCCCTGGATGGCCGAGATGCCGGCAGAGGATTCGAAGTCCACAGGTTCCTCATCAAAGACATCTGAACGCTCATACTTTTCCTTGCGCACCTCGTGCAGGTAGCTGGTCTTGTACATGGTGGTATGCTTCCCTCCCGTGGGTCGGTGGTCTCCCCGGAGTGCTCGGTCCCCTTCCGCACCTTTATTGTGTGAAAACTCGGGTGCTCACCCTTGGCTGTCTCATGCTAGACTAAACGCTCCACAGCACTGACTGTTGGCGAAATAGCCCCCAAAACCTCCCGCTAGCTGTGGCCACGCACGTTACGAGCCTGGTGCCTTCCACAGTTTATTGTTGCCTTTGTGGCAGAGATTAGAAAAGCCATGCTGTTGATGACAAAGCAGAACCACAAAAACAAACAATTGTCTGGCCCGCGAAAGCACTGGGTGGTCACACACCATTATTTTGCTTCTTAGTCAGCTGCTTTCTAGATCCCCGTTTAATATGGCAGATTGGATGGTGGCCGAGCACAGGACAGAGGGAAAAATTCGTGCAGTGCAATTTGTGTGGACTGTGGAGAACGGTTCCTGCCAGAAGTAGCTAAGTGTTGACACACTGAGTGTGCTGAAAACAAAAAAGGTTGTTTTTCAGTGGGTACTGATCAAGTTTGGGTTCATGATCTCAAAAACACCCTAAATTACAGAAATGTATATGCAGGCAGTATGCAGGCGGTCATAGAATTCAATGAGGGTTTAATGGTTGTTTTTCATACAAGTCTATAAAATACTAAAACCGGTAGCAAACAACATCAAATCTTGCTTAGCCAATTAGGATGGGATCCTGAATATGTAACAAAAGTTTCAATCTTTCTGCACATTATGTTGTTTGCTTTAATAGAAACGATCAAAGAGAAGAGCCTATATTCAAATGTATGTGGCAACATTTGTGCTTTGCTGGGCTTTGGAGCTGTTGTATCTCAACACGTTATTTTTTAATAACAAGAAAGATATCTTCTAGTTGTAATCCTCAAGGTGCCATTATTTCCCTTACAATAACATTTAGCAGAGATGAGAGTAGGAGAGAGTGATGGAAAAGGGAGGAAGAGACAGAGGAGCTTTTGCTTTCGCTCTCTGCAGGTTGTGGTACAAGGTCAGTCAAAATGTCCCTCTCGACAGATCTAGCAGGCTGTAAAACGGCTGAATGAAACACATGTCAAATGGCTTTACATCAGCATTTCAGCATATTTTGGCCCGAGCAAAGCCCACGGCTTAAGGGCTACAAAAGCTGCAGTGTGAAAAATAAGATACTAACAAAACGTCACGGACATAACAGAGTTAAAATAATGTTATAGAGCTCATTTCTCATTCAGACACTATAGACGTATACCCTTTTCTTTCACACTCAGTTATTTGATCAAATAAATATAACCAGTTCATGTGATGACCTTTACCTACTCCTACCTGCTGTATTTTACCTACAGTAGTATACAAAAATAACTTGATATAAGTCAAATAAAAGTGTAAAAAAAAAATCAAGTCTTTGAAATCGCAATCGACAGACACACTCAAACATTAAAAGCAATATCCTCCTCCTACCTATTTCCTTCCAAAGTTACAATTACAGAGAATGTCTCATATATTTCACACCTATTCTACTCAAAAATAACTTTACAAATTACATTCTTTAGATGCATACTGTCAGTATAAACATTGTTTGTATATATATACTTGTATATGTACAAACAATGAGCACACTGAGATATTGTTCATCCAAATGTACAAGTTGGTGTCAAAGTGCTTTACACTGCATGCCATAAACTGATGGCAGAGCCTGCCATACATGGTGCCAAACTGCTCATCAGGATCTAATCCAATGCTCATTCACACAGACAAAACTACATGGCACAGCCTTCGTGAGCAATTTGGGGTTTAGTATGTTGCCCATGGACACTTGCAACATATAGACTGGAGGAACCGGGGATCCTCAGCAGACCCAACATTTTGCCAAAACAGACTGCCTCTGTTCAGATTTAAACCCCTATATTTGTATGGATTTTCACTGCTGCTTATCCCTCATAACATTGTCACCAATAAACTATGTCACTATGTGTCTATCCTCAACTGGAGGCCATAGATTATAGGTCTTGTGCATATTCTCCATGGCTGAGGAGAGAACGCCAAAATCACAAGGCGGTCATTTCCCATTTATATTCATTGGTTACGAGTGGCAGTAAATCCGAGGCCCGGTTGAGATTTGAGAGCTGTCCAGAATTGGAAATGAGAGCCTAGTGTTTATCCTGCTGGTCAGGCCTCCGGAGCTACTGTGACAGACACTAGCAAGGCCAAGCATGTAGCCCCTAATATTTAGAGGGTGATAAAAACGAATAGGCACTCCTCTCATCTCTTATGAGCTGTTCAAATTCTAGAAATTAAAATAATTGTTTTTATCATCCTTTGTCCATTGTAGATGACAGAAGGAAGTTGTCTGCTGGTTCACTCATGTCTATTGTTATCTGTAATGATGTTTAAACTGCGCCGGTTATATCTGCCAACCCGCTGCACTCAATGTGAGAGGACACACAAAACCAATCTCGCCCGCCACTGACAGATGATTGTCAGAGGCGGTGCAAAACCCAACAGTGCTAGCTTTCCATCACAATAAGGAATTGATCTGAAAAGTCATCAGGGCTGCTGTCTGCGCCTGTTCATCTGCTGTTCAGGATGGTTAACCTCAGAGATTTGGTGGTGACAGCTTTCTGCTCTGTGAGAGAGGGGGGGAAAGTGTTGTATTCAAGGAACAATGCAGTTTATCATCAAACCACTAAACCTAATGAAAGTCGGATTAAAAAGAAAGGATAAGAAGTAGCACCTTTTTTTCACAGCAGACGATGAGCTCATGATTACTATTCCAACAGCCACTATGCCATCAGTGTCAGTAACAGCCATGGGTGTGAACATCAAACATGATGTTTTTTCCATCTCAGGCTGTCAGAGACTGAGAGCACTTACCCCCACATGAGACCCTTTACACTTACATGACACTTTAATATTGTGCATTGTACTATCTGCACTACATGAAAACTATAAACACTTAACTGAAGGAAAAGCCACCACCCAGGACTCTCTTACACTGTCATACAATCATTTCAGATATTCAGCCACTTACAGTGCTGGAACATTAAAGGTGCAAAGCTAGAATATTTTTTTTTTTGTGTCTATTATCTGCCATGCTGAAGATTTTTTACCCATGTCCTGGTAGGATTGCAAAGCAGAGTTGTATAACTCTTGGAACTCAGTCAAGCAACGTTTATATCTGTTCCATATAATAGTCCTTACAACTACCAAGCATGGCCAGACAAGACATTGTGGGATTCCAGACGACGCCGGACTGACTAGAAGAAAAGGTATGTGAAAAAAGAAACTAATAACTGCTACCAGGCACAATGTCATGAAAGTCATTGGAGAAAGTGCAGGTTGCTTATTTATACACATTAGCTAAGGAGATAGCAATTCCCTAGCTTGCAAGCGTTTACTCGGCCACAGCAACGTGACCTCCAAGTCTTCGCCGTCATAATGGAATGCCATTGAATGTGTGTCTTGGGGGTCAACATGTATATCTGGTCAACTTTAAATTTGGATGAACTTTGAAAACCACCGCCCAGGAGAGCACAGCCCCTGTCTCCATTAGAAATGATAGCCTTGTCCCAAGCAATGTCGCCCATCAGCCAGCTCTGACAAACCTACTCTATGCTACCGGACAGACAGACAGACACAGTAAGCGACAAGCTGGTGAACACAGTGGAGCATTTAGCAGCCAAAGAGCCAGATGCTTCTCTCAGGAGTTACAGACCACAACAACAGCTACTAGAAGAGTTACTGTCTCCAACAAGGAGCAATGGTGCGGGAAGTGTGGGTCCTGGGGGAGTTACAGCACTCACTGCTTTTTCTTTAGGCCTGCTGTTTAACTGCATTTAAAAAAAAAATTTGTAATAATAATAATTTTAAATTATATATATATAATACATGTTTTTTTACACCGGGATACTTTGGGTTCAGCAGAAAGGGTGGAGATTTTATTTTCATGTTTGATTTGCATATTTTCAAAATGTTAATATTGATATAAACCAATCATATTTGTCTTTGCCAGTTGCGATGATGCACCCACAGAGGGACGCGTTTTCCTTTATGCAGGCAACACACACGAATGAAGCTACAAGTGCATCATAAAGTATGATTGTAACTTTGTATAATCCCCAGTTCATCAGTGATGTAAATATATGAACTAGGCTACACAGCAGACTGGAGTCTCAAGAGGAGCAGATCAAGAGGAAGTCAATGGGTCAGTTGTGCTTAAATACTTTTTGCAGAGGAAATGAGATATGTTCGGGGCGTGGTCTTATAAAGCTTGATTTTGTTGTTTCTTGAGACTGTATTTCTTACATACGTTCATTCTATTGCCCTGGCTTTTATTTTGACATACCCGTGCTTCCGGCTTACCTGTCTTGCTTTGCGTCTCTCTTCAAAAGAAAAAAACAATTTACAAAAAACAAAATCGGCTGGTTATTTGAGTTTGATATTTTGAGTTTAAAGGATAAAACAGACTATCCAAAACGTACACGGACCATTATATTTTACATTTGAAGCGGAAGAGTAACAGACGTAACTTTGTACCCCTCCTTCTTTCGAGGCGCTCTGCAGAGAGCGGAGCGGACTGGCAGCAGAAAGGATTGATGTGCGTGGAGGCTGATGGAGCGACCCTCCTGTCTGCGCTCCGGCTTGGTTTCACACCTGACACACAGCGAGCTGTTACGCTCTTTTTAACTATTGTCCTGAGAAAAGTCGCGGGACCTTCTGCAACGGTTGCTGGTAAGTGTCTTTTAACATGCTTTAATTAAACGAGTTTTATTCATGGAAACTTCATTCGAGATTATTATGTCTTATTATAAATAAAGAGATAGAGTCTTTCTCTCATATAAGTCTACATTTAAGTGTGCGTTTCTTTTTCTGTATTGATTAAAATGCACAGACTGCGATGATCTCTTAACAGCATATGCTCCTAATTGAGACCTTCTGTTACTTCGTAAAGCCAAGTTTGGATTTATAAACTACCCCAGAGCCTTAATTCAAAGTACATTTTCCTTCTAGCTCTGCATATATTGATATAGTTGATGCTATTTTTGCACGTCATTTTATTTAAAAAAAATACAATTACTGATCTCCGTATGCAATTACCTATCTCATTAATTTCAATGAAGTACTGACTTAGTGGAGATCACATAAATCATGATTGTAAAACCAAATTATTTCGGATCATGGGTCAAATCTTTTGAGAACATCATCATCTCTCTGTCTGCCTCTCTTATATTAGGAGTGTGCACTTAATTGCCCTGTTCTACCGTCTTAATACAAATCTGGTATAATCTAGTTAAATGTGTTGTTTTTTCTTCTAATTCATTCGGAATTATATTTTTGCTTAACCTCATTTGCTTGCGGAGGGATTTTTCTGACCACTTCTTGCAAACCTAATGCCCCGCTGAGCCTAGTCTGTGATGTCAGCTTGCTGTAAAGTGGCAAGGTCATAATGAATGACATAGACGTCTTTGCTCCACCACACCGACTTACATTTTTCGTCCAAAAATAGAGAAATGTCACACATGCCAGCATAATTACGCCTGAAGCACTGAGATTATGTTATTTGTTTTGATCATATCTTGTCTTCATGGATCCTCACCCTGCATGAGTAATACTGAGATGGGAATTCTCTTTTCCAGGTGAAGATGTGCTGCTATTTCCAAGGAAGAAGCCTGTTCAAATTTCCATCTGCATACAAACAACTTATTTAATAGTTACGCTGGTTTCAAGGATTCATTGGCATCATGTACCAAAAAGTATCAATTTTCACCTAATTTGTTGAATCAAATTGCAGTCAAATACAAGTCTTTCTAAACCAAAATCAGAGCGTGTGCTAAGACATGGGGGACTCCAACATCAGCCACATGGTAGCTTATACAGAGGCGCAGGAGAGTCTCCCAGCAGGCAAGTTGGATCATTACATGGACAGCTATGATATGGACTATGGGATCCCTCCTGATGAGATTCCAGACACGACGCAGGGTCAGGCCTTCTTCGTGGCCACCATTGTTATCGGCATGGTGCTTGTCTGCATCATGCTTGTCTGTGGGTTTGGAAACTTCATATTCATTGCCACAATGATGCGCTACAAAAAGCTCCGCAACCTCACAAACCTGCTCATCGCCAACCTGGCCATCTCAGACTTTATTGTGGCAGTGGTGTGCTGCCCGTTCCTGGTGGACTACTATGTGGTGAAACAGCTTTCCTGGTCTCACGGATTAGTGATGTGTGCCTCCGTCAACTATCTCCGCACAGTCTCACTCTATGTGTCCACAAACGCATTGCTTGCCATTGCAGTTGACAGGTGAGTGTGTTATTTCTTTCATACCTCTGTGGGTTTATTGGTTCAATCCAGCAAGCCAATGCTTGATCCTTCCAGCATAGTCTATGGGGACTTCAATTGATAAAGCTTTCATGTTTTTATCCTGCAATATTTTTTTCTCTCCACAGAGAGCCCAACAAAAAACATATAAATCCGGTTTTTTGTCATCATTGTTGAGATAAAATTCCAGTTCATTTTCTTGCCATATCCTGAGAGATTTTGAGAGACACAGATGCTTCTCCATCAGATCCAGTTAACTGATTTTAGGTTTAAAGCACACAACACATGTTACCAGTCTTGCTCTTTTCAACAAAAATGACTGTATTGTAAAGTAAATATTACTACCAAGTTGTGGCAAACTATACTACAAGTTTATTTGCAGTGGTTATACTCCCTAGTGGTTCATAGCTCCCTGTTACATTTAAACTGAAGAACATACAGCATGCTTACTTTTATAATAATGCAATCCTATTCATGGCACAAACTATGTTAGTTTCCCCCCTGCTACTCTGCTGATTATATGCAACAGGTAGATATCCTCTGTATATCTTCATCCATCTATGTCAGGTACTTTCTATGTATTTAGTCCCCCTGTGCCACAGCCTGAAATATACTTGACAAACAAATGTGTCAAGCCCATATTAGCATTTCTCCTACTTCTTAAGTACGGTCATATCAATTGTAAACTAAAAGTATTTGGTAAAGGTTGTGGAAAGATCACCTTGTACTCATTGTACTGTCACGGCTTAATGCACACGTGAATAAGACAGACCCCTCAGAAAAGTCTGCTGTGGAAAAAATATGCCTATGTTCATATAAATTGATAAGGCCTTAGGTGCCTTTCACATGTTGCATTTAAAAAAGCTTAGAAAACCACAATCGTGCTGCTTTCATATTTTTTATCCAAGATGCTTGGGGGGGTTGCGCTACAGTCGCGCCTACTGCTACTAAGCTACCAAAACCTGCGTGCTGCGATGACGATGATGATGAAGTTGCAGTAATTTAGCCTCACTGACTAAACTAAACCTTCAAGTCAAAACAAAGATAAATGGATTTCCAGCATCGCAAATTCCTCAAAGTAGCTTTACCTCTTGATTTGTCATCTTCAATTTGGCTGACCTTTCAACCGGATGTTGTGACATCCTTGGTCGGCATGGTCGGCATGAAGAAAATCAAATCAAAATCAAAATTAATTTGTATAGCACATTTTGAAATACAACAAAGGTTGCCCAAAGTGCTACACATACAAGAAAGTAAAATAGTCTGTGGAAACTGGAGCAGATGGTAAGATGATCTTTTGAGCGCGCCTTCCGTGCTTCTACATTGACAACAATGGATTTGAGGGTGCAAAAAACTTGAGGTGTGGACGGCCCCTTAGGGGATCATTAGCACTATATGTAAACATAGCACTTCCTCTCTCTAATTGATTGAACTGACTGATTCATTGCCTACACCTGTGCCTTGGATATTAAAGGCATTGATGAAAGTCGTAGCAAAGCAAATGGTTGCTATTGATGTTTGCCTTCCTTGTGAAGACACTTGCACAATACAGTTTCTTATTTTAGGCTTTCCCCCTCTTTTGTGTGTAAAAAGTTCAGTTTTGTAATCTTTACAAATGGAGACACTGACTTCTAGTCAACCCAGGTTTCCAGAATTCAACCTCCAGCGTAGCCACTGCAGTACTCTTCCTTGCTACACTGCCTTGTAGTGCACACATGTAGGGAGACACCTACTTGTATGCATGAGTGCACACAACTTCCACAGATTCTCAAAAGAAGCTTTTGTTTAAAATTCAAGAGGTAACCTGAAGGCTGTATAACGAGTGCTTAGTGTGCCAAAGTGATCATTATAATGTATTGTTCAGTCAATAATCCACCTGACTTTGTGTGAGCCCACTTGTGTTAACTACAAACAACAGCTTACGGAGCGCAGCCGGTTCCACAGGAATCCACAGGACTGTTGTCAAGCTAGTGGTTGTTAATTTACTTCTTTGAAGTTTAGTGCTCTGTATTTGAATGTGGCACAGAGGCTGCATATTTACAATTTTAAGTTTATTCTAAAGTAGTGTGACTGGTTATGCTGCAAGAATACAATCATTTATCAATTAGTTATTGCTTTATCACCAAATTAACCACTCTACGATCTTCTCAATGAGTTGTTATTGAAGATTGAACTCAAGATTGCCCATTATCACTAAAGTATATCGATGGAAATCTAATTAAGAGGATGCTGTAATGATGTTGCTGATTAACATCTAGTAACATGTAAGTGTTCAACCTAAGAGGACTGTGTGTGTGAACCATGTGTGAATAAGTCTTGGAGTAACATGATCAATACAGAGAGAAACAGAGACGGTGAGTATTCAAAATAGCTGTTTTCAGATTTCTCTATTAGTGCAGGGTAAACAAACTAGATGCAGAATCTAAATAAAACAGCTTTGCAGTCACTGGTAGGTGTGTTATTGAACTTCACCTTCAAAAAGATGTTTCCCAAAATTAACAAATTCTTTGAGTTGCTTTAAAGTCAGATTTCCGCGCTGCATGATAATGTCAAATGTTTTTTAAATGTCTGCGTGGAAATATTCTAGATATCTTGCACATGATTTCATGACCATTTTTTGCTTGATTTATTAAAGAAATCTTTGAATGTGATTTGTTTGACTTATATATGATACAGGTGTATCCACATTGAAAAAGTTGACCCATCAATATTAACACAGGATATGTTTTGTCTTTAAAAACATGTCGTGATTGAACATACATATATAAAATAAAATATATAGGTTCGAACATGAAAAACTAACAGATTTTATGTTAATTCATGCATTTACCTCTTGCTTTACATATAGGTAAAAGAGGAGAATATAAGAAGCAATAAGCCTCAGTACCTTTTGACTTCCACTTCTATCAATATGAGAAATCCAGTTCACTGAATAATGGAGTGCCGTATATTGAACTTCATTCTTCCACTGGTGACTGAGAGCCATTCACACTTCACTTCACACAACACTCAGAGTGCTCAAAAGGGCGGTTTGTAGTATGTGTTTGTTTCCTTCCTCTTCAATGCAACAATATGTCTTTGTTCTTCCAGGTACATGGCTATTGTCCATCCTCTGAGGCCTCGCATGAAGTACCAAACCGCCTACGGCCTGATTACAGGAGTCTGGATCATTCCCATTCTGATATCAATTCCCTCTGCCTACTTTGCCTCTGAGATCATGTACCCTCATGGTGGCACCAGCAGCCCAACCACACACAAAGTCTTCTGTGCCCAGATCTGGCCTGTTGACCAGCAGGCCTACTACCGGTCATACTTCCTGTTCGTCTTTGCTGTGGAGTTTGTTGGGCCTGTGATCGTCATGGCAATGTGTTACACCCAAATTTCCCGCGAGCTCTGGTTCAAGAATGTGCCCGGTTTCCAGACTGAGCAGATTAGGAAGAGGTTGCGTTGTCGCCGCAAGACAGTGATGGTCCTGATCGGGATCTTGACGGCGTACATCCTGTGCTGGGCGCCGTACTATGGCTTCACCATCCTACGGGATTTCCACCCAACGCTCATCTCCCGCCAGAAGAACTCCCTGGTGGCCTTCTACATCATTGAGTGCATTGCCATGAGCAACAGTATAATCAATACTTTATGTTTTGTCACTGTCAAGAACAACACAGTTAAGTACCTGAAGAAGATTGTGCTGATGCGCTGGAGGTCAACGTATGCCCCCAGTAAGAATGTGGATGAGATGGATATTAGGACCTCCTCCATGCCCGTAACAGAGGAGATTGAATGCATTCACTTGAGGTGAAGAGAGGGAAGTCTTTAACATAGCAGTCATTTAGGTGTGGGCTGTTGGTATACAGAAACTACAATGTTGACAGGGATGATTTTGACATGGAACATTTCTCTCGTGTTCAGATCACATTTTAGAACGGTCAAAGTTACAGTATAGTACACTGATTAATGGGGCAACATGGCTCAAACTTTGTTAGCCAGCAGATCATACAGGACTTCCATTTGAGGTATTATGGGAATGTAATTGTTGTGCTCAGTGTTACTACACTGTGTTATTTTTAAATGTTGTAGCATGTGTACAATAGATATTACATGTAAGACTTGTAAATACAGCTACTACTGCCCTTACCAACACGTTGTCATCCCAACTCGTCACATACTGACACTTTGTCGGACCCCTTGGCGCTACTTTTTATTTAAATTTAATTATTTAAATTGAATTTTAGGGTAACACAGCGCACAGTCACAGAAAACAAGAAACAACAACGAAAACCACTTAGTAAGGTTTGGGAAAAACATAACTGAGCTTAAAATAAGTATGTAAACTAAGTACAATTTAAACGTAACATAAATACATAAAACACATCACAAATTTATCTCAAAAATAACTCAACACTGATCTCAAACACTGGTCTGTGTATGTTTGACCCACTCACCCCCTATCAGACTGCATACTTCGTCATCACACATCCAGAGCATTTTCTCTGAGCGTCTAAAAAGGATGCAGATGGGTTGACATTGTAGTTACTTGAAAGCCTGAAGCGTTTACTAATGCTAAAGGGTGCCTTGTGCATCGGTATCAGATGTCGAGGTGCGTGACAAAGCGTCAGTATTTAACGTTCTGGGAATGACAACTAGCTGATCCAAGATGATACATAAGTACCTGAAGTTAATCTTTAAAATGCCTTGTATGTGTTTCCATTTATATTGATTGTAAGTTCAAAAAACTCTTGTTACTAAAAAAATGCATTTATTTATTACTTAATTTGTCCTTTTAAAATAGTTGCATGCTTTGTAGATGAATTTAGTTTATGTGTGCTTACTGTAATAAACAATGAGACAACTGAAAGGAAAGCTGCTTTTATTTATTGAGGTTTACTTTTATTTGCTTTTTTTCCATTATGAAAGTTACCTTTAACATCCATGGACTCGCTCATTATCAGTTGTAAGTCTGCAAATGCGTAATACTACAGTAGACTATATATGTAGAAATATATCATTAGTGGCTAAAGAACAGCCTGGATTTTTATGCATTTTAACACTTCTTTGAAAATATGAACACAGACAGACTCTGTAAGATCCTTTAAGCATAAGTGCCGTTCCTGCACCTTTGGGAGGTACCTGGGATTCCCGGGTCCTTAGATTGACATTGTAGATTAATAATTTTCTTTAAGCACAGCGGATGATACAAAATGATTTAAAGTGTCACCTTTTTAAACATCAACAGAAAGCCTCAGGTTTTGGTGTCATTCTCTCAGAATTAACATGCAAGGGCTTCTTTATAGATTTGATATGTGCACTGACACTCGACTATCTTTTTAATTTAAAATCCTGGAACCAAATAGACCAGCTCATGAATTTTACATATCAGTATGCTTCTGCCGCTAAATTAAAGTAGCAAAGTCATGCCCCCTTCTTTTTGTTATAAGACACTTTGGGAATATCTTATAAGAGTCACTTCCAAAATATATTAAACATCCAAGAAATTGTATATTTAAATTTGTTAAAGTATCACAATGTGGATCTTTTATAATGCAGAGTTAGTTCATTTTTGAATAATTACTGGCATCTGAAAACATGACCATGTTTTAACTTCTGACAATAAATTCTAAGTCAAGATCCTGACTCATCCAGGTGGAGGATATTTACAAGAACTTCAACGAGAACTTATCTTCATGTCAAGAGACAGTAGTATATCTATAGTAGTATTTGTCCTTTGATTCTCTTTCGAGACGGATTTGAAAAGGAAACCCCCCAAAAAAACATGGGAAAAGTGGAAGAAACCTCAGGAAGAGCAACTGAGAGACATGCAATAGATGCTGTGTAATTGACAAACATAGCAAAATAACATTGAGGACAACCTGCAACCCTAATCTCTATAACCAGATTATGTGCTCACATGTAGAATCTGTAGGCAACGGGACAAGATTTTGGGATCGGAAAGTGTTCTGGTTTCCATCTGTAGTCAGAGTAGTATTGACCAATCACGTTCGAGTTTTGGTTGAATGCAGGTAAACAGTTAGTGCGGAGAGCATAAGATGTTGAAAGGACAACATGCAGAGGGAGATAAGAGGAAAGGCTGAAGGTTAAGGAGGAGAAACAAATGGTAAATGCACTGTACTTGTATCGCGCTTTTTTAGTCTTTTCGACCACTCAAAGCGCTTTCACACTACATATCGTCATTCACTCATTCACACACTAATGGCCATCCACCAGGACTAACTAACATTCACATTTACACACCGTAGGCACAGCTACGGGAGCTTTTTGGGGGTTAAGTGTCTTGCCCAAGGATGCATCAACATGCGACTAGGGGAGCCGGGGATCGAACCGCCGATTCTTTGATTGAAGGATGACCCTGCTCTTCACTGAGCCACAGTTGCCCAAACAAGAGAGGGAGAGAGAGAGAGAGAGAGAGAGAAAGATATTAGGCACTCAGACGATTGACATCTATGTGTCGGCCAGTATTGGATTCGTGTTTTTGGCCCTCCCATTTACAAGCTGTGAACAATATTAAAAGTGGACCATATGTAGTGGGTAGGATTATTTGTTTTAAGATACAAAACAATGAGATATTGATCATATCAATACCATTAAAGTTGAAATCAATAGTGATTTACACTATAGCTTTTGATCATTTGAACTACAGCAAGCCCTGTTCTATATACAGTACTGCACTGCATTATAGTGTTTATGAATTATACACAGCAATTTAATTTGAACAGTAATTTGAAAAGCATTTGAAACAGCTGTTAACAGTCATTAAATTCAGTAAAAAGTGAAGCTGTCTGTTTCATTTATTTATACTTATGTAATGACTATACAAATGTCAATTAGATGTTCTGCATTAGAAATAAAGAAAAATCAAAAGAAAATGTTATAATAATCATCTGCTTGTAGTGATAATATTTGACCTGGGCATAAGTGATCACTACAAGAGGTTCATTGTTATTCATTGTATCATTGTTATTTTTCTTTTACCATTTTTTCTTACTGAATGTAAAGTAGTAGTCCTCAAATGTCTTCACATATGTAATAATATTAATAATAATAACTTTATTTATACAGCACCTTTAAAAACAGAGTTCACAAAGTGCTTTGAAAGACAAAGCAGCAAGTAGTGGAGTCCTAAGGAAGCTACAATATTTCCCGATGTAAATCACTGAAGTAAATGTGATCACTTTAAGCAGTGCCATGAAGCTGGAAGTGGAAAATGTACTTTCCTTCAATTATTGATGGCGAAGACTGCATCATTCGATTTCCATAATGCAAGGACTGGTGACCCGCTGACTGCGTATAACAGCTTTATGTAAATTCCCAGCACTGGGCTAAAAAGGTCATTTACATTCAGATTCAGATTCACATGCACCTTTTATCAAGCTGCTAACCATTTTCCGTGAAGTAGGAACAGCAGCTGACCTTTTTTCCTCTCAACCTCATTCCACAGTGTACATCAATCTTATTGCTGTGCAATTAGCTTAGCCATGCTTCTCCTTATTTGGTCAATAAGTTCTTGTTTAGAATGTCAACAATTTGGAAAGATTGTCGCCTCTTATGGACATTTTCTTACAGCCTGTTGTCTGAAGCTGGGAAATGTTGTCATTTTCAGGGTCCTTGCTTATTGTCTACATTAGTCTCTGTGCTCTGGCCCCTGAGGGTGAAGTGTCAGTAAGCGTAGGTGTGTTTTTTTTCACTCCGTGTACCTTCATTTTCAAACACATATTTTGCTGTCAACAGACAGCTCGGCTTCTCAATGTTTGGCTCTAATGGGCTGTTTCTCAGTGAGTGTTTATACATCCCCATTTCTCCTCCAGGTTGTATTGTCCACTTGCTCACAAGCCATTTATACTTCACAGACATTTGAAAAATCATTACAGTTTTCTAAGATTTCACTTACCTGAAAAAAAGGAAACTACACAAGATGCTTGAGTACTAGCAAGTGCTATTGACAGAATTGACAATTTAAAGAAATCCTTAATCTCAGCATTTGAGGGTTGAAATCTTTGTTATTCTGATTTGTATCTGACTCAATGGTTGCATACTAACAATAACCATGCAGCGATAACTGGGGTCATCGTGGCATCATGGGGTGGAATCTCTGAATGAAGAGTTAAGAATACAGGCTGGATATTGTAGCAACATTATTGAAATAAGTCAACACTTATGGGATGAAAATGTCCTTTTCTTTGACATCCTGTGATGAATCTTGTACATTTATGTTTTCCCGGAGCACCAGGGATTATGCAGCTGGCAAAAATCAATTTGCAGATGGATGGCCACCAGCCACGAAGAAGCACACGCAACTGGCAATGATTTCAGGATAGACGTTTTATCCGCCGCATGATGTATCCATAAACTCATAGGATTTCCTCCATTCTTTATTCATTTCATCAGTGTAAACAACAGGAATCTGGTCTGAATTCGACAGATCACAAAATGGTTTTCTCACCTGACGGTGTCCATTTGGTTGTTTCCTGAGCCCAATGTAACTGTGCCTCTTTTGTTTTGTCCACATCACAACCATAGACATTGTATGCATGTTAAATGACAAATGAGGGGGGTGAACAAGTTTGAGTCAGCCCCCTTTGCGATGGTTCAGTCAGACACTGGATTCAACATTAATTATTATTTACAAACTCAAATTATTGTCACTCCATATAATTAAGACAAAATGTATAATTTCCGGCATGTTGAGGAGAGCCTTATGAATTTGAAAATGTCTAAATAGTAGCAAACATTTTGTAAAATTGATATCTCACTTTATGTAAAAAGGGTATATTACTGTCTCCTCCCACCAGGCGGTATACAGTCTGACCCTGTGTATAAGTGTGTGTGTGTGTGTGTGTGTGTGTGTGTGTGTGTGTGTGTGATGTTCATCTGTGAGAGCAGTGATCTGTTTCTTCACCTGCCAGCCGACTCTCAGTTTGACCTGCCAAAAGGAGAAGATGGCTCGATCCAGAGAACTAAAGATGACAATAAAATTATTTCTAACGTTTATTCTTTCCCTGTGCTTGGCTTGAACTCCACTAGACTTCATGTTAACCTATTCCTTACATAGAAATGTGTCTGAGGTGTAAAAAAAAGTTTTCCTTAAATGGTTGAGCAGTTTTACTGTCATCAGAAGCAGATTCAGCAGGATGACTCTGTCCAGGAAGCTACATTTGACTTTAACAAGAAGTTGCTTCTTTCTGTCTTTCTTCTCCTTCTTGCTGAATGTGCCTGGCCCATTCTGCTAAGGACCATCCATTCCTCAAAACAGGGATCCTTCTTTTCCTTAGATGGGAATTGAATTTCACTTTTCATAAAAATTGCAAAACTCACCTCAACTATCTGCACCCATGTTATATCCATTTGCAGGGCCATCGACCAGCCAACTCACAGGCATGGCCGGACTTGTTTTGATTCAGTGCAGTGGTAACGTGCGTATACAAACTGAGAAAGCAGGTGTCAGCAAGACATCTTAAAGTGTGTCGAAGGTCTTCAGCATCAGCAGATTCTCTTTATACCACATAAACTGTATTGGTGTTCAAATTACTAACAGAAAAATGAAGGCTTGCGCCTTCCGGGGGCTCGAATAAAAGACCTCTCCATCCCAAAGTCCCGGGCTAGATTTTACTCCCTGTCAATTTGGAAGAAAAAACACTTACAGATCTCAATGATTCCAATTACTGTGATAAAATCCACTGAAAATCTATATTGGGAGTATAAAATACAAACTCTCTACAGGCTTCAAGGGTTGCTCTACAGGCGTGTAGCTCGCTCATTCATGGAGGACAACAGTGGTTTGGATTCACACCAATGGTGGCCTAGACTCACGCCAAAACCTGCCAAAACCATAGACTGCATGACAGATGAACAAAGTCTCCGTAACTTCACCCATAGGTTTCTGAAGAGCCGTTGGGAAGTTTAAAGTCCAGCCATCGACATCCTGGCAGTGACGATACAGCCTAACTATAAAGGTCTCTAAAGGTGCATCGTCGGTGGAGCTGAAGCTTGTTTTTAAAGCCTACGTATATGTCAAAACGTAGGAATATCCATACAGACTTTCCAATCCATCTGCAGCAGAATTTACTTATATGCCCTTTATCTGTGTGTTCAGTATGTTCCAAACACCCAGTCTCTCCACAGCATGGTTATATAAAGTCCAGTGTTGCACCATTGCCTTGTCATTGCTCTTAAGTACCATATTTGTTTTATGTCAATCTATTGGGGAAACCAGGACACTACCAACCTAGTGGGAAAAAAAACAAATGTCCCAACTATCTCATCTATTGACATGCTCTGTAATTATGTCTCCATAATTCAGACTTTATAATGTGTATCACAGCTCAGTGAAACACATCCAAATGCCAAATACCCAATCTTTGTCTAAATCTATGATTGAATAGAGAAGAAAAGAGACTCAGTAAACATTTACAAATGCATCCATATGTGTGCATAGTTCCTGCACCATTGCCATACAAATTATAGACAGAAAATGCTCAGTGTTGGTGGATTTGCTCATTTCACAACTAAACAGAGGCAGAATAACCTCTTTAGATCAATAGGTGTGAAGGTCTTGCGAGGAGCTAGCATGTTCAGCGGATTAATGAATTTTGGACATCTCATCCAATGCTGTTAAGACCACCATGCCTCTTAGAAAGCAGTTTAATGCGATGTTTGTGCACTTCCCTTAGTTACATTGCCTACAGCTTTGCAGGCGAGAGACATCCTGTGACAGAAAATCGTTCCTGGTCATGAATAATGATTCTGTTAAGAACAATTTGATCAATACTGTTCATTTCACAGATCAAATGAAGCACTGTTCATTTGTCTACTAAGATGTTTTGTCTTTTTATATTTTAAAGAACAATCCTCTTGTAATTTGTTCACACAATTAATTGTCTAAAAACTCAATTAAACGCTAATGCATTCACACACAAAAACATGTTTTTAAGTAGTACATTCACAACCAAACTAAATAAGTAATCATGTTTTCTAATTCTAATTTCTAATTAAAAATAGGTTTCTAAACGGTTCTGTTTCTACTTTAAAACCTGTGGAGCTAACATTAGCAGAGTATGTTAGCACACCATTGACTAGCGTTAGCACTTGTATATGAAAGCTACTGAAGGTATACTGAAGGTTTACTGATGCTGCTTTAGCTTTTTAATGATTGTAACTCTCATAAAGACCTGCCCGGCTTTACAGGAGCAGTTTCTGTTACGTTTCAGCAGAATTAGTTGGACCCAAAGGCAGAGGGAGAAGGAAAGACAGTGAGTGCAGATATTCAGGGAGTGCAGTTTGTGGCAGTGTGGGCTCCATGGTAGCTCCGAGAGCATGGCGGAGTAGCAGCAAGGGGGCGGGGCTGAACGAAAGGCCATTTTTGCTCTGAATCATCAATCATGAAATTCACATGACCCCCAACGCCGAGCTATAGAACTTACAGAAACAGTAAGACCTGCTCAGCATGGTTGCAGATACCTTGAAGGTAATGCCCTTGACTCAACTGATGTAAAAAATAAATGAACCATAATGAACCATAGGGTAACTACGAGCATGGCTCTATTTAGGAATCAGCATGCAATCTGTTTTGCTATAAATGCTTCAGTTATGTGACTCAGTGGGTGCACTGTGACTATGTAACCCTTAAGCCACATGAGAAATCTGATAAAGTTACAGGACATAATTAAGTGCGATGCATGTGTATCATTCTAATTTTTCAAGGCAGCATCACATTGGACACAGTGTCCCCACCAGGCATGAAGTCAAACAGGAAGCCAGTTGTGTCATTAGTTGTTAGTGTGGCTTAACACTCTCATCACTGGGCCGGTGAAGCGATGACTGGCTGTCAAGCTCCAGACTTTACCCACCATGGAACAAGCAGAGAGTAAGAGGCCATGTGTACAAGCTCCCATCACCTATCAACTCCCTGCCAAGACCCCCCATCAATAACAAACTCACCAGGTCAAGTACCAGCGGGCTTAAGACTTTTGGCAGTCACACCTTTCAGTTGCTGTCAGCGTGGGCCAGCGGGCTCATTGTCAAACATGAAGGCTCTGTGACGATACATGAGATGGATTTATTTGAGCAGAACAGACCAAATGTATGGCATTCATTGAATAAAATAACAGAGTACTTTTCCTCTTATCCTTATGAAGGACATGCCATTTTACTTGATGATATTGTACTCATCCTAACATACACTTTCCTTTGACCTAGACTGTGATCTATTTAAATAGAAATGCAACACATTCATTATTAACTGAAATAAAACAACAAATTAGTTTGAGACTAATTAGCTATTAAATAATAACGTAGTATTATTCAGAAATACTGTTACTCTCTTGTGCCTTTGCAAAACTTGTTTTTTTACTCGGCATTGCACTAGTCATTTATTCTGACCTCGACACAAATCCATTGAGCCTCTCCGGTGACACGGTGAGGAGAGTAAGAGAATTAAGAGTTCTGGTTTGCTGGCTTCAGAAATGGCTTCCCCCCCACCCCAGAGATGATTAAAAAAATGAAGGTGAAAAGTCCTTTCCTGTTTTTTGTGTTAAACTATGCTTTGAACTGGAACTTTTAGTTTATATTCAGAATCAAAGGTTGTTTATTGATGAGAGACACAATCAATTACACTACACAGTATCATTTTTTATTGAATAAACTCAGAACAACTGACGTAAAAAGGGGTGATTTCATCCTATGTGACAAGTACATACTCCAGAATGAAATATCTCGAAGCATGACCTTCGGAATGACAAATTCCGAAATATGACAACGTAAAGTGGATTACTGCAGAGGGAGACTGCACTACTCAGAAAAAATGGTCTTGGCAAGCAACTTCTTGCAATAACGACCATTCTCTCTCAGCTGAGAAAGTACCGTTAAAGGTCTTTTTTCCAGAAGCTTAACCAAGTACTTTTAGTTATGTAAAATATACTATACGGCCGGCAGATCATGAAACACTCATGAGTCATTTTTTTTTCATATCAGTTATGTTGAAAGGAACTGGAAAACAAGCTATTTTGTTTAGTTTTTGGTCTTTTGGAAAAAAGCTTTTCTAACCTTGACTTGTTTCATGAATTACAGCATCTTGTTTCAAAAAAAGATGTTATTCCCTAGAGTGCTGTCAGAGAGATTCAAAGGAAGACTCCTGAAGTATTTGTGAATGAATCAATTTGGGTTCAGGTGCACTAGGATTGATTGGCTTTCATGTCAGGCAATTTCAGCAAAAGCCGTAACTCGTTGATGCATCTAAAATACGCAAATAGTATTGGTGATGGAATGACTGCTATGACCCTTCTCCGAGGCCACAACAAACACGGAGACACATTGTAGGAACCTTAAACAAAATAAGCTTTATTCAAACAAATTAACCCAAATTAGAGTCCAATTATTAGACATAATTAAAAGGTGAACTCAATATCTACAGTGTGGAGTGTGGGAATCAGTGTCATCAGTAGTGTGTGTGGTGCACGAGTGGAAAATATGTGTGTGGGTGCAAGACAAAATGTAATTTAGAGGCAGAGTCAAGAGAGTAGACACCAAATGATCATTATTTAGAAGGGGACACAGAACATCATGCATTTATTTGTGCAAGTAAACAAGGGAGTGAATTGTGTGGAGCGTATCATACTCAGTGTCAAGCAGGCAGTGAGGTTTGACGAAGCTGTCATGCTCCTTACACATACAAATTAATGGATCCAGCCTTTAAGAAATTCAGTCATCCATCATCTGAGCAATTATTCAGTTATTCTTCTGTTGCAGACAGCTGTTGCTGCATAAAAGTAGGTTGTAATTTCAGGGAAAAATGTTTCTCCAATCACGCTGGGGTGACATGCCTAATCTTACCCAGACCATTGATTTGGATGGGTTGTCGCTGTCAATTGTACTTACCCTTACACCAACATTCAACAAATGCAAATGCGTGCATCAGCTAAAATGTAGAGAAGACAAGCAAAGTATTAGCAATTAGAATTCGTAATATTGACCAAGCCTGCGTCACAAACTGACCTTTGGAGTGGACTTATCGTGTTTCCTTTTAAGAACTGCTCCAGATGCTCCCTCCCTCGCGTCTCCCTCTGATGTAACTGTGGATGTCTGCAACCGCCCTGCCTTGTCTCTCCCTGTTTTTATCAAAATGAAAAAAATGTAGCTCACAATGCCAAAACCCACAGCAGCAACACTCTTTTCTGTAGCTCTACGCAGATTCAGGTCACTTTTAACAACAGACCATGAAGTTTAAGTTTATATGAATATCACATCCTTTTTTATATTCATCAGACCCTTCAGTGACCCCCCTACAGCAGGGCCTCTAAAGGTGTTAGACCTATATCCAACAAAAGACCTTTTGCACTTGCTTTTGTGGATTAGGTTTCATCAAAATGAGTTGTCTTTCTGTTTCTTTATGGTTATTTTTGTTATACTAAATCATGAAGTACCTGGAATATATCTTTGCAAGAGGAAGAAAAACATGTCATCTTCAGTACATAGAGTGCTAGCTGAGGAGTCAGACATCAGAACCTTTGAAGCTAGAACAAGCGTTTGAACATACAGAACTCATTATAAATGCTGTTTATAGACGACAGGTACAATCTGCAGACATAGTCTGTGTCTGTTGAACAGTTGCTGGAAGATATATATGTCTTTCAGTCTGTGGTGCTTTGAAGTATTCCACCTGGGCAGAAACTGAACTGCAATCTGACAGCAGGCCACTAATCCAATCTCAAAACCAATGTTATTTGAGAGCAGACACGTACAAAAGACTCTTCTTGGGGAGTCTCCAGTCAAAGGTGAGATAAACTTTCTTCCATGCTGGTCAGAAAACGGCTCTCAAAATAACAGTTTGGCTGACTCTGTCATCCCCAGGACAATTTCCTACCGGTCACTCCCCTGCACATCCCCTCTAGGTTTCTTATTTAAATGCACTCGACACTTTTAGATTACATTTACATCTCACTTGTTTATAGTCCTGTTATCTGTTCGTTTGTGCACTTTATTTTGTATTTCACTTTATTATAAATTTTACTTTATTTTTATATTTTACTGTAAATTTTACTTTTAATATGTTTCTACTTTGCACTGTGTTGATTGTTGTTGACTGTTGAATGTTATGCACCTCCCGTCATGTCAAATTCTTTGTATGTTCAACATACCATGGCAATAAACGGTTCTGATTCTGATTCCGATTCTGAAAAACTCAGTAGGATTCAAAATATGAATGTATCTGTTTCATGTGAAATGGACACAAACAAGACTGATCTGATGACTGACAACGATGGAATTTAATGAACATCAGAGCAAAGGCTTACACGCACACAGCAACAGAGCAAATTCTTTTTTTTAGGGTGCTTGGTTGGACGGTCTCTGAAACTGGTGCTGGGAAACAGAGATAGCACCCTCATCTTGTCGAATGCACTGGTTCGATTTGGTACCTCGAGAAACTCATTCATAGATAAAATATTCCTGGACTGCTTAAGGATGTAATCTGGGTCACCTGAAAGCCACTTACAGAGTTGTTCCTGCTCTGAATTGAGCTTGTCCATGATCTGCAATGAGAAGGACGATAACGCACAAGGTGCTTAACAGAGAAGAAGTTTGACTGAGAGGTGACATATGCTCAAAGTTGATTTGTTTGTTCCCTCCTGTGAAACTCACTTCAAATCTTTCACTCATAATCGAAAGTGAATATGCTTTATGTAACTACACAGCACAATGCAAAAATATTAGGTCACATGGGGTATGAAAATATATGTAAAGTTGCTGGACAGGAAAACCCTAAAGACCCACATCCTGTTTAAGCGTTAGGGTTCTTTATATCCTTTGCACTCAAAGCTAAGAGCTGGCTCAAAATATTTCATATGGCATGATATAAGAAATAGTGCTTGTACAAAAAAAACGTCTTATGTTGTATCTTTTAATTATATCAGTGTTTTGTTGTGTATGTGTGTGTGTGTGTGTGTGTGTGTGTGCGCGTGTGTGTGTGTTTGTCATGTTTTGCAAGATAAGTTGACCGTCATTCATTGAAAGCAAGATCCCACTTTGCGATGAGACACAGAAAGGTTCGGTTGATATATAGTGCCCTCCTGTGTTAAAATAGTAAAACACACATGCAGGCAGCCACAAAGTATGTTTTTTGAATGCATTGACTGATCTTCTTATCGGTCTTCTTATAAATACTAATAAAACTGAAAACAGAAATGTAACCAGGTGCTCGCGCCGTCCAACAATAATGAATTAGTGCCAAAATGAGATAACAGCAATGAATGAAACGGCAGCAGCTGAAGCCAACGCTTATTATGTTTCACCATGTTTCATTATGTATCACCACAACCAATGTCGCCAGAGTGATTCCACATATTTCAAGGATAAAAGCGTCAGTTCAATAAATGTAAAGTAATGTTATGTAATGTGAGTGAATATGCCTTGATGGAGGAGAACGGCTTGTTGGTAAAAGATGATCAAATGTTCCTAATGTAAATGAGGTGATACATCTCAAGGGCTTATCCTGATGTTATAAATATGAACAATTCCAGTAAAAACACATGCTCAAAGTTGAACAAGGGGATTGATCTGTAAACTGTGAGGATTTAGGACATAATTCTACCATTTGGCATTGTTTTTTCCTCCAAATGTTTGGCTAGCCTGGGGGGTTGTTTGAAACCCAGTATGAGTGTGTGTGTTTCTTTCTTGCCCTCTCAGACTTATTTTGCACGTCCCCAGATCTCAGAAAATCATTTGGTAAATATAATAATATTACTACATAATTGATGGTCAAGGGGGCCAAAGTTGTAACAAATAGGACGCTATAGTTTAAATACCTTCACAATAAATAGACTGACGTTATTATTTCTTTTTTTTTTATGTAGTCATACTGCAGCTGAAGCCAGTCATTTTTGCCTCTGATAAATTCTCTCACAGATGCAGCAGGCCTGTAAGCCACAAACTGACACTGAAGTGTGAAGGCGGAATATGATTGAGACTTAGTTTACACTCAGGAACCGAGTGTGTTTGTATGATAGCTCAAACTATCTCAAACTTTTGATAGACAAGTGACCAAGGAGGAAATCTGAAAAACCACATTGGGCAGATTAGTAAGCCTCCAACCAAAAACACAGAGCTCCTATTTCCTTGTAACCGTTCTTTCTTACCGGATATTTTCAAACAGCGTGTTTAAGTTTCTGACTGACAGCCGTCCCCTAAAATAGCTGCCTTAGTGGCTTCTATGAAAAATAAAGTAACATTCGCCTACTTAGCAAATAAACCACAGCATACAGCGTATTATATATCATCAATTAACAGATGCTAGGATTATGCAATTTATTGTGTTTTTAGACACCACAATGAGCTGTCTTCTCAGGGACATAGTATATAGCAGTAGCCCTCATAAGGTAATGAGGAGTAATAGCTTGAGTACTACTGGGTAGTATAGTCATTTTTCTAATAGGAATGTAAAATAGGTTACGGTAATAATAGGACAAAACATAGTTACACCATCATTTATGTTATAAAAAAATTGTGTTAGCATTTCAAGTAGTAAGTATCAAGATATTACTTCTTATTACCATGTTTTTCCTGCGCTGTAAAGTAAAGTGCTAGTGAATTAAAGACATAGTAGCTGTAGGCATTGGTGATAAAAAAAAAAACTACACCGTTAAATTGAACTGTTTTGTGTTTATTTTTAATGAGATACGTGCACAAAAATATCATAACATTTGTTTGATAGTGTATAGAGTGCAACTTGCCAGTTACTCTGGAATGACACAGCACTAATTCAGTTTGCTGACACATGAAAACGTTGCTGACACACTTTTATGCAATTAGAGACATTTCAAACGTGGCATTTTTCAATCAATAGGTTCAACTGGGGCTGCCCCACTGCTCCTGTTATTTTCCACTTTTCGACACTGCCTGTATTGCTGTGATCCACTCCTTTCTTTCTTCCGCTGTAGCAGCTTGGAGGAAGTAGTGAGTCTCATCCGAGGTGATGATCTCAAAGAGGTTGTCGTCAATGTCGTACTTTTTGGCTGAAACCCGTAAAAGATGAGGAAAAGGAGTTAAAAGGGATGAGTCGATGAGAAACTACTGACAGTAAACACCAAATAAAGTTCCTGGTCACAGTGGGGAAGCAACAGGGCGTGTGTTTCCTGTGACAGTGGTCCCACTCACCATCAGGCACAAACTCCACCGCTGTAACTACAGACCCACGGAGATGGATCGAGCCCAGAGGATCATCACCCTGACGCAAAGTAAAGAGACCAAATAAGCCACAAAGTAGGAGAATTTCGAGTAGAAAAAACTCATATTCTTTGTTCTTTCTTATTTCAGCTTGTACAAGTCAGTGTGTTTACCTTTGTAGGATCGTAATAATGCATGTACGCAGGGTCGTCTCTCAGTACGAACTTTCGCACCTTCCAGTTTTTTCTCTTATGTCCCTGTAATAAAATAACACATGCTTTTTCAGATTTTTTTAACATGACTAAACAGCACACGTGGCATTGTGCAAATAGGAGACTTCCTCTTTCAGTGAATGTGACAAATCAGCTGCCTAATCGTTATGACAAAAAATGTTCCCACTTTGCACCACAGCTTATTTTCATCTGAACGTGGGCATGAATGTGAGAGCTCATTTAAAGAGTGTGGTGTTTTGAAGCTGTACAACACAGAACCTGGCTTCTTATCAAGATATTCTTCTCCTTAATAACATGTAAATTAGAATCGTAAATGCATGCAGGGGAACAAAATCACTGTGACGCTTTTGCTCGCATTCTGACTCACCTGTTTCAGTAAACAGCCCTGTTTTATGATGTTTCCTCTGAACTCTTCCTTCAGAAGCACATCTTCATCACTGGAGTAGCCTTCGCAGAAGAACCCACTGTCTGCCTGTCTCAACGCACATCATACACGGACATTAGTCATCCCCAACCTTATCAATTAAATATGTTGATTGTTCAATAGTAACTTTTCCAACTTACAAAGTAATAAAGAGCATTTGTCTCATCTAAGAAGGCTGTTTGCTCTCCACTCTCTGCTCCCTCCTTTGACAGGTCACCCGCAGGCTGGAGAAAACCTTCATTCAGAAGCCCTGTTGCTAGCATGAGGGCCTCAGGCCTGTTTCTCGCTTTCTCCTTGGAAATCAGCCACTCTACCGCTGTTGCACCTGGGAAAAAATAAGAAAGAAGTGAAAATGGCGAGGCTATTATTACAAAGTAAAAATACAATTTAAAAATTCCACACCTGTTACATCTAAAAAGCCAAGACAACAGTACCGGTGAAGCAGTGGTTGAAGACTCGGTTCTCCTGCTCCAGTTTTAACTCTTTTACACCATCGTCTTGGTCTTTCATCAGTGTGTACAGTTCTCTGAGAAAACACAATGTAGACATTGTCAACATGTCTTGCTCTACGATCTATCACTAAGCACATGCAGTTATCTGTTCACTAAAGGCAGTCCTGTCAAGCTCCACATTTTCTCCACATCCGGTGTTCAGGCTCGTGACAGCGATCGGTGGTAAACAAAGACTCTGGATGTTTGTATCCTTTTTTTTTTTGTGAGTGTTTCCAAAACCAAAGCAGAAACAGCAACGTTTTAACGCTAGCTAACTATAGTAGTAACAGTAACATTCGTCCAAGGACAAGAAGCATATCTTTGTCGTTATTTTATGTGCGGTTATAGGTAAAGTTAGCCCCTACAGTCTATAGGAGCGACACATCCACTCTATGTGCACTGGTCTTATATTTTGTAATATATCAGTTAGTCCTCACCCTCAATTGCTTTAAAAGTTAAACATATTATTAAAGCATAAATCTAACTCATGTGATTCCCATAATAAACTAATCCATGAACCCAGAATAAACTAATCTATAAACCAGGTAATGCTAAAATGAAATAACAGTCTGATCCTCTATTTTGTTTACTGTACATATGATGTTCTTGATGCCAACTTTTTGTCAACAAGTTTATAGACATAGAGTTAACTGTACAATCTGCCGGCAGCAGTTATAATTTCAGCCAGCAAAATCAATAGTCAACGGCAAGCAGCCTGCTTATGTCTGCCTCTTCTAAAATCAAAGACCCATTGTTTCCAAAAGTATTAACAATTTCGAGTGTTTGCTGTAAACTATGTGCAGTGGGACAATAGAAAGCTTGACAGGTGTAACAAACGTGGCCTAACCAAGGGGGGCGGGCCTTAGCCAAAGGTCAACTCTCAGAATGAAATCAATCGGTTATATTTGTCTTTTCAAGTAATTGTTTCCACCACCGAGAAGATTTCTCAGAACACGTACGTCAGGTTGATTTTGTCAGGCAGGCGAATGGAGCGCCTTGTGGACTTCCTGGCAAACTTTCTTCCCCCCTCCAGGCAGGTAATCGCTCTCTTGATGTCCTTGACCCAAACCTCTCTCTCCTCCACATGTGAGGCTTGGAAGAAGTGATCCTGCTTCCTGCCCGTGGTAGTCTTGAAAACCAGCTAAATGGAGCATTATTAGTCGGTCAGTTATAACATGAGGATACAACAATCAATACAGCTGCTATTTTGAAGGAAAAGAAGACATAATAGCTAATCCTCTAATCCTTCTTCTAATGCTGGTTTAGATCTTTCAACAGCTAGACATTTTCTTACCATCCTCTTGCCAAAATCCTGGCATGGACTGATGAGCTTGGCTCCCTTTAAAGGGATCATTCCTTTCGGAGAACGGTCTGTTTTCTTTTTATAGAATTCCAACCCATCTTCTGACAGCACTGCCCACACTGCCTTCCAGGAGTTTAGCACGGTACCCTGAGGATCAATAAGATAGTTGAGAACAGGCAGCCTCGAGCAGAAGTGTGAAAGTATTCGATGGTGTAGTTGTTACCGAAAGCATTTTGTGCATTAACTGAATGTTTATTCTTATTTGAACACCTCCTTTTTATCACTAAAGGTACTCATGTCTGTCAGTTTGATATCGCCAGAAGAGAAAACTTTGTGTTCAGATGATGTAACACCAAAAGTACATTTTTATTTTGACAGGAATTTCCCTGTGTAAATATAAATGTTGCCTCGTGGTTTGTTTCACACGGTGAGTTTGGTAACATGAAGTGAAAGGTTAACTTTACAGGCTTAGAAAATGAAAGTGAACACATAAAAAAGCAGAAATGAATCTACAGCTGGGAGTTCTGCTGATACGTAAAGGGAAAATAAATGAGTGGCTTTGGCAACCTCTCTCTTGAACAATTGGGTTTGTTTTTAGTTATGTTATATTTCACAAACTCTTGAGCATTCAGTATCCTCTGCTCCCCTTTGTGACTTTTTTCAGCAAGGCATTAGAAATCAAAATTTTTAAAGTTGCATAATTATGTTCGAAACAAAGTCTTCCCAAATATATCTGCTGTGAAACATATCCTCAATGTTGTTATTAATGTCCACTGTGTGTTTCATGATACTGCACCATTCATACTGTACTTTCTTTCATGTATCACTGTGTATGGTTTTAATACTAACACTCTGTTTATGCATAACAGATTCATAAAGCCTCGAGTATGTCATTAAAATATGCACTCGCGCATAAAGCTAATTTCCACTCCCGCAGGTATCAACGCTAATCGGGACTTTTCTTACTGTTCTTACACCAAAACCAACAATAATTTATTACGTCTCTCAAATTTTACGACCACCCTACGCAGCCTGTGGCAAACAGCCCGAGGAGCTTTGTTCCCTTGGAAAAAGTACAAATGGAAAAACTGGTCACAAAATATATTGTTGTAGGGATGGTGTTTGTGGGACCGGAGTTTTCAAAGTGCTTCACAACATAAGACAAAACAAAAGGAACTTCAAGGATAATAAAGTTACCTAACACCAAACATAAACTAAATAAAAACAGCAATAGCACTGAACAACCTAAAGAAATTCATCAAAATATTGTTTATAAATATTCCTTTCATTGGCATGTCAGGTCTGTAGAAGACAAAAAGTCAATCTAGAAAAAAAGTGAAAGTGCGAAACAAACACCTTCTCAATACACTTTCTTTTTGTGGATTAATTCCTGTTTCATGAGGGAAATGGCTTCTGCAATCATGTTGTGCAGACACATTGTTTATATATCTGGCTATCGTTGTTACTAAAAGCAGTAGGAATTAATGTTGTCGTGTTTGTGGATTTCAAAATACATCCATGATATATTGCAAAGGTTTATATTATATAGGTCTCCCCCCCCCCCCCCCCAAGTTAAAACATTTTCTATGATTGATAAATGGTAAAACACAAACTGTCACATGTTTTCTCTCTGGTTTCTGGACAGAAGCAGGAACTTGGGTTTTGGTTGCAAGTGTGTAATTGTGTTTTAACCAGCAAATGCACGTCCGTTCCTCTCGGTGCTGGTTGGACTTGGACGAACGTTCCTCTTTGCCAGCACTGTTTCCAGACATTTTTTGAGATGTTTATTAATTCATGTCTGTCACAGTTTGCGTGACGGCTGCTTCTGGGCTAACCATGAACTGACATGAACTGAGACACTGCAGCCATTCTGCATCCTTTAGCAAACACTTTTGTTATGTTATGTTAGACTTGTAAAACAACATGTTCCAGCACTACAGATGCAATGCAAGCTGGATAGTGTTTTCTTGTATTTGTTCTTACCTTTTTCACCAAGTATCCCTCTCTGATCAGTTGCGGCTCCATGATCTTTGGTACTTTCGTCACTTGTTCAGTGACTGTCAAAACAGTTTGCCACAGAAAACCACCTCTCTCTCTCTCTCGCTCCCTCTCTGTCTCTGTCTCTCTCTCTCTCACACACACACACACACACACACACACAGACACAAGCAGGAAGTTGTGCTTGCTGTTGGGTGTGTGACAACTATGTGTGATCAATCAGCTTCCTCTTCTGTGTGGTATTATTAGTTACAGTCTCTTTAAATTCAAAACAGAGAAGGCTGGAACAGAAACATAAGCACAGATAGAACCGCTGGGTGATCATACAGTAAATGTGCCCCACATTTACTTCAAATTAAATGTTTTTTTTCTGTTGCGCAGTTTCCTTGACTGGACTTTCCTTTTTATGTAATTATATCTCTCACTTCCTCTTCATTGTTTCAAACTGCGTGTAACCCTAAGTATTACGCTTTGGTATTCACAAAAACCTGCTGACTAGCTCCGAACTCTAAATTTAGCTCGAGTATAAATGACTATGAGTGCATGACTTACTGTAAATACGAGTGGGTTCATCACAGCGGCTGACCTGAGTCAGACTACATGGGCCTATTTCTGGAAAAACAAAGATTCCTCTTTTTAAAAAAGTCAGACTGCAGTACAGTCTTATTCATTTATCTAACTTCAAAATGTATGTAAAAGTACAGCAATTGGAACAGAAAACTTACTACATACTACATAATACAGTATCTATTTACTAATCATTAAGATGGAGATGCTTTCTGAATTGCACAGTTGTAGTCCTGACTCGTAAAAACCACACAGACTTGCTGGACTCTTAACTGCAGTTGCAACAGACGCCACTCACTCCTTATCAGACAGAGTCACAGCGCGTTGTTTCACAAATTGTAGTCGTTCCATGATGACAAAGGAAGTCTTTGTATCTGAAGTGTCATTTCTCGCGAACATTGTGACAGCTGTTTGATTGAGTGGAAAAATTCAAGATACATCAAAGAGTGGCAGGAAAGAAACACTGGGTGCTACAATAGTTGACAGAATGAAAGGGTGCAGGTTTGACTTGTTTCCTGAATCAAGACACAACATATTTCCTTTTTTTCTCATACTGTAAATTATTTAATTCAACAAACTACACAATATAATAAAGCACATTTTATACATGCTGTGCCTTCAGTTTATCTGCATTCTCCTTATTCGCCTGTATGAAGCAATAACACAATAGCATTAGCTAAAAATAATATCTGGTACAATTGTGGAGACAATGAAGTTTATTTTTTGTTCAGCCCAATTGTGATTCTGAAAAGTACAGTTCGTGGTAATGCAATTCACAGGGACGGCGCGTACAAATAACAAGACCAGTAACAGCGGGTTATTCTTGTGATGTTGTTACTGTTCCTCTAGAGGGGGTCAGAAACACATTAGAAGCTCAGTATGCTGAAAGAAATCAGGGAGAGACCTGCTGTACTTTCATGGAAGGCGAACCCTAAATAGAGGATGAGAGAGAAATCAAAAGGCTACAGATGGGACTGATTGAACAGAAACATAAAAGTGATGATGAATATAAGTATATACTTTGTTAGAATTAACACAAAACAAAAAAATGCATGTCCATCAGCATCATCATACATAGGCAACCGGAGCACAAGAACAAGCTGATATGAGATATCTGATGTGTTCATTAATCCTCCCTATGGGAAGAAGGTTTAAACTAGCTGCCTGGTTTTAATCAAGTTATTTTATGATAAGACCCTGCCGTGAAAAGTCACCTTCTGATGATGAACTCATTCTTATGAACGTGGATCACATGGACGTTCTCTGTGGCCGTGGCATTTATCAAAAGGGACACTGACTACTGGGTGTGTGTGTGTGCCTCAACTCATGCTTTCCTCTTTCCCATGCTGTGAATACACATCAAGGGGGGGTATTAAATAAATCTCGGAGCAGTGAGTTTCATTAACTGTCATCATAAGAGTTATCTCTTTGCGGGGCTCGAGGTATGGAATGTTAATTTCACTGAGAAAACAAAGATGGAAGCAAAGAGGACACATCGCTCGTTCTAATGAAGTCATCAAGGACATTCGTAGAAAGAACAAAAAAGCTGCATGGTCTTCTTTGCATGAGACACATCTTCATCCCTTTGCTGCCTTTTTATCTCCATGCGGCACATAGAGCAGTATTATGATGACAAACTGAACATCCTGGGAATAGAGAGAAGAAACAGATCAGTTAGCACTGGGCTTGAAGAGGAGACAAGTAAGGTACTGTAAGCATGATGAAACTGAAGAAACAGGACATCTTCACCAAAAAATAAGTAAAAAAACACCCGCTCTCTTCCAACCTAAACCTTTTTCACAAGGTGAAATGACCTACATCCATTGTAAAACACCTGCAGGAGTACTTATGATGTACCAGAACCATTATTATAATAAGGCACTTTAAGTTTTTATATAATACTTAATAGAAAATGCTCTTTCCAGCTTCCTGGGGAGTCAGTAGAGTTTGCGCAATGTACAGTACAGGTAAGTATCTTGTGGCGCAGACCATTTGTGGCATGGCACCCCCACATTCCTCCCTCTCTTTTCTGTAAAACTGTAACACTTTAAAGTAACAATGGATCATATGACTACTCGCTTGTTTAAGGGGTCGCTCCACAGATAATCCCCCCCCTCCTCTACTGAGTTATTTAAACTCTTACAGTGCATTTTTTTTGTTTTGTTTTACAGCCTTCAACTGTAGTGTTTTCAATACATGTGATTAGTGTCGTTTTCAGCTGCAGCATGATCTAAAAAGAGAGTGTATATTGCCAGATATCCTCAACCACTCCTAATACAGTATAGGATGAGTTCTATGTTGCTCCACTTTTGAGATCACTTCTATTTTTCTTCCTCTCTTTCCCCTTGTTGAACACAGCAATAAATACTGCATGTGTTGTTCCGCCTGCTGTCCCACCCTTTGCCATAGCTCTTGTTTTGCAGCCCAGGCATTGAGACATCTTCATCCTGGTCCTCTGTACCTCACAAGCACCATCAATAATTCTGCTAAAGAGTGCACTGAGCTGAAAATGGGAGGGGAGGTTGTTTGGAGGGGGGGGGCAGTTGATGGCTTTTCCATGGCACACTCAATCTCTCTACCTCCTTCCATTCTCATTTTGCCCCCACACTTCCTAACATGACCTTCCTTCTGCTATGTTGTTTATCATCTTGTGCTGTATGGACGACAGGCACACACAGCAGGCACACACAGCCTTTAGCCCTCACATAAAGCTGGCACTCTTCAGCTGAAGCAGGTTCTCAAGAGGGCTTTTATGTGGTTGTAGTTTATATAATCAGTGAAAAGGTTGGAAAGTTACTGTAAGATATACAAAAAAAACGAGTGGTGGAATTGAATCAGTCGTTGAAACACATTGAGTATATTGAAAACCTGTCGGCCTTTTAATATAGATGAAATTCAAACTATTCTCCAAATAATGTGTGTTATCACAAGTTACTGAAAATGAATGTCCAAGCTGCACGAGGCAATTTCTTATTCATTCAATTCTGTCATAGCCAATGGCTTCCGAGATTGATTGAGCAGTAAATAGAAAATGTTATCATGCTAACGCGCTAAACTTCGAAGGCAAACGTGGTGAATCTCATTCCTGATAAACATAAATTCAGCATATGTTGTCCTTGTGGGCTTGTTAGCATTTAGCCAAGCAGAGCCTCACAGAGTCACTAGCATTGCTGTGGACGCTTACTTTTGTGAACTGTCTTTTATTAAAGATGAACAGATGTATCCATTTTCTACAGAAATCCTCCCAGATTGGGACCACTAACTTTATCTTTTTCTTCGTCACAGTGGGGGATCTCAAGGGGTGTTTTTCAAGATAATTCTAATGATATCTTGTCATCAGAATTAATAAATGAAATGTATTTAATTCTGTAAGTAATTACACAAACCATTTGGAAAATAAATAACTGAAATTCGTAACCGAATAACACAACGTACTGTACATTACAATCCAGCACTAATTTGATGTCAAAAGTATTATCAACAAAAATGTACACTATACTGTACTAATGCCATTTTAATCATTCACCTTCATACAAAAAATGTTATTGTTTCTTATAAAAAATAGACAGATGCTTAGACAGGATTTCCACAGTCTGTGCAAACAAGTGCATGTTTCTCTGATCTATAACTTTATATCAAGTCCTCCTACGGTGATTTTTCTTCCAATTACCTCTTGATTTAATCATCTGTTAGGGTGTAAAATAAAATGAGGGATAAAGGGCAAAGACATCATGTTCACAGCCTGAATTGACAACAAAGTTAAATGAATAAGATGCAGGAGAAGATGGCCCACTGTGGTGGGACTAATAAACCTGCAGGCCAGTTCAGAAGGAGGAGGAGGCTCCTCCATCCTGCCAATTAAATCAAGAGGAAATTAATGGATAAACAGTTTCACTGGGGATCAGAAAAGACGGATGCTGCTGTGAGCCCTGCAGGGGACTAAACCGCATCGCTGCCACCACCGCCGCTAACAGCCTCAAGGAACAAGCACACTTATTTATTTTCATATTTATTTCTAATCTATCCGTGCCATTGCCAGCAACACCCTTCAAGAGTTTAGTTCTCAGGCAAAACTATGCTAATGTGATCTTTTTTAGTATATTTGCTCTTATGCAGATAAGTCTTCTTATCCCTTGCCACACACCTGCTTTGCTGCTGGCTATTTCTGCCCATTATTTTGGGATTGGACGATTGAGTGCACACACCGGGTTATGGCTTCAAAAACTTTGGTTGGATTTTCATATGATTACATGGTTCCTGCAACTATTGACACAGCCACATAGTGGCAACATCAAATGCAGAGGCTGAGAGAGTTTGAGTGACTTCATGTGCCTTGTCTAACCCTTTCAAAAGGGATTCATTTGGGTAACAGCCCGGAGCCACTAAAGCGATTTGTTCTCATCATCGGACCAAAGCACTGATGTGGTTTATCCATATGTCTCTCTGTTCAATCTCAGTGCCCTGAAGATTGTTTTGATATCACCTGGTTTTACATGAATTACATTTGATCTGTAGCACTTTGGCAACACCTGTGGACGATGCTGCCATGTTATGCCCCGTTAGCTCCTTAAAATTGAGGCTGACATTCATTCTTGTGGCTCCAGGCTGGGCCATTGTGCCCACATCACTATAGTACGAATGTCAAATTGGCTTTTTTTTTTTCTTAAAGCGGCGATAGAAGCTTGTTCAAACTGCGCATTAATTTGCCTCAGGCTTTGATCTCACTATATTTGAGCCACGCCAAAAAAACAGATCACAGTCAGCCTCTGCACCCACTGAGATATGACTTTGACAACATACTTTTTTTCCCTTTTACACATTCTATAAAACAAATCCAACCCTGAAAATAGATCGTGGTGGCCATTTACTCGTTCTGTACAGATGAAAAGTACTCTATAAAAAAATGGAATCTGTGTTTAAAAGGCTGTGTAACATTTCTGCTGTTATTGATGATTTCGTTTTCATTCAAAATGGGTATAGGTGGCTGCATGAGAGCGCCGCCATGGACATAATGTGTGGTGAAGGGAAGGGCTGGCTCGCTCCCGCTCTGGGGGACAGAGGGTAGCAGGGAGTGAGAAGATGCCAAACAACAGACTGAGGCAGGATATAAATCAAATCTCTCTGGAGACAATGGGGCTCACGACACACACACACACACACACACACACGCACAGTGTTTTCTGGGGTCTGCCGGTGCTTCAGTATCTCAGCAGCCAGGTTAATGACTTCTAAACTTGTTGGGAACAAAGGCATGCAGAAGTGATTACAACAGTAGAATAGTAATTATAATGGTAAGCATGAGAGATTTGAAAGAAATTTGTCGGAAAAATAAAATATTATCAGTCAGGTTTGCCCTAGCTTATAAGGTCAGGTGATATAGTGTGCATTATGTTTTATCTGTACAGAAAAAAAACCTTAAAGAATCCAACAAGAGACAGCGGTTTAGATTTGTTAATCACATGTGAAGGCGATGTCTCCACAGGTTAAAGCCTTGCCCACATTTAGTGATTAGATGCTATGACTTCACTTCCTCTTTTCCTGCTGTGGTTGAGTGTGTGATTGGGTTCGGAAGCCAAGAGGCTGAGTACGGAAGGACTTTGGGAAATAGTCTACACCTGAGAGGCTCAGGTCTATTTAAGTGACTTCATTTTCTGATCTGTCTTCTCTGTTCCTACTGGACCTCCACCAGCTAGTTTGGGGTAAGGTTTTGTCATTTTGGGGTAAGGTTTTGTCATTTTTTTCATCTCTAATGTGTGACATATGTTTTTGTTTCTTACATTCTACGCCAGTTTGCGACAGATGGGGGACTTTGTCTAGGATGGATGCAGACATGTTTGTAATTGTTTGATCCCAGTACTTGGAGTTCATAACCAATAAAAGGGTTTATTCACACAATAAGTCATTCTAATGTATTCCAGCCTATGTACATGGCCTTCTCCTGTACCAAAGCTTTGGCCGGGCTGGGCGCAGCACACAGTCAGGGTCCTCAGAGGTTTTAATGTGCCACAATATTAGAATCAAAATCCCCTGACTCCTCCATCGACTCCAAAGCCTGGATGGTCAGTTTCAGACTTCTGTATTTTTGGCTCCATTAACATTTCCCAGAAGGTCAAATATACTCAATTAAACAGGAAGAAACCAGCAGAAGGTTGCTCATTTGGAGTTCCTTTATAGTGGTTATGGCGCATGCCGCTTTATCGCAATGTCCAGGATTTGGTTCCAGCCTTGGAACCTTTGTTCCATGTCATACCCTTCTCATGTCCAGTCCCTGATAAAAATGCCCATAAAAATGATGTTCAAAATTAAAGAATTTTGGTCCTCTGACTTTACAAATTAGATTTTCTTTCGGAAAATTCCAGTTTCGCATAACAAAGTCTGCATTGCACATGCCAGCTTTAAATGCAAAATAATCAGAGTAATGGCAACCACATTTGCATTTCATTTATTATTAATCATTGTTTAATTATGGATTATATGTATTTGACACATCATATGTCCTGCGCTGCATACTTTATAATTATCACAAGATGAATAACACGATCACTGAGATTGTAGATGAGCTCACTTTTCTTTACAACACATTGCACTGGTTCTTCTTGTATGATCCTATCAACGATTATTGTGCTGCTGTCTTAATCTTGTGAATCTTTCAAAATACTATTTCAATATTACAAAATGGCATAGCACTATATGTCAACCCCCTAATTAGCGAATGTATCATATAGTGTAGTTGTAAGCAGATATACAGTGAAGGGTTTATTAATGTATTCAATTTTTTAATTTACTTCTTATTGACTGTTTCTGGGATAGCTAGGGAATTTTATTAAGAATGCCTCATTATATGACAAGTTTAACTGAGTTCATAAACCCAAGAGTGTCTCTCCTAAGCTGGCTGTCACTTGCTCTTTAATTAAGAAAGCATTTCTTGCCTCCAGTTTCATTATACAGATCGATTCTATTTTGTTGTTGTCCTCTAATTGACTGACTATCACATATTGCTTCTATTACATCTATTTTCATTTGCCCTTGATTAACACATTTGTTTTACCATGATGCAGTTTGTTATGTGACATGAATAATCCACATGACTTCTTCCATGCTTTCGCTGTCACCCCTCGCTCTCTGTTCCTGACTGTAAACAATATGCAATGGATGTGCCAAATCAGTTGGCACACCCATGACTGGCTACCACCTGCCATTGACACACAGTGATTGGCAACCACCTGTCATTGGCCAGGCTCTTGTTTGATTTAATTCTCATTCCAAAATCCATCCTAACATGTGTGCTGCCTTGTGCATACCAAGCAGAGGGCTGCCTGGGAGGTTAAATTGTTCATTATCTGATTATAGAAGACAAATTATGGTATCCCGCCAGCAATAATGATAAGCACAGAACACGATTTTTGGTGGGAGAGACTTAAATTTAGCAAAACACAGTGGATATTTTTTATCACAGCCGTAACACAGTGAGCACTCACTTTGGGCATGTGAAACTAAAATTCACATTTTGTTCTGTGTTGCAATAACTGTGTCATGTTCACACAAAAATGATGTGCTGTCATGAAGATTAATGAACTACTTAATTGTGGTGGCATTCATTTTTGTACTCTAATCAAACTTGGAGCTAATACTTTTTGACTGCAGGTAAGCAGATATCAAAGTTGGTTTGAAAATATAAATGGAACATGCATTCACTTTTTTTAAACAAGGATAGAACCAACAGGGCACATGCTACAAAAGATCGGGTGTGACTGTGAAAGCTGAATATGTCTCAATTTGCTCATGAGAGAAAGTAATATCTTTCATGTAAATCAGAGCAGTGTTAGATCGTCAGTCAAGAGTCAGATGTACAGCTGTGTTATGAACCTGTAAAGGAGAGACACATCTGACATCTTTATCTGCATACAAAGGAAGGATGGTGACTTCTTACAGACGAAAACTGCAACATTTCTTTGATATAATCCACATGTTTTATTCATCGAGAGCTTACTGGGAGATTTGTGGTTTGGCCAAGTGCTGCGTGTTGAGCCATTTAGCACTAATTCCCCCTGAAATAGCAGTTATTGTTTGTGCTTTAACGACAGTACTATATCCTTTAAATCTGTTGGCTAATGGATCTGTCAGACAAACACAAATGGATTTTAATTAGATTAAACATCTCTCTGCAGTCATCGGCCGAACTCCTGATTGGACCAGACGGATTGAGTTATTATGATTAAGCTCGGTGTTTGTGGACAAATGATTCCAACCTACCTGAAAATCGATAAAGGACACCTCAAGGATGCTTTTCATGACAAGTAGCCTGCATGCATAATAAAGTTTCTCCCGCTTCTGCCCCGTAAGTAATTACATTCAATACTGGTGTCGAGAGCTTAGTCATTTATTTTGTGTAGAGAAGCCTAAGCTGCTTTAATGCCCATCTCAGATTCAAATATGGCTTTTAATCCCTAATAACTTTCCTACCTGAACTTCAAAAATCGTTTAGACGTAGTATAACATCAAGCACGTCTTTGTTTGGGACATTGCTGAAGGGTTCCCCAGCTTCCCTCTATAGCGCTAAATCGAGCGAGAATCGCTTGGCCCCCAAGGGTTCACAAAAACCTCACACAGCACATTTGTTCCGATGAAAGATCATTATTCACCATTTCATATGACAGTGCTGCTCTGCTTCTTGTATTTTTTTCCATATCAGTGATCGAAAGGCTTGTTTGTTGGCGTTGTATATGTCTTCCTGCATTTGCTTTTGACCTCACAGCTCCGCTTACTTTTCTCTACTTATATGAAAGCGGATTAATTTGACACAGTTATTAGCTTACATTATCTGTTTTTTGCCAAACGAAATTCTCAAAGCAGGGTTGTTCCTCTTGTCGTCTATTCTGTGATGGATGCTGCAGTTTGAAAATGACAAATGAAACAATATATTCTGTTTTGGTCCCATTATGCTGTAATAGTTTGAACATTTCAATTAGACACTCCAATTCATGTCACATGCTTCTGCGGTGTCTTTATGCACCTTAATGATGCGTTTGATGTTCTTTTATTGACTTTATTTAATTCATTTAGTTCATTCTGTACGTTTCAGACGTGGCATGGGTTGTGTTCTTCGACTGCCTGCATTTGAGGTTTGCATTTGAAGAAAATAAAGCCTTGAAGTTTTAACTGATGATTGGGTTTTACACAAGTTATTAGTGAAAGTCTCACATTATGTAAATGTTGTGTGCAGGATACTGTGCAGAAAATTAATTGGTTTATTTGTATTTTGTGGTTTAACTAATCATGAATTAGGATTTATATTATTGCATTTTCAAATTAAGAGACATTTGTTAAGCTAATTTAACAGCTGATTTACTTAATCAAACTTGTGAAATTGCTTTTCATTTTTGAAAATCAGTACTAACAAATTACGGGAAGCCGTGGCCTGCGACATTGGTTCACAATACGGCCTCATATAATGTCAATCTTCCCAACACTATTCATTACATAGATGTTTATAACAAGACCGTCTTGATTGGTCCGACCAAATGTGGAGAGGCCATTTGGCTGTTGCCCTCTGAACAGTTGTAATGTCATACAATTATCAACAGGATCAGTGCTTAGAAGCGTGGAATAATTAGATCGGTCTTGCATAACATCATAAGTGTCGCATAAAATCAGAAGTGCATAATACAAGAGTGTTTAAGAGTGTCTCTCCTCTCTTTCGCAGTGAGAAAGGGAACAGTTGAGAAAAGAAATGCTGATGTATTAACATTCGCCAGGTTAGGATTTTGGAATTTGCAGATCAGAGCTTACATTGGATCAGTGTGGGATACGATAAGGTATGTGTGTACTATACAATCTTATGTGCAGAGTCAGCACTTACATCCAATGTGCTTGGCACTGAGGTTGTTTTCCCTCTGCTTAGCAAGATCTACAGTAAGAAATAGACAAATTACAACTGATCTTTCAGATCCTGTCTGATGAATAGATATTATGCAGATTGTCAACACTTGCAAACACAGCACACTAAAGTTGCTTCAAAGTCTTTCTCACTCAAACATGAACTCAGTTGTAATGTCATAGATTATGTGTTATATAGGGTCTGATTTAACCTTCATTCTCGACAACCGGTCATTGAAGAGCAACGGGCAGAGCTGGAAATGTCTAGTTTGCCTCATCAAATTGAGAACCACATTGTTAAGACTCAATGTTGCAGGTAGTGGATTTTGACCCTAATACAGTAGCCTATGCATAAAACATGATCATAATCTTCAACTTTTTTCTTCCCCTTTTCTTCTGACCTTATTAAAACCCAACATGTTACAGTGGTAACCCTTTTCTTTGCCACAAACTGGGCTTGCACAATTAATGAAGGTGGCAATATATGGTATAATTTTTATTATACCAGAAAAGGAAGAAAAATGTCAGGTCTTATGGCCTATGTTATACTCTATATGGACAATTATACTGTATATTCCCTTTGTTTGCCAAAGACACATTAACAAACTGAGAAATATACAATATGTTATCCTACAGAGTGACATTACTTACTGTATGTGCTCAATTAGACTCCAGAGATGTCTACCTCCCTCTCAGACTAAAACTGTTACAAAAATAACAGAAATCCAGACGTTTTTGGTGTTTTGGAGGTATAGTACTGCGTAAAAAAAGTACTGTCAACATCAACTTTTAAAATAGAGAATAGTGAGAGTCCATTGTATTTAGTAATGTTTATAGCTGGGGTATCGAATTAACGCAAACAAATCTATACATCATTTCCTGTCCCTGACTTCCAAAACGTGATATCAAAATCACATTTACAAGCGTTTGGTGATTATGGAATTCAAGTAATGCGGTATCAAGGTGATAAAACTGTGTTGAATACATTTTTATGATGTTTTAAGAGGGCCAGGAAGTCTCCGGGATCCCCATACAGATGATTGTGATTAAATGCAGGACAAGTAAGCCGGCCGATGAAGTTAAAACAACCAGCTGCGTTCCAAACCGTATACTTTTTCATGTTACTTTGAGTCCATACTACAGCTGCCCTTACAAAGTAGGTACTGCTGGCTGCACTATGCATTCAATGGGGCATACGACTTCCTCACAACACGACACCTTGAACGTTGACCCTCTTACTAATGTATTTGCTGCACAGAGGTTTGTGGGTCAGAATAGTGGTAGCAGTAGAACATCCTGATATTTTTGGCATACTGCATTTGACATCCTATGTGTTGATGCAAACTAAATATTTACTTGATATTTTGATGAGGGAAAGTGCATAGTTTAAAGGCTAGGGAGCAGATTAGAGAATGGACACCTGGTGCGCAGGTGGGCGTGACTGTCACGGTGACGGCTAAAGGCAGAAAGTACTGCGGCGCTTGAAGGTGTGGCGCGTGTGCTGAGATGCCCGGAAGAATTAGTGACTAGCTAACTGACACCAGGAAAACTGATTCTAAGCAATATTAACATCTGGCTGTAGCCATAACACACATTCTGAGGTGTTTATTATTTGGCCCATAACTTCAACATCTCGCTGTTGCGGGCGTTCAGTGAGGCTCCAAATAGATTTGGCTTAGTTCCATCTCACTGATATTTAATTCATTTGATGCTCCGAGTAGAATAACAATGTCAGAAGGAAATCACATTTCTGCACCAAAAGATATAAACCTACTCAACAAAAGTGTAATCTCAGAAGGTGTGTCCCTAAATCAAAATTGTAATCAATAGGCTTAAATCCGGTTACAGCGGATTGGGCATGACATTTGGGAATCCTTGAGTGTGGATAAAACTCCTCACAACAACTTCGGGTGGCGCCAGAGCGCAAGGAGAGAGGGAGAGAGAGGGGGAATCAACACAACGACTCGCTTAATCTGCCCCAGAGAATCGGTTTATGGCTCTGGCAGTCTCCACGTCCCACTTACGTGATGTGTGAGTCTTTTTCAGCGGGTGGTTGGACTTGCCACCTGTCGGCAATGGTGAACAGGCTTCCTCGCTGAATACCGAGCCGACCTCTCCCACTTTTTGTCATCGGGGGAAAAAAAACGTGAACATTATTTTGTGCAGGGTTTCGCCTGCATTCGAGAAATAAACGTGGCAAACTTTGTCTGCCCCGGTCTGCGCAAGAGAAGTGAAGTGACAGCGGTGAGATTATGAACGGAGTCTCTGAGCTCCCCTCGCGCTTTGAAGATTAGAGGGTTGACGACGTCTGAAGGACACTAAGAACTGGATTAGGTATTGTGCAGTGTAACCTACTTCTCATCACTCCTACATCTTTTCCTCTGAATATTTGCGCAATGACCTTTGGTGCACTTGGAATACAGCGGGTGCGTCCGTGAGGTAAGGTAACATTTTTATACAGAGGGCATTTTGTTTCCCGGTTGTTGGGATTAATTACATTATGTCAAATTGAGGCAGACAGCTAAATCCATTCTGAACATATAACAGTTGGCGTTTGCAAAAAAAAAACACATCCTTTATCGGAGTCTTTTACGCACACAGGTGCCATCGCAACCCCTTTGAATAATAGCATTGAAATCTACATTTACTTGACAGGCGTAGACTTCGTGGAGTGTTATCCCTCACGTTGCATGGCTTTCGGGACCATGCATTCGTATTTCACACGCTCAACACGTCAGCCTGCTCAAGCGCTCTGTAGCAACACATGAAGGCTATCTGCAGAATGTGCACCAATTCAGAACTGATCGACACTAAAGGCTTTTAGTCTGCGTTACTGCATGTTTGGTAGCCGGGTCAAAGCTGCCATAAAATGTCTCGACCTACTCTAAACGGGGCATCGGAAAAATGAATTCGGTGTGAGCTCCCTTCCCCTCGGAGTGCCACTATTTATTAAGGAACACATTTGATTCTGATCGTCATTCTTCACCTCTCCAGAAGCTGAGGGAGACGTCTTTCTTGTCATAAGATATATATATATAGTCACTTGATGGACCAACAGCATTAATGAAACACTGAAGAAAATCAGCATTGCATAATGCTGCCCTATAGAGATATAAATAATTTACAATTAAGTTCATTAATAATGCAGTAAATCCTTAGAAAACACTTGATGGACATACGGTGATCTTGATCCTGAACAAACTGAGGGCACAGAGAGCATCATCATTTTCATTACACAGCATATAATGCATTGTCTCATGCCTTGAACTTCAGTCTATCGATCTCTACTGTACAATAGCAAGCATCTGAAGGCCACATGTATAAGCACAACAGCCATTGTGATTTGTTTAGTATTGAGTGGCACGAATAAAGAAACCCCCTGTGCATCAATCAGTTCAGTGCAGCTTGAATTGGACCATTATACCGTAATATGTCAAGTGTAAGTTTACAGAGGACAATAGCACACACTTATTGCCGGCCCTGACCCATCTTAATTTCACTGTATTTCTGTGATTGTGTGTTGCTGCAGACAGATGGGTAACTATTAATCTCAGGATTAATTCAGTGCAATTAAATACATTGACATAATAGTATTTGCATAGTGCTGCTTATAGTAAGCATCAAGAAAAACTAAATGAGTTTTTAAGGTACTCTTTTCTCTCTTGTATACTATGACGTTATTGTATTCAGTGCACTACAGTTCCCAGCAGCCACAGGTTTGGTATAGTGCCCTGGAACTGTGCAGGGAATACTTTAAAAGCATTGCTCCGGGATGTCTTCCATCAGTCGAGGTTTGGACCACTTCTTTCCAGAGGCTCACATTTGGGAAATGAGAGGTGAAGAGAAGCGTAGCTCAAGCCAGCCAGACTCCATTGATATTCTGCTTGTGTCCTGCTCCATAGGCAGCCCATTGTCATGGCTCGCTCAGCGGGATAGCATCTGATGATTGAGGGGTATGCAAGAGGGTTGAAAGCCAGCTTGGATAGAAACTAAAGGTTCATTTGCTGAAGGTTAAAGATGTGTGCCCACAGGAAAGGCCGATAGCTTGTCTGTGTGAGAGTTGCATAGAGATGAAGTAAATGTAAAAAAAAAAAGCTAAAATATGATATCTATATGGTATTTTAATGATAGTTTAGTTTGAAATCCATGACATGCCCTTACTAATGTGGCTTATTATTAATGTAGTTTGTTTTTGTTTACTTTTACTTTCTAAGAGTTGAATTGCAATCAGATGCATACATTACAAAATCAAACCTGCTTCTTCAGAACCCCCAAGGCCTTTTTCATTTTTTCCAATTGTGCCCTATAGCTGCTTTTCCAAGCAATGCAGGTGCATCCCGAGTTTCAGAAGGTTGAGCTTCCGTAGCGTCGGGTGCCACACTGCGTGTCCACTCGGCCCGAGAAGATTCATGGCCAAGTAGAGAGAATTATCCGTCGCGAGTGCGTGAAATTGCGATGCTCTGCAGTGTGCTGTCTAGGGCCAGTGAGAGAGACTGATCCTTTATTGCTTTGGAAAATAAAGAAGTAAAAGAGAGGAGTTGCGCACCAAAAAAAGTAGTGAGCACTAATGGCTGCCTGTGTCAGGGAGAAGTGATCATGGCTGTAGTCTCTTTTTTTTTAAGGATGGAAAGAGATAAAGGAAATGGGCATAAAAAGAGCAACCACGATTCCTCTGAGTTATAGTTATAGGAGTAACTTTTTAAAGAGTTCTGTGGAAGTTGACACACTGCCTTACAAAGATTTGCAAGTGGCTGCAGTAGTTGGATTGCACTCTCAGCGCAGCATTGATTATTTTTCCTCACTGTTTAGGTATTTCAACTTTCCAAATTTGCTGCCGTGGAACTCATTGTTGATTTACAACTTAAACGGCTTCTAAAAAGTAAATCCATCATGCTTATAAATTGATTGGCTTTTTCTTCAGTTTAAAGGATTGCACTGCGTTGAAAACAGAATAATTATGATCCTTGTATATCTCTCAATGTGGCAAATTGATATATTTACATACTATACATGTTTGGCTCATGTCTTGAAACTCAATGGCCACAAGTTATAGAGTTGTATCTGTACCATTATAACAAGACTAGTTAATTTGATTATAGTCGTTACATTATAGATCAACCAAATTAAAATTAATTTGAAAATGATACAAAACTGTCAAAACAGCCAGTAGTTAAGTTTCATGGGCTGCTATGACCTACAGTTTGAGAATACAACAGAGAAAACAACATTTCATCTGCTTGATCCTGAGGTGTTGTTAATTTATAGCCAAAAGCTTGTAGCTGCATTAAGTCTTAGTAGGGCTTGACTAACCGTGGTGGCTGGCAGCTGTAGCAGAAATCTGTGCCCAAGTTCCCCCTCCCACTGAAGCATGAAGGGAGACGGTGGTTTCATATAAGTTATCTCAGTGTGGCAACACCAATCGTCTCAAAATTGATGGAAGGGGGGGGACTTGATTTGATTATGCAAAACCATGCATATGGAGGCAATGCAGATCTATTCTGTGCTTTCCTACTCTTGTTTTATTTCTGTGGACTACAGTAACTACCGCTGACTGGGCAGCAGAAAAGGATGCTTAAAGTGTTATATGCCATGTTTGGAAATGCTGAGCTTTTGATTGTAGTCAACAGTGGAATAAGAGTGCTCATTTGCTGCATGTGTTTGTGTAAGCCAATGCATTTCCTCTATATGAAACTCTCAACAGATTTGTCTGAGTAATAAAGAGGCTGCATAATAAAGTTTCCTCTTCATTGAATTGCCCATTTTGATAAGAGTGTCAAGCTACAATACCAACTTGCCAATTACACCAGCTGCAAAAGCTAAAAATGAGCATTTGTCATGCAGTTGATATTTGGACCTTTTGCCCTTTGACTCAGTCTTTAGATGGAGGCTGAAAGCTATTTGTTGTTTACGTGCCCTTCAGTTAAAGTCCATCTAATGAACCAGTGCATCAGTAAGTTAACATTGAGTGTCGTCTCCATCTAGCAGCTCACGTTCTGAAGGGTGCACTGTGTGAGAGAAGCAGATATGGAGACTATTTACATCCATTTGAACGTGTGGACTGATAACATAGTGGCCATGTTTTAATTTCACACTTGAGCAAAAGTATTTATCTGTGGCTGGTGTGGCAGAATATGGTATTATGTTCTTTATCTTTACCATGCAAGGCAATTGCATGGACCCTCTGTGACCTTGCATCTTTATGCACTTCATGATTATTTGATTCTGAGAACATTGTGAAATATATTACTTAAAAAAAAACAAAGATTAAAAACAGCAGTCTGCCCTGTCAAAAGTTTGTGTTTTGCAATACAATCAGAGTCTATCTTCACTATCTCTGAGTACTGGAAGTACAGAACGGTTTTGAAGTTTAAAAATGTCAAATCCTACTAATATCATACAGCAAAACATATTTTGTCATGTTGGAAATGTAATGGTAGGCACATAATAATTTTGATTGACATGATGAAGAGATAATACACTTTATTTTAAACTAACATTAATTGAGTTTTGGCCTCTTGGTGGCAGTGAATTAAGCTGTAAACACAAAATGACATACTTTATTGTCACCTGATGAAGTGTAGTAGTTCAACAGTCAAATTCATTCGCGTCCAATTTTTTTGGTCTGCACCAACTGCCCGCTTAATGCTCCACTATGTTCACCAGCTAGTTGTTAGTTAACTTTGTCTTTGTACCGTTAGATGCTGGGCTGAGGTTTTTTTTTGATGAAAAAAATGCTGATGACCGTGAATCACAACGTCTTGCGCGCCGTAAAATAGAAACAAAGTGAGAGAAGACACTAAAGCTGCCGGGAACTGCCGGGTTGGGAGACAATTCTCTGTGGGTTTGTCCCTAAGAGCAATCCCTTTTCTATTACACATAGTCGTTTCATATCTACTTAATATAAAAATATTGGTAGTCACTTTAAATTAAATCCATTATTTGTAGTCACCCCCTCCAGTTGCAATATACAACAAACAGACTACACTTCACTCTGCTACGTCTGGTGCTGTTATTTTGAACTGGTCATTGAGTTTGCAACTAAGTTCATTCAGTTTGCAATTTTGAATGCTTGTAAACTCAAGGATACACTCAATCAATGCTCCAGCAGAAGAACCCAGCAATGATGCTGGAGCTGAAATCTATCATTTTTTCAACTCAGCATTTCCAATAATTCCAAACATCTAGGTTACACTGTTGGCAATATCGCACAAATTAAAAAAGCATCAAGACCCAAGGCAACCTGCTGAGGCCTGTGAAGGATTTTAGTCTCAGAGGGATGAATCCTGAAAGCACATAAGATCCACCCTCCCACCTCACCAATAAAACATCTGCAAATCCTCATGCTCTCTATCTCTCTCTCTTGAACACACTCTCAAACACACAGAATAACACATACGCAGCTCTCCTTGAATATCTATTTCAAGCCTAAAAATAGTAAGATGCACACACAATACCATGGAGCTCTAAGGCAATCACAGGTTGTGGGAGCACGATATGTGATTTCATGGTGACATTTAATTGATTATGCGTTAAGTCCTGGATCAGGTAAAGCTGTAGGGATTTGTTTTTCTCACCACATGATGTGTACAGTTTGCTGAAAACAATCAGACACTTGAAGCCTTGAAGCTCCAGGTAGTGTCAAAAGTAGCCGAGGAGAAATGTTTGGCCTGGTGGTGGCTTAACCAACCTCTTCACATAGACTTAGCTGCTCAGTTTAAATGAACAGTGACAGCAAGTTAAATGTGCACAAATAGTTGAGATATGTAGTAAGAATATCGACTCCAAGTGCTTGATTGACCGCCAATCAGATTGATTCATGACTATGATGACGAGACTATACTTTGCCAAACTTCTGGTTTGTGATATTTTTGTAATAGGTACTGTTTAAAACCTCAGAGTATGAATACATACAGTACACCAATGGCTAAAATATATTAAAGAAATGTATAACATTAAAGCATTTATAACCACAATGCTAGGAGGACTCTTTTAGATTGCTTTTAAGTGAACATATTGTTGGTGAAGTCTACACTTCACGCAGGACATACTGTTCTATTATTTAGGTGTATACATACTGAATTCAATCTCACCGGACATTGAAAATGCTCTGGGAACATGAAGGAGATCGGTGTCTTGTGACCCAAGAGATTTATAAACTGAGATCACGTCTGATGTGTACTGTGGAGCAATGCCATTAAGAGCTTTTTTTTTTTTTTCCTCTACCAAGAAAGCTGTGGGTATACAATGGAGGTTTCTGAGCAGCAGAAAGATGTGGTCTGATTTTTTTATTTTTTTGTCATGGTTGGAGCGGCTGTCTCTCTGAATGAGCTGTAGTTTGTGTGGGCTTTTAGCTTAAAGGTAGTTTTTCAAAATGTTTTTCATTTTGTGAGCATTCTGAATATGGTCATTGCATGCTGCTGGTGTAGTCCGTATTTGGCGCAGCACAGGAAACAATACTGGCGTGCATTAAAAAAAAAATGTTTATATTATTTTCTCCTTTTTTGTCAACTAAAATACAGAATTAATAGAAAGTTTAAATTTGTTTGCACTACATTTTAGTCTTCTTTTTTTAAACAATATTACTTGTTGATATAGTCACAGTTAGTGTTATAATGGCGTTAGTGCCATCTCAGCCAGCTCATGACAAAGACTCCAAATTCAACTGTAAGTAGTTTTTAGAGCCAAACAAGCACTTGATTTGAAGTTGCGTATCGTCAGCATAGCTATGGCAACTAATGTTTGATATTGTCACCAAGGGTTAAGCATACAGTTTAAGTTGGAGAAGTCCAAGGTAAGTCATATTTGCAAGCGTCAAAGCCACCAAATGTGATGATCAAATAAATGCAAGTAATTGTCAGAAAAACCCACTCAGTTTTTCATCATACAGTATTGACCGAGATACCATGTCAGGTGAATCCTGCATGGTCATTGACTCTGCTGCATACAGAAATTGATTTGCATGCATTAGTTATGTGCGGGGTATGGCTCAGGATGTACCAAAATCAATACATGGAAACACATGGGGTATTCCATGTTTTTGGTTAAAAGCGGCTCACCTAATAAGCAAATGGGAGACAAGAATTGGTGATTAGTGGCGCTCCATCCTGGCTAGGACTGATTAATCTATGTAGTCTAGATGTATAAAAATGGAGCTTGAAGCTGACACACCAGGTTCTGCCATGTTTGACTCTGTAAGGTTCAGCAGTTTTAACATCTTTGTTAATTTCCATTGTGCCCTAAAAATAGTCTATTCATTGAGAAACAAAAGCTGACATGTTCAATCTTTGTCTCTGTTGAAACTTGTCTCCAAGTGTCTCTCATGTCAAACATTATATTATTAATATTGCTAATTAGTGTCAACATGAGCAGACTCTTAAAACATCAAAGAGAGTTGACGTTTGAGGAATGTAATAATGCAATTATAAATCGGTTTATATTGGTAGCACGTTCTGTGCTAAAAATGTTCCTATAATAAACTTCTACAAGCCAATAATAGACTACATTAAATATGATTTTAATTGTCTAAATGTCACCATAAGTCTACTATCCTTCAGAAATGTCCTTATGGTTAATTTGGAGAGAAGATTGGGATTCAAAGAAGAAACGGGGAGATCGGGATGTAGAAAGTAAAAGGAAACTACAAAATAGGCGATGTAGGCTGAATATGTTCTGTTGATAATGATTTAAGTAAAACTCTGGGCGAAGTCATCAACCAATGTTTTGTTTGTTCTTTTTAGAATTGTTTGCTCTGGGCTGGTAAAACCCTGCATTTTTACAACACTAATTCTTTCATCAATGCTTTCAATCAAAAATATTACAATAGGTCTCTGACCTTGTATGGCCTACAGTATATTCGAATGAATTAGGGCACACATTACAATATTGAATGTTTTTCAATAGGAAACCATTATATGATCAAATACATAGTTCAAAGTCTTTCCTGAGTTATATTTGTGTCAGTCAGATGTGAAGTTTGCATCATGTAGCGTGAGCAGGTAGTTTTAGTCAAATAACATACAAACAGCTGGAAATGATATTGTGGTAGTTTTTAGTTCATTGCAGTCTTGTTGTAATCCATACATCTGTCATGTTTACGTTTCCATGCTGAACAATAAAAGGGCTTGTTAATTTCGTTACAGTACTGAGTTAGCTGATGGCCAAGTTCCTTGTCAAATGTCAAAACCCTTCAAGCCTGAGTCGTACAGTTTTTCTATTACAAAATCATCAAAAGCTCATTTGATTAGGATGACTGGAGGAGTGTGATGATGGTCGATTTTTATTTTTATTTCAGCGGGTGGTACAACGTCAACATGTAAAACCTCAAAAACACAAACTCACACTAATAAAACAGAAGCAGTTAATAGAAAGAGGAAAACAAATGCCACTGTAACATTCATTGCCAGCAGATGGCGCTGGCACAAAAATAACTGCAACAGCTATTAGTTTCTTTGCCAATAGGCGGCAACATTGACATCTCATTGTTTTCTCAACAAAAAGTGCAATGGTAACAGACTTAGCAAATGTTCATGGTGTTCATGAAGCATGTGACTTAAACATCCAATGAACCACCTCTGAAGAGAGTGACGAGGAGACTGTAACCCTCTTCACATTAATACATGAAACCTACATAAATGCTGTATTTCTGTCATGTTTTTGCAGGGTTGATGCTAGAATGTATGGTCCACAGGGGCGAATGTTTAGGATAGCCTGTTAATCAAGGGATAGGAAGCGCAGAATCGGGCAAGCGCCCATGCGGTCCATCTATTCTAGCATCGGCCTTTTTTCATTGTTGCTCTTTTTCCTTCTTCTACAATAGTTCAATGGCACCCGTCTGGAGAATTAGCACCTCCGGCTGTTTATCTCGATGAACCAACTCCTAATATTCACGTAACATTAGTGGAGCAAAACTTGCTTGGATTCAGATTTTCTTTGTTGATTTAGCAAGCCGTGGATTTCAGAATTGATGGTGGCTTTAAACTTCAAACAGTGAGTGAATATTCATACAGTAGCTGAAGTACATACTTTGCCGAGGCGTATTCGATTTAATGGCTGTCAGACCGTTCGTGGCAATAAGAAAACGTATTCTTTACTGCTTTCGCACTGAATGTATATTGTTTTTAGTTGTTTGAACAAACGACCAATGCTGGTGTTTTTTCTCCAGAGAGACAGAAATAGTCTTAAAATATCATCAAGCTGGAGGGGCTCAGTCTATTTCTCTGCATGAAAACAATATCCAACTGTTAGCTGCATGCAGAGAAGGACTTCTCAGCATGTTTCTTTTTATAAGTTTCATCTTCATTATGTATTCAAAGTAAAAAAATCACAGAATTTGTATCACTTTGATTGTAGGTACACAAAAACACACCTCATACCTTGACAACAAAGACACTGAAAATTGCTCTTTTGTCCACCTGAGTATTACCTGGCAGTTTAACTGCATGTGTGAAAGTGAGATGGGTAGAAGAAAGAGATTTTGTACAGCAGTCAGTTCCTGTTGTGTTCTGCACTCTAAAAAGAGCAAAACAAAAAATCCAAATGTACAAGATGGAGTTTTAAAATTGCTCAATACGAAATTCACACCATAACTTTTCTTCCATAAAGCTCTCAACGTGGCGACGGCTGAGCCTGTGCCGAGCAGCTAATGGTGCTAACGGTGCTGAAAGAACCCATTGTGATTATGAGCCTTTAATCTGATGTTGCTTTCAGCTGCAAGTGACAAAAAAATATGTTTCAGGTGTGAATATATAAAGCCACCTAATTTCAGAGTCTATTCACTGTCACACCGTAGGTCCTTGAGATACGGATTGTTGATTCAAGAGCAATTTTTCTTTGTGAGGTTTGGTTTATCTTTAGCGTGATTTTTCTGTCACATTGTTCTATGAAATGCCATAACTTAAAATAATGTGTCCTTTTGTTCCGCAGATTTTTTTCCAACAAGGCCTTCCCACAGTTGTGTAGGCAAAGTCTTAGATTGAATATTAATCAAAGCATACTTGTGACTGATATGCCCTGAAAAATAAATTCCCCATTCATCATAAGAAGGGGATATCATCATTTTGATGTCTGCTGATAATCAGGTCAGATGAAGTAGAGCCTGACTTTATCAAAACGGATCCTCATCTGTAACACGTAATCCATTAGTCGCCCAACAATGAGCAGACGCTACAGCCTACTGCTGTGAATTTGAGAAGCGGTCCAGTCTTGTAAACATGTTTGATATTGTATATTTTCCACACAAGGAAACTTGTGCAAGATAATTGCTAAGAATAAAGCTTGATCTGTATTTAATTCATTCCTTCTGTATGAGTGCGTCAGGTTGGGTGACACTCTCACATTAATAATGGCTGTTGAGAATGAGACAGAAGGCAAGGATCCAATAATAAAGTGAAGACAGAAAATCTAAATATTTGGAAATGGACGCCTACTTCACCTTGTTCTTTACCTGCCATTAACTGACTTTAACCATACAACTCTGCTGTTTTATTTCAGTTTTGCTTGCTGTTTCTATCTGGATTCATTTTATTGAAAATGGTCCTAGAAATTCTGCACACAAGATTATGGATTGTGTCTGGGAAGCTTGTAAATTGAATTTTACCAGAACCGAGGGAAATGCATCTAGATTTTTCATTCCTTTACAAAGGATCTTGAATTGTTCAATTAAATGTTCCTGCCTGTGGACCCGCTCGTGGAGTGTTGATTGGAGGGAGTCACGAGTGGTCCAACCAGTCAATTAGGGGTACCGTCACCTAATTAACCTCTCTCTCTGTTACTGGAGACGCTTCCCGAAGAGCTTGTAGACTGAAAAACCATAGTACATGTCTTGGAACTGAATAATGAGAGTCCATTAAAGGCCATTCAGCTACCTACAGACGACTGCTGTAAGTGGAACATATAATTAAATACTTATTCCCAGGAGAGGAAGACTGAAATAATCCATATAAGAGAAAAACACTGCTGTTTCTGACTGTTACCCATCACTTATACGAGACATCTGGTCAATGGGTTGCAGCTTCTGACAGGCGGTGGTCAACTGTGCGGGTTTTGTGTAGGCGCAAAGTTTCTGAGCTGTCTGAGCTGCATAGCTATTACACGTTGTTTATCTCCATCTTGATTATAGTTCAGAGCGTGCCAGAATCACCACTTTGAGCAGTGGCCAAATGGATGGTGGACATTTACGCTTTCAAGTCGTTCCTCATCCAACTCATATGCTGAGGGCAGCAGGTGCGTTCACACCTATGTCTGCTTGACGAGGTGGATGAACTGTCACGGTCAGTATTGTAACATATTGCCTGTGTTATAAGTTGTATGCTGGCATCTTCAGCTGTACCAACTGGCTGCTGTTAGCAACTATGCAAGCTACTTTTTTTTTTATAAGGAACAACAGGGACGGGACAACAATTTACTGTTCAAGGTAACATTTGACATCCTTGGCCACGAAGGCATTTCTTGGGATCGATTTGGTAAAAACACAATGAAAATGATGATGCAATAAATATATGAGGACACCAGGGCATTTCAAGGCAAGCTGCAAGGTTTCCTCTTGGAAAAATCTACTTAAACTTTTGAACACCACAGTATCACTGTATTCACGGATATAGAAGGCTTTTATTTTTTTTCTATCTCCAAGTGATAATCACTGTGGTGGTCCCTAGTCCACACTGCTTTTCCCTTATTTTGACATTTTATATCAAATATTGTATTAATCCAGCCTAGCAAGGAGCTGAAAACACTGTTTGAACATGACAGGCTCAAGGGGATGAGGAGGGATGGGCTTTTAATGAAGAGGACAAGGTTTTAGCTTGGGAAAAATGAACACCAGCTAAGAGTGGGAATTACTTGTCTGTTGCTTTGAAGTTAATGTGAGAGCCTCAATTAAATTGAAAAAAAACCGTCCTATTTTTCTGCACTTCGCTCTGCTTCGCAGAAATCCTTAACCTTTTGCGTACCTTTTGCCCACGTGCCTTGGATGTCAATGCTTTTCACACTGCAGGATGAGGAATTTGGTGCTTTTGCTGTATGTGGGACAGAGAAAGACTGATCGATAGAAAGAAGCTCTTACTATAGCGTGCTATTTTACACATCATGGCTCTGTTTGGGGGGTGGCTGGGGTTCGTGTGCTATGGTGAGTGCTTTTTTTGTGTTACTTGTGGTTGACAGCGGTGTGTAAATGCACATTGTCAAGGCCCATTACCATACCGCTGAGTGGTAGCGCATTCAATAAAGAAGACGACTTTTTGGTTCAGTGAAATAAGTGAATTTTTCTCCATATGAGAGGATAAATACTTTCCTTGCTACAGGGATTGGAAATGCAGCTTACCAGAACAGAACAGAGCCTTTTCACAAAAGTCAAAAACATGACCATAACAAAACCTTATTTGCACAGACACGTAATTTACCGTAATCCAAGTTTGCGCTGTTGCTTTGGTGAACGTTTACAACACACGATATGCACACATTTTGCGGGAAACACATTATTTGCATCAAGCTGACATTGTCGAGGACATCAGGAATAATATATGCATTTAAAACTAACATTGTGTGCTCCCCGTCAGCGATTCAGCAGATTCTACAGAATAACTAGAGATTTGCAGATATCTCTCAAGCCATGGCACGGAATTAAATGCATATTACAATAAGAATGGATTTAGTTAAACATCAGCTCTCTTTCCATCTGAATTACCCTCAGACTGCATCTTGTGTATTTCTGATGTGATCCTACCTCAGGCAGTGGGCTGAGAGCTCATGCTGAGTATGCAACAGACTCGATCTGAATTACGAGTGAAACATTTTGTTAGTCTGTGTAGACTCAAAGCCAGACTAGGCCCTGAAAATGAACATTTGGGATGACTGGAGACAAAAAAAGCCAAATCAAGACAGGATCATTTCCAATTACTTGAGATGTATTTCATAGAATGGAATTAGAGAAAAAATGGGCAGTAGAATGAACTGTAAACTGTATACTGCGTTTTTTTCACATAATGAGAGGAACACTAAAAAAATGTGGAGCAGATGCACAATTATTTTCGGAGGGTTTTCACAAGCGGCAGCGCAAAGAATCAAATTTGTAGACTACAATGAACTGGAATATTTGTATCTCTTTCATTACAGTAGTCGATTGAAGCTTCATTATTGTAGTTCTCCTGAAAACTTCTAAAAGTCACGTTTCCACTTTCCATTGGCCATGTTCTTGTCCTAGTCTTTTCCTACTTTCTGCTCAGAGGAGGACATCTATTAAAGAGGAGGCCAAATCAAACTTTTTTGCCAGAATGTGCTCTTCTTTTGTCTAAACTCCCCCCCCCCCCCCCCACGTCCCTTATGAATTCTTCTGACAACTCCGATAACACCAGGTGCTGGAGGGCTATTTATACACCAAAACTACCATTTGCAGCCGAAAGCCAGTTGGCAAGCACAATCACCATTCTCATAACACCCACAACATGGGCCTCTCACAAGTATTTCCTCAAGTTTGACGGCATTTATTCAGCGGGCAGGCTGAGGAAGCTAATGGGTAGGTAACCTTGCATCCCATCGTGAAGGTTAGCATTTTCCCGAGCAGTGTTAGAATATCTTGCAGGTGCGATGACAATTTCACGACCAATTACGCTCTCTCTCACTCATCACCACTTGTCATTGTCACCCCTAGATGAAGATGAGGATGTGTACTCCTATTAGAACTGAATTTTCATGCCCTCGTCTTTCTTACTTTTCTCTCAGACAAATAGAGCTGTACCTACTGTTGAATTAACTCTCTTTTTGATATTATATCACTGAACGCTTCTGAAACAAATTGTTAGAAATAAGGCATCTTGTTTGTGCTAAGCAACATATTAGGAGTGAAACTGCTGGGCAGGGCTCATGCTGATGGATAAGCAACTCAAGGTGAAAAAAGGGAGTCTGGAGCCAGTGCAGTGCTCGTGCTCACAGGCTGTCAGCCTGCCAGTACTCAGCCGAAACCTCAAGTGATTGCATACAGACCTCAGCACAGTCACACATGGACCACACAGGCCTCATGATAGTGTACATACAGTGTACTGCAGATGGAATCAATCATAATTGAATGCTGGTAGAAACTGCATAGACTGCAGAAAGCTGTATGCAGTTGGAAGCCAGTGTGATTTATATATCATGTATATTATCCTGAAGTCTTTATTCATTAATCCGACACTTTGTTGAGTTATGCATTAAAACTCACAATGCTAGCTTTGAAAAATGGTTTTCTTTAGACAACCAGAGCAATTAACTTGCCTCTTTGTCAACAAACTTGTTTGCCAGATCGAGGGGAATCAGAATGAGGAGATAACATTATGTTCCCACTCATCTGAGGGATGACATTTACCCCCCCCCCCCCCCAAAAAACCCCCAAAAAGCATACAGTGAACGTAGCCTTTATCAAAGTAACAGACAGTGACATTTAAGAAAGGGCCACGTTGCACTTGTTTGCACTTGTAAGGCTGATGGCAAAGAGGCTTCCACTCAGCTAGAGGCTTCATTTATGGTTTTCTGAATGTAGAAAAAAAGGGCCAGAGGTTGTTTTTTTTTGCAGTAGCCATACAGACCTTCTAATGTAAGTAAATTAGCTGTGAAATGTGGAGTTGTGCTGATGTCAGGTTTTAATTGAAGCCCTCTCTTTCTCACTTTCAAGGTGGGCTACTTAAATGTTTCTATTCTTTACGTAACCAAACCAGAGCATGTCAAACCCCCGGAATGAAAAGTAAATCATAGATCATGCTAGTCATTTCTTTTGTGTGGAACTGACAACACATTCATTCACTTTGTCTGCCCATGTCAGCTCTTTTTCGGGGTTGCAGTAGACTGGAGTCCTGCTCAGAATTTATTGCCAGTCCACACCATTATAATTGTACCATAGAAATTAGTTTGTATCCGGCACACAGTCCATTCTCTGTGCTCCTGCGCCCCTAAATGTTTTCCCATTTAGCAGCTTTTGTTTCTTACCGTATTGTGCAGTATGATAGGTTATCCAGCAAAATTGGACATATCACCCGAGCTTATTGATGTTTTGCTTTGTGACCTTAAGTTCATGTGGTAGAACTCAAGCCAGTGCAAGAGAAATCACCGTGGTCTATTTATGTTTATAGTTTCCTGTGATCAATTTTCATTTGCAGAACCCAGAGAAAAATCTAGGCCACCTTTTGGAAAGGGCAGCAATGCCTCAATGAGCAATCAATAGCCAGCATTCCTCTTTAACTGGAAGTGTTTTAGTGGAAACGCCAGCCATTTTACATTGAGCACTTGTAATGTTACACAATGTAGTGCTAAAACACATCAAACCCATGTTTTATTTTGGAGTTTACCAGAGTAGGGCACAGCACCACATGAACACCTAACGGCTGTGTCTCTTTTATTTAGTAGCTGGTCAAACGGAGGTCTTGTTTTGGCATGAACCTACAGGGTGTAGTCAGAAAATAGGGACACTGGCAAGCGTCTTGCAGTGCCGTTGGCTTTGTAATGGTATATTAAGCTTCTGCAGCACTGTGGTAGTCTATAATTTCCTGCAAAGAAAGGTCAATGTTAATTACTACTAACATTATCACTGTCCATGAGTGATCATCTTTGTCTGCTGGTTAAAATGGTGAAAATTTCTTATTATGCATTTCAAATGGGCCCACATGCAATTCAAATTACCATTCATCTGTTCATGAAAGGGACATTCAATGCACTCCCATAATTAAATCATATCCTTGTAAGGCAATGTTTGTACTGATTATTGCAGCTGTCATGTTAATAACCTCAACGGGTAATCTTGGGATCTTATTTGAAGTGAATCATATAAGGGTAGTAAGCATAGCATGATTAATAGAGGTGGTTACTTTTTTACAACCTCAAAATGGCTCATTTAACTTAAGATGTAGCCAGAAAGTAAGTCAACTAATTTAATTAATTCCTATGTTGGTGGTATTTAAGATGGTAAAGAGTCTACGGCCACACCAGCAATGGTAGCATGATCGTGTTTAGCAGGTATTATGTTATCCATGCTAACCATTATGGTGTGCTAACATTTACTAATTAGCATTAAACACAAAGTACAACCAAAACTGATGGAATTATTGTTTTGCAGTTATTTGGTCATACACCCAAGTATGAGAATAAGTGAAATGTTCACCTGATAATGACGTTGGATGTAATGTTAAAGGATCACCAAAGTTATTACGAATTCATGGCAATCCATCCAATAATTGAGATTTTTCACTTCAAACGTCACCACAAATGTCAACCTCATGGTGATGCTTGGGAGAAGGTAAGAAGATCATCAAGGTTGGTAGATTTCATTCTCCGGATACCATTTCTGTTCAATATTTAATGGCAATCGATCCAAAAGTAGTTGAGATATTTGGACCAAAGTAGTGGACTGACCAACATCGCCATCCCAAGAGCCATGCTGCTGGCACGGCTAGAAATATTTAATTGGTACAAAAAGATAAGTGAAACCAAACGCAACAGAAACAAAGCCACAACAACAAGACTACCTGTACCATCTTCTCAAAACAAAGTATCAGAGTAAACAAAAGGTGTTGCTGGGGTAGGGAGGGAGACTGTAACAGTTCCCGGCCTCTTCAACAATTGGAACAGACGGGGTGCATCCAAGGGGAAAAGGACAAAAATGTTAAGATAAACACCACAACGGACCAACAGGGTGACCACTTCTTAGTCTTTCAAATAACTCTTTGTTTACAGCTTAGTCCCGTTTCTTTCAGCTTTTTGTTTCGGCACACGTTCCACAAAGGTCATCTCTGTACTGGATGCAGGGAAGCAAGAGAGCAAGAGCTCAAGTAAAGGAGCCACACATTTCCTCGTGAAAAGCAATTAACACCAACAAAGTCCCTCTTCCCACTCCTCTTTTTCCTTCTAGGCACATGCTTCTAGATTTACAGAAAGTGAATTATCAAGCAACCCGTGTGTACTTTTCTAGGTTGTAGTCAATTCCGAGCTGTTACCGGTCTATAGATAGAAAACTCAGAGTGCAGTGTGTTCGAGACCTTCAGCTTAATAAACTAGAGCCCTCAAAATGTGTTTTCTAGACTCTGGACAACAGCCATCATTGATCATCGCTGTGCTGAGAAAGATAAGATAAAACTCAATACATTGCATTAGTCCTTTCTACTGACTGACTGACTGAGCCGTTCAATGGCACCTTCTGTAATTTCCTGGACTAAATGTAAAGATCTCTGTCCCTTTCTGTCTCTCTATCACGCTGCCTCTCATTTACTGAGTCTGTCCATCATTCTATTCCAAAGTGGCAGTTTGAATGTGGCTGTTTTCTCACTAGAGAGCGTCTCAATGGCTTTTACTGTCCATTAAAGCACATCAGCAGAGACACGTGTTAATAATAAGGAATATCTCAGCTTAATGGCTACCACCAAAGGTCCAGGGCTGTCAGACTATGAGTGTCACGTGCTGAATGAATTCATAAAGGGGTGCTGCTTTTAGCACCATGTGCTGACGGTGCTGATGAATGATCCCATTAAGTCAGATGTCATGCAATATGGAGGGTGACTGCATTTGTGTACAGTTGTTAAAGGTTTTTTTTACATGTCAGTGTGATAACAGCTATCATATAGTGAACAACCAGTCATTGACTGTTGAACTAACACCTGGCACAGATGATTCTTCATTTGAAGAAAACACGTTTTTGAAGTTGTGCATTGAATTTAAACCTTTGACATCGGTTACAGTGTTATCATGTTTTAATATTATGTAACAGAAATACATAAAAAACAAGCCATACCAATTTCAGTATGGAAGTTTAAAAAAAAGTATGCATTTCTAATTTCACGCTATGCATGCAGATTTTCTGGTTAACGATCATTTTCTGTTGGACGATAATTGCAGTGAATTCCTTTTTTCTGTTTTCCTTCTCTTTTTTTTTAGCAGGCCTTGCATTGAGTTGTTATGGGTAAACAAGTGCACACACACAGTCATGGTGTTGTTCAATCCCTGTGCCTAGCTAGGTGTGCAGCATCAGCTGGTTCTGTAATTGAAGATGCTATGGGCCTATAACAGTTTAGTCAGGTTATTTTCAAGAAGAACAGATGCTCACTACTGAATTGCTATGCTCAACTAGCTTGGCTGTCTAAACTATTTAATTGGCATCACCCAGACTCAATAAATCCTTAATTGTCAAGCAAAGCAATGCACCCTAGTCTTTGTCAGCAAAAAATATTTTTAAAGCTTAAGAAAGTTACTGCTAAGGTAACAGACCGTATTTCACAGACCTCCGTCTCAGGCTACAATTGGAGCTTCTAGGTCTAAGAGACTGAGACGAGACACTGCTTGAGCGACTACATTCATGAAAATAATGTCGCCTATGTTGATGCCCAAAGTCATCAACTGGGATGTTGTTACTGAGATATGCATGGTTGGATTGACTAAATTTTTGACATTCAAAAATTGTGTCTAACACCAGACTGCTGGTAGTGAAATGCTTTTGTAACACGAAAACAAAATATTTAATTCATGCGTTGACTTAGCCATTACATTTTAGAAAATCGCTCGACATGGAAATGCATCACACCAGCTACCAGCATGTTGATTCATATGATTTACTGTATATATAACTTTGAACGTCATGTGTTAATCTCGTGCAGGGCTCTCAGGACCTTGTTCTTGCAGTGTATTTTTTTACAGTTGCATTTCTTCCTTCTGTAGGTATCGACTGTTTCATTGTAGTGTGCTGCTTCTTTATCCTTCCCTCTCGAGTCCACAGATAGACAAGCTCTTTCACTGAGGACAGATGTGCAACAATACATATCATTTATTTTTCTCGTCCTTTTTTTTATGAATATTAGGCCCTACTTTAGTCAATAGCTTCCACTGTGTGGCTAATATCTAAAGATTCAACTGACTGTATCCTGTTTATAAGACTTTTAGAAGGCCAAGTCCTTTAATGTTAGCCTTTGAAAATAAGACATTAACAAGACATTAATTAGCCTGCAGAAAATCTCATGAATGCAACATGAACATACATCCATGCTTTTATTAAATATCTGCTAAGATTAAATGAATGTTAATAATTGGCCTAATGGGGGAAAAAAATGTATTATCAACTAAAGTGGAGTTTATGAAAATGCATCAGTGAAATTAAAAAAATACCCACTAGAAAACTAACAACCTCAGGTTGGGTGAATGTGAAAATCCTTATTGAATTGTGATTATATGCAGATGTGCTGTTCTTTCTTAATGCCACATGGATTTACTAATAACCTCCCATTATCATAACAGCCAGACTCTGAGGCAGGTTATTAAGAGTGTGGTGGATCGGTGGGGGCGGCGCTCATGCTTTTCATAATTCTTCATTCTCTCCATTTCTCTCAAGTAATGTTCTTTCTGTACTTGAGCATGTTTTGTTTTTTTCCTTGCACAGAATGCTCACATGTCAGTGAGCTTTCCATAACCTTAATCACGGCAACAGTATATCAGTAACCAAGTGATTTGGTTACCTAACCATACAGTGGAAAGGAATGGTTTGACATTTTGGGAACTACTAACGGTATAGATCTGTAAAAGTCTCATATCAGTCTGTTAAATACAAAGCTACAGCCAGGAGACAGTTAGCTTAGCATAAATACTAGAAGGAAAATACCCCTACCAGCAACCTTTAATGTTTTGGCTAAGTTATATTTTGTTAGTTTTATCCATACAAAAACAGATTTAATGCTAAACTAAGCTAACTGTCTCCTGGCTGCAGTTTCATATTGAATGGACAAATATGAGAGTGGCATCGACCTTCTAATCAGACTCTTTGGAAGAGCTTTGTCAGTTTACAAAACCTTCATATGTGTTGTTTTTGGAATGTACTGAAACCACCATTTTGTCATTCAGGTATGACGCCCCAAAACAAGATTGCTTCATGTTGGCAGTTGCTGTGGTCGACGGAGACTTCCACGTCCACGGGGAGAAGCTATTTTGAAGGCAGAGAAAAGCACCATATGGCCTCAACAGAGATGCTGTGTGCACTTAATATATTGCGAGTTTATGTGCAAGATGGTCAAAATAGGATATCTGCGTCATTATTATTTGGCATTTGGCAAAATGTTAAAAATATTATAGGATTTAAGGAACCGAAGCAGTACTTTCTAAATAAATCACAGCTGCAGTATTACCTAAAAAAAACCTGCTTTGCTTCTCCATAATCTCTTCTTCTTGGATAGACATTGTCTACTGGGTACATTTGGCAGTTTAGCTGCTGCTGTCACCCTGTCTCCTATGAAATTACGTTCCCATACAACTAATTACTACTCTCTCAATTAATTTTTGAGGGAAGCATATCTTCTTACCGTCTGAATGGTCAACGTTTTTAACTGTTTGAAATATGTGATTAGACAGAAAACAAAACTTTCTAACTAAACTAAATTTTCGCTAAATTTAGCGAAAAAACATCATGGTTTGGCTTAAATTGAAACAAAACAAAAATGTACTTGGTTATGTTCAAGGAAGAAAAGTATTTGTCTACATGGGACCCAAACAGCAGCGTTCTGGGTGAAGGCCCTGTGGTTTTTGACCCTCCTTCCTACCCAGACTTTATGGACTCATTTGAAATGTAAAAGCAAATGTAATCCACGTCAAAGTAAGTTTCCCTCGCATCGTAATTCACAATGCAGCTTCTTTGCATGGGATCGTAATTTTTGAGGAGACAAGGCCGGCTGTGAAAGCAACTACTTGCAGTCAAGCTCTGTCCAGCTCTTCACTTCTTATTTCTCTCATATTTTCCCTCCCACTCCCCTATTCTATTCCTTTGCTGCTTCCCCTCTGCCTTTTCCTTTTTCATGTTCCCTCTCTCACCCTGTGCCTATCATTTCCTTTTCTCTCCCTCTCTCTCTTGCTCCCTTCTCTTTTCTCTTGTTTCCTTTGAAGTGCTAAACAATGAGAGGGCTTCACTCCCTGTTAAGCTCGTATGGAAAATCCAGGCTGAAACAGCATGGCACAGTGCAGCGAAGCTGAATCTTGTCCTCGGGACCACAGGGGTATGGGAGGGGTGGAGGCAACATCAGAAGTATAGTCAGCATGCGGTGACAGTGACAATGGCTGCACAGAGCCTTGATCCTACAAGCCGTCACCAGACTACATCAGCACAGCATGATGAACGCTATGACTCATTTCCAGAGAAACATGCCTATCTGTGCCTAATTGTTGAACCTTGACAACTGTCCGTTTCTTGACAGGGTGTGTACAAGACTATCGGGGTGTAATTACAGAGACCAGAAGATTCGCATGTCAGGGCCCTATTGACTATAATTATTGAGTTTCATTAGTACAGCATGTCAGTGTGGAGGAGAAAGACAATCACTTGCCCTTCCACTGTCTTTGTCTTCCCCCTCCTGTCTTTTGTCCTTGTATGCAGACACATCCATGCAGTGATGAATGCTATTCATTACTAAAGGATGGAACGGGAAATGAAGCAAAATGAGTACTTTGGAAAGCAATCCATGACTGGGGCATTTACTTTAGTCTGCTGAAGCATCTGAGACATGTGTTTATCCACTCCCACATGTTTTCTTGAAGCTTTATCTCCCAGTTGCTCACATTTTTCTGTATGCACCTCCTTTTGAAATCTGATACGGCCTCTCTCCTCTACAATTTCCTCTGCTGTTTGTCTCTTTCTCTCATATTCATGCACGCAAATTCCAACACTGCATGATATTCTTTTATGTGGCCCTTGATGAATTTCTTGAGTCAGTCTGTCTTAAAGAGCAAGCTCTATAATTCACCCTTCATCAACCGCCCTCCTCCTCATATTGACATGACACATTCCACATAGGGATTTGGGATGACAACTTGACATTTCACATTTATTTTCATGAATCAAGAATATTACTGAGCTCATATCTTTGTAGCGAAAACAAATGTAGCACATTTGCCTTTTCTCTGCCTATTAAAACCTGCAGTGGTGTTTGTGAAGCATGTGGGTAGAAGATTGCTTCATTCTCAGTGGGCTCTGCAGTTTCGTCTCACGGCTGTTTAATTTGTTTGATTACTCTGATGAGGTGAGCAAGTCTTAAGGTCTCTCCTTGCTGATCGAATTGCCTGAATTCCTAGTTCTCTGCAGGTCATTTCACGTCGTTAGAAACACAATTTGATAATTACTGAACCTATAAGCTACTGAAAATGATTTGCAGAAGGTTTGAGAGATGCCACAGTGGTCATTGGCAATTGTATAAATAATAATAATAGTATTATTATTCATAAATGCAACGTGACGATTGATTCATGTGATAATATTTGTATGTCATAATACGTTTTCTTATTCATCATAATTGACACAGTGATATCCATGTGCACCTTGTAAAGTATGAGGACATTTGTATGAGAGACTCAACTTATCCATGATGTATAGTGGTCCTCAATGCACCGCAGTGTTTTTGAGTTAAATGCCAATGTGAGCATGATAACATTTCAAACATTATATTTTTAGGATTGAACTCTTTTGAACGGTGGTGTGTGTGTATCACGAGAGAGACATGACAGGTCAGGCCGGAGACTGTAGGTGTTCAAAGTGACCAAAGGACAGCACTCAGCAGCCAAATAAAAGTCTCAAAAGACATCTTCATGGGCGAGCACTGAGCAGCCGCCAGCGTGTAGGGAAGGTCGAGCTCTCGCTCCACATCACATAACAGTCTATGGTCACGGCCTCTTGGACGCGGACAGCATTTATGCAGGCGGAGCAGAAATGCTCCCTCACCAGGATGCTTTCCGCTCGCTGACGGTTCTGTGCGCTAGTAGCACGTTTATGTGCACGGGTTTGACTAAATAAACGCAATACTAGTATTTCTGTATAATAGCGTTCGTCATAAACCGGGGACAGCCTAGCTTATCGTTAAGGTTATTTGCTGGGTAAAGCAGTTACCTCCCAATATCTCTAAAACTGCCCTTAACTGTCTTTATAAATGCTAGCCAGCAAGCTTAGTGACTGTAGCTGACAGCCAGTAACAGGACAAGATTTCTGAGATCCTGCACTGTTCCCAGATCAAGAAGTAGCTCCAACATGGAAGCTAACTGCCTCTGGCTGAAACCACTGCGTTTTCTATTGTAGAATTGTTTATATGTGTGTTTGTTAGTACTGTATGTGTTAAAAAGGAAGTTATTAAGTTTGTCTAAAGGTATATTGTTTCACTGTTGATTTAGGTAAGCGTCTCCTTATTTCCAGTTTAGGTGCTAAACCAAATGGCATGCAGCATGTTGACAACTGGCATAAAAGGGATTTTAATGCTTTTTATGCTGTTACTCAACGATCAGGGTCAACATCAAGGTTTAATTTATTGTACCCAAAGACAAAGCGGTCTTTCATAAAATTCATTAAAGCTACAAACTAAACAGAGTAAACGGAGTAAACAGAAAGACACCTCTCTTTGTCTCTATTCAGAAAAGGGTGATGATGCAGGTTAGGCCTTTATGTATAACACAGGGCTTTACCAGTGTGTTGCAACAGTTACGAAGGTAGATCTGCATGGCTCAGTTTACTTGTGGTACACTTACATGTCCAGTGTACTAAAAGAGTTCAGATGTGTTCATCAACAAATATGATTTGAATCGGATAAAAGACTTAACTACCAGGCTAATGATGCCAGTTGTACGACCAAGCTGATAGTTATCATGGAGGTATCGGTAAATTATCACTCAGGATCCACCACATTAGAGCATACAACCTCCTACAGTACGAGGCTACTCAATAGCTGTTTGTGGAGCAGCTACTGTATGCATCACTGAACAGTATAAAGGAGACTGACAGGAAATGTGGGAGAGTGAAGGGATATTATCTGGTAATGAGATTAGGAATTTTGCCCATATTCACAAAGTGAGAAGATGATTGCACTTCAGTTTATTGAGGCGTGGTTTGCCTCTGTATTTGCTTCTATGTACAATAGATGTTATGAATTGTCTTTCGTACAGTAATGTGCATTATGGATCTAATCCTTTCCTCCTTTTTTCTGTATAGGTGTGTGTGTGTGTGTGTGTGAGTTTGACAACAGGGCGAGATGTGGTGTGATCACAGGAACTCAAATCAGGTATTTGTCTTTCCCATTTTAATGTTTGCGTCGCGTGCATGCATGTGTGCATTGGTGGACTTAGAGTGGGACATCCCAGAGACATACTGAATCGGACAGGATGGACCGTGGAGGTTTTTAAAACATTGCTATGCTATGTTTTATTGATGTCCCTAAGATGATTCACCCTGACATTTTCTGATGCTCTCTGTCTCAAGGAAATCTCTTGCCATCATAAAACATAAAACAGCTTGTCCAGGGTCCACTTGGTAAATATTTAAGGGTCCCCCCCCTATCAGTGTTGACCAGCGTCTGAGGCCCAGATTGTGTTGTCTTTAGAATTAACTGTTATTAGGGATTACCAAAGTCTATTCTTACCTTTAAAGCTGGGACAGGAATTAAATTACAAGATAAACAACACACATTTGAGCCGTTGTGAGTCAACCAAACAGCCTGGCACCAGAAAACTGAAAGTGGCTAAGATCTGGAAAGAGCTGCTGTCTGTGGAGGTAATTTCCAGAGGGATTCAATTATTTTATTCAGTGTCACAAATATTCTATTCTGGAGAGCAGCATTTAGGCTTTTGTTCGTTAACAGTGTCTTTGTGAACAATAGTTGTTGAAATAAGCATGAGTATATATAAGAAAAGTGAGTCCTCCGTTTTACGTCCATTGCCCTCCTCAAAGCCGCAAACTGTGCCTTCAAACGCCCGCTCCTTAGGGCTGATGAAGCCACTGGACATGCTCAACCTGGGCATTTTCAAACTAAAACGGCATCAGCAGCCTTTTAAAATATCTCTGTTTTAGGGATTCTAAAATTGCGGAATAGTGTGGACGCTAGTGTGAATGTAGCCTAAGTTAAGCTATAGATGTGTTTGACCTTGATTAAGTAATCTTCACCTTTTGCTGTTCAGGGGTCTCTGAGACACTTTGACTCGACAAGCCCCAGACCTGTGATCGAACCCCTCCTTTATTATTGTCTCAACAGATGATTCTTTCTTTGCAATTGGCTTTCTTTTGTTGTGAAAAGGGTGAAACAAGCAGCACATCTTGATCAATATCTGTATGCTGATTGGGCGAGGGAGGCATTCAGAAGACAAAGCAGTTGATAGAGCAGCAGCTGCTGCTGCCTCTGCGGAACTCACGAGGAAACATTGTGTTTTGCTAATTATTGAATTAAACAGCTCGACTCTTTTGAACATTTGCACTCTTCATAAACCAGAATGATGAAAGTGACTGACAACTCAATGTTACCCATGCAAGACCGAATCAGAAATACATCAATTGATTGATCTTCTGCTTAGTAACATCAGTTAAGTTGAGCTTACATCTTTGTGCTGGAGGGGGCCACACTCAAACTGAGATTCATGTAATTTCTGACAGAATTATTATAAAAATAGCTTTTCCCACCAGGTTATGATGCGTTTTAGATGAGGTTTGTGTCTTGTAAAATCTTTGCACAGCTGATAATTAATGCAGGTTCTCTAATTTTTCTCCCGGAAAAAAAAGTCTTTTCATAGCTGCCAGATGCAAGTACTCATATTTTTTGCAAATGCAAATTAGGACTCGTATGTTGATCATTTAAATGTCTCTCTCTTTGTGCGACTCCGTTTTTGACTGCCTCACATTCACTCTCGGTTTCTTCAATTTGCTTGTTGTGGAAATAGGAAAAGTTTGAGTTGAGCTTTTGGTCCACCACTTCTGAAGGCAACAGGCCCAGTACTTGTGACAGGTTCAGAGTTTGTGTGTAAGTTAAATAACAAGGAAGAAGGAGAAAAGAGATGAGATGAGATGAATAAAGAGGCAGCGGTGCAGGAAGAGGAGAATGTACCGCAGCATATAGGGAATATAGCCGAGGCTGAGCAAGTGGTTGGAGCGTAAGGGGCGCAGATGAGGTTCAGATGGTTATACTCTTAGATGGCGTGTTCGGTCAAGCACAGGCACAGACATCAGGCTCACATGGCACTATAATGGGGGTCAAGATCAGACATTATATGTGTAAGAACAGGAAATCACAGCTGGTCCTAATCCAAGGAATATGGTATACCTGCACTTCATTGTAGAGAAACCAACGAAGGTGCCGAACCAGAGACTTATCTTATTAATCATATTTCAGGAGAGACAAGCGAATGAAGAAAATATCATTGTTTATTATAACAAATGATGTGTGATAATGTCTTAACAGAAAGTCTAAGCTAAGACTCTGAAGGGAGATTTGTAATCGAGGGGCATCTGCCCTGACCAGCAGCGAGATAAATCCCCCCCCGTGGAGTCCAGACTCTGGTGGTGGTGTTTGATGATTCTGGGGAGACTTGTAGGCTGACGAGGCTGATGAAATCTGTAACTATGTGTTTCTTATGTTGATGCCTGTCTTGGCCAGGCCTCCCTTGAAAAAGAGATGTTTAATCTCAATGGGGCTCACCTGGTTAAATAACGGTTTAAATTAAAAAAATTAAAAAATGTTAAATCTGATGAATCCGAAAAGACTGGGCAATGTTGGGGAGTTGGAGGGGCGTGTGTACCAGAGAGAAAATCCTATTTGAAAGGAGACAGCAGCAATATGATTGGCTAACATGTAGTTGTGTTGCTGTGTTCTTGGATGGATGTGACCAGCTGATGAGAACAGCGGATATCATGATTGAAAGCCCCAAACAATGAAAGCAAGGAGATTATGACTGAGCGTGCATGAGACGAGTAAATGGCAGAATGCATGAGGAATAAACTACAGGCCTCAGCATGCAAACGTGTTAGCGTTCCTGACTGAACTTACGCTCGTGCTTCATGTTGGGTTGTCTTTTAAAACAGTCCCTGGCTGTTCATGGGGTTTCTATTGGAATAGAGGAGGGTGAGAAAAGCGTGCCTTTGAGGCAATCCAATTCAGTGCTCCTCTTCTACGGCTTTGCTGTAACACTAATATAAGCTCCCTCATCACTCAAGCTCCGAATGCATCTCCCTGACAAAACAGTAATCAGTGCTCTGTCTAGCATCCCTTAATGGGATGTTAAAAACTGCAGCAAGTTTATGACTGTTGTTTCATTCATCTCCAATTTCATTTGGATGTTTCCAGTAGGCAGAACACAAACTGCAATTCAGGGAGGCTGTGCTGTCTGAGAACTTGGCCTTTTTATTGTGTGTTTGTGTGTCTTGGCATTAGGGCTGCACAATTAATCAAATTTTTATCAAAATCTCAATATGGCCTTGTTCAATTTTCAAATTGCAGGAGGCGCAATATTTGTTAGTGTGTCTAAATAATTTAGATATTGCAGAGATGACCTGGCCTACATCATATTCTCATGACTTTACCAATGAAGATTTGTATTAAAGCATAATAACCCCATAATCATCATTGCTGGAGTTCGAACCATTGATGACGAAAAGAAAATGAAATGCAACACAAAGAAGATTACATTTGTATCTGGCCATTGGTTCATAGTCCACTGTTCATGTAGACAATTATCTTATATAAGTATCTAATACAGAGTATGACCAATACATCGGCAGGTTGATTTGATTCACCATTATCTCTGGATTTTTTTTGCCATATTTACAGTTTGAATGTGAACGAAAGTCATTTTGATTTTCAGTTTAAGTTTGTTTGTAACAGAAGTGGACCATCATGCCAAAAATCCATCCTAGTTGCATTCACAGTTCTTTTTAATAAAGGAAAATATATTTTCAAGTCGTCCTGAAAACAACGAAGCCCGCTTTTCCATGTCTACTCATCAGTGAGCCGGTGTGTCTGTGGTGAAAGGGCGTATTCAGGAGACACAGTACCTGACAAGTAATAATGCATGAGTCTGCTGCTGAGCCCAAAGCTATGATTAGGGCCAAATCCAAATTCACATCGTTTGCTGTTCGTCTGACAGCTGTCTGTCTCCGGTCCTGTTTTGCCCAGTGTATTCTAGATGTTGTGACTATGGGAGTTCTTGAAAATCAGCCCACTCCACCACCTTCAAATCCAATCTCCGTCACATCACCTCTGTCTGATTGCCTGTGTGAAAGGTGTTTATGAAAGTCTGAAATTACATATTGTAGATCACACACATGCATCACACACATGCATGTACACGCCAAGTCCCCCAGGAAGAGCGCCAAGCGTTTAAGCAGATTTCACATCGTGGCCAAACTGTGAGGTCTGTCACATGATGCCATAGGGCCCAAAAATACTTTCCCCCATAGACTTACATTGGGAAGGAGATTTTTTTTTTCTTGAGGTAAACCAACTTCCCAACATTAACACATTATTAGCCCTTCGTCCGTTCATATGAATGAGCCCCAGAATGCAGTTAAAGGAAACGCTAAAGCGGAAGATCGCCGGAAGAGCCGCATATTTTCATCTGAATTTGACTCTGAAGTCAAACTTTATTTGCTTCATGTGTCACTGAGTAGCTTTCATAGGAATGAACGGGGCGCCGCCTCCGAAACTGTATCCAGTTCTTTTTATACATCCGTGGTCCACACACACACACACATACACACACACACACACACACACACACACACACACACTCAGGAAACGGTAACAAAGTGAGCACAAAAATAAAGTTGCAGCAGCCACTCAGGGTGGCTGCATCAGTTCATTTGGAATTTTCTTTTGACTTGTCAGGACCCATTTGACAAGACAGTCTTTTTGTCTCATATGAACACCATCAGCGATGGATATTTAGCAATCTGCTTACCGGGCACGCAGATCAGGGGCATTTTTCAGGAAATGGAAGTTTTATAGCTTTTGTTTTCTCTCCCCTCCTCTTTGTATCTGCTATTACTCCTTTATCTTAGCCCCATATCGGACTAATCTCCCGATAGCATCTCCGCCCCCCTATCTCCTGCATCTTATCTGTAGTGCCAGACACAAGGAAACGCAGTACAAGAAAAAGAGAGATAAAGGGACAAAATGAGTCACAGAATCAGGGCAAGTTGGAGAGTAGATGGTGTAAGAAAGTGAGAAAAAGGATTCAAAGGCTTTCTGTATCGGTGCCGTTAAGCTCCATAATCACACAAAGTAAGTCTGTCTGTGTTTTTCAGTCACCCTCTTCACTGCAGAACCAAATGAATGTATGTATTTCCAATTTTAATAGTTTAAATATTTCTATTCAATTCTGAAAAAAGTTATTTCACATCATGAATTTTTTGTTGCAAAGGATTCTGGCCAGGCCTTTATCTTCTACATTTGTTTGGATAGAATATAATGCGTCTTTACATTCTCGTTTTGTTATGTATTGATTTGCACTTTGTGACTATCCCAGCTCCGTGCACAAACAAGCTGTGACACCAATCAGTGTCCTCACAAAGCCCTCACTCTGGCACTTAATTGATCCTTGTTTGCACAAACTGTCATGTTTTAAAGGATGATAAGGACTTGATTCGATTCTGTCCACTTTTAAAGTTGAGAGTCAGTTATAGAAGTCAACTGCTCTTTTAGGTGCTAATGGACTCTCTGGAGGTCTGGTTGCCCCAGGACACAAAAGTAATAATCTGTGGTTGCTGTCAAAGAGCTCCCTCCCCAAGGTTGCCAAGGTTCAAAAGGAGGACAAAAGGCAGGAAGAGGGGTAAATAAAATTAAAAAAAGTAAGAGGGAACATTTTCATTACAGCCCATACTGTTGGTTTCTATAGCCGCTGGGATTTCTAGTAACAACTCTGGTGTTAGTACTCTGGTCCCCATGTGTTCCAATTATCAAACCACTTCAGCTTCTATGCCCACGTGAGCAGCCCAAAGAAATCACATCTCATGAGTATCTGCTGTCACACAGCTGAAGGGCAGCTGAAAGAAAAATGACAAAGAGTATTACAGAAATAAACATGCAATTATTTTTATTTATTACTTAATTATTTATTATAACTAGTAGACATTATTCCCTCACCAATGGATCACATGATTACTTGTATTCGTATAATGATATAATGAGTAGCTTTGCTCATGTTCCTTTTTGTGTGATGATTGACCTGATGTACCTTTGCGTCACAATCCAAACTGTACAGTTGGACATCGATCAAGGTTTTACCACACTAAAAGCCTTTTCACACCTTGGATGATTTCTCATGCAGAAAACTCAGCCAGCTATAGCGTATAGATTGACTTCAGGTCTCCAATGTCAATATTTGCAAAGTGGCTCAAATCTGGGAGCAGTAAAATATTCTGCAGAATTATGCAATTTCAACACGATTGCATAGGCCATTTTCAGATTAGCTTGTGGATTTAAATTTACATTCTTGCAGATCATATTTCCTGCATCAAAAGGAGCAGGGAAACACCACAACACAGCATTTTGAACAAACTAGTCACAGTTATTTTTAAGTCCAACCCCTGTGCAGACTTAAGCCCATGGATATTATATGCTAAACTGGTGAGTCAGCATGTCTTTGGCCTAAACCCCCCTTTCTTTTCTTTTGGTTTGAATAACAGTTGAATAACTTCATTATAAACTCAAATTTGTTCGCGTGAACCCCTTAGCTCTTCAACTCATCCCCAGGGAACTGACAGGTTACAATGAGACATAATTGTTTGTATTGATGTTCAAGCGCCCCTATTATCTCTGGCAATGATATATTTCAAAGACTTACCCACTCTCCATGTGTTTTACTGTCTTGTTCACTTCTTTTCTTCAACCTCTTTCTCTCTCTCTCTTACACACTGTCTTGTCGGCTTCCTCTGACCTCCCTCCCTCTCCCTCTTGCTTGCCCGCCGTCTCAGTTGCTCTGACCTCTCAATAACACACAAGCTGTCAGTGCCAAACTATGAATGTCCCTTGACACTTATTCGACTCAAGACTCCCTTCGGCATTTCCATTTGCACAGAGCCAATTTCAATTTTTATAGTGGGTCTGGTGGGGGCTGGTGCAAAGCCTGGAGTCAGAATAAGCCAAAGTTGAAAACGGAAACAAGCACCCTGCGCAGAACTATGTGTGTTTGTGTGAATGCCCGTGTGTGTCTGTGTTGGTTTTCACTCAACCATGGAGGCTAGCTGAGCCCACCTTTGGCAATTCTACCATCCGAACTAACTACCCACCATTCTTTAAATAGCTCGACAAGTACACATATTGACTTTCTTACTTTTAAGATAAATCAGCCTAATTAATAACAATCTGTTGGCATGCTAATGAAGACTCACGGCAGAAAAGGCACCGCTGGGAGTGCAGGGTGCTTTACAGAGATGGCTCTAATTCAGCACCATGGACAGCATCAACTACTTCACTGTGGGAGGCTGCATTCTGCCCACATCGGTGTATACATAAATAGCTAATGACATCACACACTCACCATTCAAGTGTGCAGGAGCACCTATATTTTGTCGAAAAGTCGGTTGGAGCTCTGGTATTTATTTGGTCTCAAATGTGTCCTTGTGCATATTTGTCATGTTAAAGCTCCAAAATTGTAGTAAAACACTGTTATTTCTGTTATTTATTTTGCTCAGTCATGTGCATGGCTTCTAAGCAAATGCAAGGGGTGGTGCTTTATGAAGTCCAGCTCACATGCCTCTAGAAAATGTGCCGGTAGAGAAAGAGGGAATGTGTCCTTGCACCATGCTGTGCTCAAAAAGCAAGACATCCTTATCCTATCCTAGATTTTCTTCACACATGGTCTCACGCATCAGCAAGTCTGTTAGCTGTCTACTCATCTTTCAACCTGTGGTACTTGGTGCGGTACAGACAGGAGTGAGAAGGCTTTTTTGTGTTATTTTGTTAATATTGTATTACCAACATAAACCTCTAAAATAACAGAATAGTCTGTAATTAGACGGCTCGTTTCAAACGTCACATTGAGATCGGGATCTCATTTACAAGCCAAATCTGAGTACAGAAAAAATAAACAAAATAAATATTGTGATAATGGTAATAACAAAGAAATATAGTTATCACAGTTCCGGGATTAAGGTTGAGAAAAGATTTAGACCCAAACACAGATAAAGTGATGAGGAGGCAGCAGGTAGAGTTTCAATGATTTAAAGAGAAGAAAAAAACTTTGGGCTGAAAATCCCAAAAAGAAGCAGGTAACAGAAGTGAGTCGAGGGCAGACAATCAGAACTGGCGCGAAGTGGAAGTGATCTGAAAGAAAGGTGAAACAAACAAAACATAACCTAAGGGTAGAGCAGATTATGACAATAGTAATAAATTAGCTGAATTTTCAAGATGGGTATTTACTGTAAGAACATATAGTGTACGCCAGTCCTGAGAACTGATGTTATATATATAAGGTGGTCATCTTTTAAAGTAGCCCTTTTTATATGTCAAAATATAAAGGTGCTGATCTTGCCTGACAGAGAGGGAGGGCCAGCCCACCTTCTGATACAAGACACAATGATCGTTGGTGCCATATGGTTGTCAGTAATAGTAATAAAAGAGTGATAGACAGCATCTAGAATGTTTTAAGGTTAGAGATAGAAGCATGTCTATAAATAACACCACCATAAACCAATACAGAGAGAAAGGACACTTCCACAATCCTTTCCTACAATACAACGGCAAACGAGAGCTGTTCCTATTGAAAATCCTAATTCGCTACATAAATTATCTATATGAGTTTTAAAGTAGATTTGTCATCAATCCACATGCCTAAGTATTTATAATAAGAAACTTGCTCAATCAGTTTTCCAGAAGATGGTCGGAAGACGACTGTTAATGCCCTTAGCTCCAGAGAAAAACACATGGTTTCATTTGTATTTATCTTTATTTAAAACAAGTTTAAGGTTAAGAAGTGCATACTGTAGGCAGGGTATTAAGGAAAGTTGCAGATTATTGCTATTTCCAGGTGTTGAATTTTAACGAGCTCAATAGGGAATTAATTGGATCAACTTCGAATGTGGTCAGTGCAATCTAAAGACCTTCGTGATTAAACTTTATCAAAGGTCTGTTGTTTCGTGGAACGGTGTTGCCGTGGCGATGCATTATTCGCCATGAAAAACCATAGTGTTTTTGTGGGGCTAAAAATGTAAAAAAAAATGTGGTAGGCATGTGTATCACATGTAGACTTAAAAAAAAGTCTAGGTGTCCATGTTCTAAACCCAACCGGAAGTCAGCCATTTTAATTTTGTATGAATTTCTCATGTTTTTTTCAGCTGTTTCCAGGCACTGTACTTTATTGAACTCCTCCTAGCGAAATTATCACATCAACTTCAAATTTGGTCACAACAATCTAAAGACCTTTGTGATGAAAAGTTATCAAGTTTGTTGTACCACGGCGGGAACGTGGTATGGCGGCCATTTGACATGGTTCGCCATCATCCATCGAGCCATTGTAACTCCACTGCACTTTGTCAAAACTGTGCCAAACTTGACAATGTTTTTTTTTTTTTTTATCAGAGCAGGAGAGGCCTGGCAAAATGACCTGGCTACGCTGCTGGTCCACGCAGGAAATACCATCTAACTCGTGCATGCAGTGTCTGATTGTCACAGAAATGCACGGCCGCGTCAAACCGAGTCCTGCCAGTACCCTCGGCGTGTGTGATGGTGTGAGGGCCCGATCAATGCTCCTTGCAACTTTAATTATATTTATATTCTCTAGGAGGAGAGTGAATAGTAGGGGATAGTAGGACATTTAAGTTTGATATTCTGCTTGGAGTGTTGTTCAATGTCAACACAAGAGATTTGATTTATGATTGTGCCAATTGTTAGAGAATTGTTTGTAGTGTTAAGTGAAAAATGTGGTTTAGAAATCGTCTCAGTCTAAAGCAAGAAATGTGCTAGTATTTTAGCAGATTTGGTTCTGGGGTTTGGTATAGATTGGAGTCATTGTGTCTCTCTCTCAAGTAACAGTATTAGTTAGGGCTGGGTGATAATTCAATATGATGATTTATTATCTTTCAATGGAATCATTTTGTGATTTAAATCATGCATAGAGATATTGTGATACACATTTACATCATTTTAATTGATAAAAAAAAAGCACAAACTAACTCGAATGTCTCAGAAAAGCTAATTATTATTTTGCTTTCAAGTTCTTAAATAAATGAGAAAAGCACTTTTCATTTGTTAAGTATTTTATTCACACAAGAGTATAAAAACAAATGACCAGAACACATGCAATATTATGATAGGCCTATCGTTATTAAGATATGAAATTACCTATATATCGGGATAAAAGATTTTGACCATATCGTCCAGCTCTAGTATTAGTACCTCAGCAACAGAAAAAGAAAAAGGATGGAGAGCACACTAAGGTAATGAGGTAAGGTTTGAAGGCCTTGCCTCGTTTAGTGGCATTAGGTTAGTAAACCCTGAGCATACTTCTTGAAAGAGGCAGCCAGTTAAATTGCAGGCCTAAGATTTGAGTCTTTCAGCTGTTTTGCAGCTTTAGATCTGCGTGTGTCTGGGCGAGTAGGTGCACATGCAGTTCTATGCCCATGAGATTGCCTAAAGGGAGCTCACAGGCAGAGGATTTGGGGACTGTACAGCTGAGTGCATAGACACAGTCCAGGGAAATGACGCTTCAACAAGAAGAATTGTTCAATATGTCCCAGTTGGAAAAAAAACATATTCAAGATGAAGCATGCCTTTTTGTAAAGTCAGTGTCTTGTTGCACCTGATTTCTCTCTCTCACAAGGCTTGTATCATCACTGGCACTGCTTTGATGAGTTTGTTGACAATATGCTCTAAGCGCTCACCTTAAAGAGGCAAAGCAATATCAAAAAAAAGGATCTTAAAAAGAAGACATCCGAAGAATTGTGTTCATTTTCTGCTCATCCAAGTATGACCACGCTCTCCTACAAACGGACCTGTGGATGAAATATTTTGCCGTTGATTCATAGAGCTTGCACCATCAGTTGAGTTTTTCTCTAATAAGAGGACAGCATCGTTTCATTTGCCTTTCCTTTCCAGATCAATGTTGACTGGATGGTTGTTTGAGTCACACATTTAGTGCAATACATTGATAAAGCTAAATAATGCTGCAGATGTTGTGCAACCAAGATGTTGTGCAACCAGTTACGGAAACAGTCTGAAAACATCCAGTCACTCTTTGAAAACGAGTCATATTCAAACATTTTAATGGTCCCAAAACCAATTTAATGGGTCGGCACAATTCAATGGGCAAACAATTCCATTCAAAACAAAATATTGAATAAACACTTTCTCTAGTCCCCATATGTGAGACAAGAAGCATTCATTGAGAATAATGAAACCATTGCTATCCGTCACTGCAGGGAGTTTACATCTGCGAGGCAAATTCAGTTCTCTGAGCTTTAAAGAAATGACTGAAGGTGCTGTGTTAATGCAACATCACACATAGGAATTATTTTCCCTGAAGAAGACTTCCCTGCTTAGCGATTGAACCCTCAACCAACTACAAATAGGCAGTGTGCGTCATTCATAAAGGGACCCTCAGGCTTCCCTGGTTGTACAGGGAAGAAAAAGCCACAAACATTGATATAATTTTGAGCATTCTCAGAAGAATAGACAGTACCGCAAAGTCAACTGAACCGCTCCTGGTCAAAAGTATTTAGTGCCTGTATAATTAGTTTTAGAGAGACAAAGCTTGGACATTTTAGATGAAACAGACTGTTTCCATACTCCTCTTTGTATCAACATTATTAGGATGGGCAAATACACTGCAGTTATTTGAGGAATGATATTATGAATAATAGAATATTGATGAGCGAGAGGCCTGTTCATTTTTAGTTATATGTGCCTGCAGTTATTGTTCATTTCTGTTCTCCATTATTCCTTTCTCATTTTTTTACCGATTAACAGACATATGCATTCACACATACTGCTTTTATTCAAAGACACACACACACACACACACACACACACACATGGATATGTATGATGTCTGTTTGGCAATTTCTCACTAATAAGACTTCCTCGGGGGCGCTGAGAAGAGACATCTTCCCAAGTGCAGGATATCCCTTAATCACCCTCCTCTGTGGAGTGTCTTCACTCCTGCCTGAACCCCTGGCCCCTCGTTTTTCTCTGCAGCAACAGAGACAAGATGAGAGGGAGAATTAGTGCTGTGGCAGGGGCTGATTATTAGAGAGCTTCTGCTCCAAGCCTTCTTCATACCAAAAACAAGCTAGGCCAAGTGGAGGTAGTGATGACTTAACCCGGATTAGCTCTGCATACTCATCCAGGCCCTATGCATGCCTGTTAGAGGGCTATTTCTATACACATTTTAGCTTGCATTATGCAATGAACTGTGCAATGATCTTGCCTTGTCTGTATCCTAATGGTTCCTGTATCATTTACAAATCTGCTACATGTCTATTGGAGCCGTTTTCGTATTGTGTTCCTTATGTGTCTGTATATAAACTAAAATGCGTTTGGGACGCGAGTTATTCAACCGGCATACACAAAGACGATGCGTCAATTAGCACCGGTATAGCAGCCCCTCAGTGGCTTCTAGGTTTCTTGTTTTGTCAAATCAAGTCAAGCCTCTACAATGTCTTTGACATGACAAATCACCCAATAATAATATTAACGATACAAATATAGCTACATTCTTTTAAAACATGGAACTGCTGTAAAACACAAACTGACATGATCCGCTCTCTAATGAGCCGTCGGTCTTGAATTATACAATGTGAAGAAGAGAATCTAAGAATCCATTCAATGGATACTGCGAGAAGCCATTTAAAACTCCAAATGCTAGTAAGTGGACCTTTTGTGTTGAGCTTTTTCCTGCTCTCAAAGGTCAAGAGTGAACATCCATTCTGCTCTGAATTATGCATGTCGGTGGTAATATTTAGAGCAGTGGTTCCCGACTATTTTTTGTCCGAGGTATACAGGCCTCAGATACCCTTTCATCGAAAACTACATGTCACATTTTAAACTGGGTTATGTAACGTGTGATTATTTAAAAGCACATACTATTAAAATGTTTATGTCTGGTCTTTCCTTTTTTCTTTTTTAGCCACACTCTACAGGTCCGCCTCTTTGTTCCAAACTTTAGTGATCCTCTGCCCTGCTCAACATCAGCATGTTGCTGCCTTGTGAAACTCACATTTTGTTTCATTTTGGATCTTTTCAGTGACATTTTTCAGGTTTAGCGGAACTCCAAAATACTGCTGTTGATTAAAAACTGCATGTGAACTTTTCTTTTGTTCATCATCTCTAAAATACGTTGAGTTACACCACAATCTGTCTATATTTCTCTTTGCAACTGCAGAAGTAGAGACAGTTTAGGAATCCTTCATTTTAAGGCTCACATATATGTGGGGTCACATTTGAACCGGCAATCTGTTCAGCCGTCATCATAACAGCTGATTTTGATGGTGCATGGATTCAAGAGTGTCAGCTTTATTTACATTGGTTTGGATGGTTATGGTATTCCCTTTATTAATAGACACTGGCAAATAGTTCATACCTCACCATTTACATGTACTGTTTGAGAAAGGTAATTTCATATTTTCAGGAGATTTGTATCAAATTTTACCACTGAAAAGACCCCACCTTGTATATTTTTTTGTTATTTTTCAATATTCCCTGCAACCTTTATTTGGGACTTATTCAGCACAACATCTAATTAGGGTATATTGACGGGAGGCTTTTTGTTCCTGGTTAAGATGAAGGGAAGAAAAGGCGAGTGAATATTGCAAAGTGACGGGTGAATCATAGCTAGCCGCCTCCAGTGGTATTATTTCTCTGCTCCACTCCAATCGACCGTCAGTCAGAAACTACAGGTCCCCCTTGGATTGAGAGGATGGCCTTGCAGTCCACACACTCCGTAATAAGTTATGGATTAGTTTGACCTTCGTGAGTGGATGTGGTGGCTTTTCTTCCCCTTCTTGTTCATCACATATAGGAAAGACATCCCGTTAAATATGATGCATCTGTCTCAGCGGGTGTGTACATGAGTTGGCTGGGTGCATATATCTAGCAGATGTGAGGTGGGAGGAGGGGTAACGGAGCTTTAGCCGGGCTCACCTTTGCTGACCGGTGTAATAAGATTAGCCTACCTGCTTCACACGTCATGACCGGAGAGAGAGAGAGAGAGAGAGAGAGAGAGAGAGAGGGAGGGAGGGGGGAGAGAGAGAGAGAGAGAGAGAGAGAGAGGGAGGGGGGAGAGAGAGAAAGAGAGAGAGAGAGAGAGGGAGGGGGGAGAGAGAGAGAGAGAGAGAGAGAGAGAGAGAGACTTGAAGCAGTGTTGCTCCGTGCAGTCCTCTCGCATTAGACCCATGATACATCCCCACGGTGAGGTGTCACCGTCTCTTGCTGTGTCGGGCTAAAGACACCGGGGCAGCAGAGCGCGGATGTGCCCGTGTGACGAGGCTGTAGCTGCCCTGCCCGCCGTTGTTTGTGGCTTCTTTTCACGTCCGAAAGGGATTTTTGGTACGTACTTCTGGAGCCCAAACATGGTAAGAAGTTTTCTGTTATTTTGTGGACGATTGTCGTTCTGCTTCACGCACCATCATTTGAACTACCACATGGGCGTTACGATGCGCACACATATTGCCCAAATGTCTCCTCTTCTCACTGCGTAATTGTCTTTTTGACCATGAAATAGGAGCTTGTTCGGGGCGATGCATTGCCAGCATTGTCGCCGTATTATGTCGATTCCCGGCCGTGAAATGAGTAATCCATTGGCGAGGCGCAGTCGTTCACATCAACTCTGATCTGTGCCGCTAATCTCTGGAGGGTGAAGTTTTCAAACAGTGATTTAGCGCATCGGCGTTCACTTTGGATTATCTAAGGATGATATCCCATCGATGGCTGCGGTTGACTGCAAAATGCATTTGACACACCATGCAGAAGCTTTTGACATATTTCAATGAGCTATTACGCGAGTGATTACCCACATTTTCTTAAAGTGAGGAAACCTCGATGAGTGTGTCAATTCACCGGCTGAGCGTCGACAGCTGCATTTTTTTGTTATTAGTTGACTTCTGTATCCCGCCTTATATGCATATCAATAAGAGCATTTGATCGGGAACACGACTGGCACAATAACTTCCTCTGCGAGTGTGAACGGTGTCGCGCTGCAGGAGGCGCGGCGCGTGCCCCTTCATAACTGAATTCATTCACACGGTCTTTTGACAGGCTCACGAAGGTATATTATTAAAAAACTGTGACATGGATGATTTGGTGCTTAAGTGGGCCATAGACTACTCGATAGCGTACTCTTTTTAGACATTAGAAACCGTTTTAAAACCTTAAATGATTGCAGCATATTATAGACTACACCACCAACTAACCTCACAGCCTTATAGAGTCCTGTTTGGGATCTCACGTGTCTGAGGTAAATTAGAGGCATGCCATCATTTATTTTGCATGCAAAATACAGCAATAATGATGTATTCACAGTATAGTCTTCAATTGAATGCTTATGTTGTCTAATTTCTTGCTCATTGTAGGTTTGGCTCTAACAAAGTACCTTACTAAATGACACTTTAAACTACAAACGCATACAGCTTTGAAAGGTCAGAGTTACGATAACTTGCATACACACATATAGCAACATTTTCAACACCTAAAAACAGCTGTAGATTCATCACCTGCAAAGCAGCCTAACTCTACATGACTGTGTGACAGTTCTTCTTGATGCTTCATGTTTCCATTGACGACATATCTGTCAGGCGAAATGCTATTAACCCAAGTGGCTATTCAGCCAACCTGAATACATAATTAATTATGGCCCTTTGTTGATAACGGTTTGCATCATTTTGGTACTAAAGCTAAATTCAAGTTGTGATCTTATTACTGCTTAGGTCTATCGATTCCCAGGATAGATATTTTCCTCTGCAGACATTTTGACATAGCAGCAAAAGGTGTAGGTATAATTGGCTGCTTTACATTTAAGTGTGCATAATGGCTTGCACTTTAATAGAATGGACCTCATTGATGTTATTAGCTCTACCTATGGTGTTCTTGCTATGTTGAGTCAAATCTTTCCTGTGAGAAGGCAGTGTTATACAGTTCTATTTTCTACTTTAATACAAAAAAGGGTAAAAACTTTTACTGTCAAATGGCTAAAAATAACATTGTAGAAAAACAACAACTAAAGTAAGGACTTGTCTGAAACTCAGAGGAGCTGATCTAACCCTAACCCTTAAATTTACATTGCAATCCACAGGTAATTTACATCCTTCACAGGCTTCTTAACAGGCAATGCTATGCCAATAGTGTGTGCATCAGCCCTGTTAGACAATCGACTTGAAATGGTCTCTGTGCCGTATGTTCACCTCGTTAATGTGTGACAAGTTCTGAAACACTTCGTCAGAAGATGGAGCAGAAGTTAAAAAAATGAGAGTGCCTGACATAATTTCCTGCACATTTCTTTCTATTGAAGCACTTGTATGTAATGTTATTTTCAGTGGGCAGTGCTTATAGGGAATTATATTATGCACTGTATGTAGAGCCATTTCCCGAGAGGGAAACTGGTGTGCAGTTGTACACTCTAGGTAGAAGGATCCGTGGCCTTGGATACTGTTCTGGATACTCGACCAACCGCAAAAGTGAAGAATGTAATTTGAAAGACATAAGAACCAATTATTTTTATTGGTCTGAAAATGTCAGGGACAGCGTAGGAGACATAAAAAAAAAAAAGGTTGTTTTTGTTTTTTTTACAAACCACGATTTTATCAGGATTTTGATTTGTTTGTTTTTAAGAACGACACAAACCAATACCCCACCAAATTCTGTTTTGAAGTTGCACACCTCTTTAAATATTTATCAATTACTTTTTCGAAATCCACATGGACCCCTCTTCACATCGACATAAAATAGATCCACCGTGCAGCTATTTAAAAAGAAAACATGTCATTTTTAAAGCTGGTTTGCCAGTTATTCTCGTTATTTTCTTCTTCCAAAACAGCGGTGAAGGGTTTTTATTCAAACAAAAGTTTGTTTTAACTGGATGCCAAATTAATCAGAGCACAAAGGGCCAAATTGCCTCCTTAGTTACCATATGACCGGTTGCGGACGAACAATGTAGGAATTAAAAGTCCATTTTTTTTAAACGCAGGCTGGCGCGGTGCTCACTCAACATTAAACACACCGTGGGGGCTACATTACATCCTAACGGAGAACAATGAGGATCTGTTTTAACTGAATATTCCCTGGTCTACCACAGCTGAAAACCCAAAAATACAGCATACAGCAGCGTTGTACCGCTGTATGAAGGAGAGGCATTGAGAAGAGAGGCATTGGCCATAGAACTGCAACTGATAGAATGTGCAGTGAATGGCGATACTAACAATCTATCTGTAAAAGCAATTATGTTAACGTAATTGTTCACAATCTAATATTGTCATACCACACACACCTATCTGTAAGACAAATTAAGTAGGCTAATATATTGAATTAACAGGTCTTTACATCAACATGATGACAGAATATTGATTTGTCGGCCATTTAACTCACAGAATTGCCCGAAAACAGACATACTTGATTAATATTTTACGTATTGTTTGTCATTTAGATTTAAAACAATGTACTATTTCATTAATTATATCATCGTGATTTAAAACGACATAGTGTATATATATATATGCAGGAGTCCAACTAAAAATCATTTTCATTGTCAATGAATCTGTTTTACTTTTTCTTGTGAAAAGAGCACATCACAATGATCTAAAGCCCAATGTGATGTCTTCGAATTATTATTTGTTGAAAACTCAGATGTTCAATGTATGATCCAGTTCATGAAGAGGATCAGCAAAGTATCACAGTTGAGAAGCTGCAATTAAGGGATGTTTGGCATTTTTGCTGAAAATATTTTTCACTTTTTTAGTGACTTCTGATGATTGATCAATTGTCAGAATAGTTGCTGATCAATTTTCTGTTGATGGTGTTGCAGCTCTAAAAGCATGGTGGAAAACTTGACCCCTGTTAGCTTAACCTCCCTGTTTTAATATGCTATAGGTAAAATAAACATTATGAAAATCTGGATGAGGTATCTGTGAGGTTTGTCAGTGAAGGTTTTAAAACTTGGAAGTAGGTTTATATTTCAGAATGCCAATCAGGACGGGCATACGATGGCGTACAATTAGCATCAAGACCCTGAACTTTCTTTCTTTTGGGATTTCTTGGAGCCAGTGTTTAGTTGCCATCAGATTAAATGCATATTAAGGGGCTTCTGCACTTCAGCTTTGGTGGTTGTTGCTTGATTGATGTGAGGTCTCTGCTAGAGCTTCCGGTCTGACAAAAGGTGTATACCATTTGTATTGTCATAATTGAAGAGAGGAAGCTCAAGGGGATCTTCCCTTTAAGTATTAATAGGGTGAACTGCTGTAAAGAGGTTATAAAATACTGGTAACTGAAGTGAGCCAGGGGGGATAAATTAAGCAGCGGTGAATTATCCTAAGAAGTGATGAAGGGTGTTGTTCATACCAGAGGATGGAAAGGAAAGCCTTGGGGTGTGGCTCATACAGGTGGAAGTCCAAATGAGACTAATCATTCCACTGGGCGCTTGGCTTCCACTCGATGTAGCAGGTTATTTTTGATGGAGCAGCTTGTTAGAGAACAGGATGGCTTTCCATGTTCTTCCACCTCAGCATTATCTTTCATATTGAAATACAATGCTCAGCAATCCACAGCTCAAGGCACCTCATGCTCGCATCGCTTGGGGTGAGCAGTTTGCATTCATTTAGTCTTCACCTCTTTATTACATGGGCTCACACCAGGCAGATGTGTGTGTGTGTGTGTGAGATAAAATGGTAATTAACAAGGGCTGCAACAATCCCATGGCTGACTAATGATCTAATCTTCACTGTTGCATCAGCGCTTCACACAAAATGCATTCTGGTGCTGAAACAAATACGACTGCACTAATTTTGCCGCCCTTGAGCACTGAAGGCAGAAAACCATCTTCAGAGTTCAAAAAATTCTCTAAATTTAGGCTTTCGTAGTTTTGTCAAAATTAGTAACATTAGCCGTCGCTAGTTAGGTTGAGGTTGGCAATATTCTATGGTCATTATTAACAAATCCCATTAAAAACACTCAGAGTGGAACTGAAGATGTAAATCTTCAGAAATAAGTCACACACATATATATAAATATATATATATATATATATATATATATATATATATATATATATATATATATATATATATATATATATATATATATATATATATTTATATTTATATTAACATTTTGTGCATTTGTTGTTGACTACACCCAGCCACAGAAGCAAATATTTACAGCAGCGGGACCACATATGTGGGATCGACTCCAAATACACAGCGCCCATGTTGATCGTAAGGAAGCAAAATGTCACCCAGTGGAATGGTGCTCTATATTTAATATTTTTTTGAAATCCAAAAGAGGTCTATGGCACAGAGGAATAAGCTACAATGTATCAGGCTTTGGCTACACAGGCAAAACTGTTTGTTTTGGTCTTTTCAGGGCCTTTGTTTCAAGAAAAATATGGAACATTGCCAGCCTCATGGTGTTGATCATGACACAATCATGTTGTTTTTAGAAGGCGGTTTGTGTTTTGAAGGATGAAATCTGAAAGGTTTACTTCAGCTGAGTTGTTTAAACTTGTATTAGTTGATATTTTTTGGCCACTTGGGGTCTGCGTAAGAAACTGTAACTACAGCATTGACATATTATCACATTTTAAAGTCGCTATAGCGAATGTGTTAGAAGACACTGATGAGAGCAGTAAAAATGGACCAAAACTGTAAATTTGCCCGCCAGAGGCTCTGAGTTCGTCTGTATGTGTTATACCTTTCACATACACATGGTCATTTGAAACATTTTTCAAATACAAATATTTTTTAGAGCAGCTTTGAATTTGGCTACATATTGTTTGGACATATAAAAGACCTTGAAACACCAGAATTTCACCCCTCAAAAAGGCAAGACTATAAGATCTAGGAAGTTATCAGGCGAATGGTTACACGTTAGAGTTGACTGAGTTTGATATCTCGATTCAATAAGTGCTTAATTCTCGATTTAGAATTCTTGCTCTCAGGTTTTACAAAGTGAAGAAACAGGATGAGTTATGAAAATGGGATTTCATCATAGGGTAAAAAATATTTCCCCTACAGTGGATTACTATCATAACTTACTTATCATTCAGCAAATATGTCTTCATTCATATGCACAATGGACACCTCAGGGTAACCATTTCAATATTATTTGATAAGAGACTCGTGGGTAGTGATGCCTGAAATGATTTGGGCCCAAGTGTATAGTGAGAGGAAGAGGAAACGGGAGCAATTGTGGAATGTGTTTTCTTTCTTTTCACCTTCCTCCTGGTGTTTCAATTTCCAGTGATGTTCTTTCACATATGCAGAGGAGATGCTGTGGGTTGCAAGCCTGTGTAATGATTTACCACCTTCTCCCTCCCTGTTTCCATGTGGGGAAGGGCACGTACTGCACAGCAAGAACACCATTATCAGATCAGTAGCTCAGTGTCAGATATCAGAAGAAGTAAACTCCGCCAGCTGTAGTAGAATGAAATGTGCGAATGGGAAACATTAGTACCGAACCAGTATAAGAGGCTGCAGTGAGCATGGAGATGAGTCAAAGACACAGGGAGTCTCAGATTGTCAGCATCTCTGCCCTCTTATCGCTCTGTTTCACATTGAACCATTCTACAGCTGTCCTTTATAACTGTCAACTATGGATTTGTCATGAATTGTGCATGTCAGTTTACCTATTATGTGTGAGAAAACTAATTAAATGTTGAAATATCTCATGCAGTATGATCTCTCCAGATTCAGTCCATCAGTGCCAGTTCATTGTGTGTCAGTTCTTTGTCAGTTCTGTGAGCCGTCATCTCATCTTTGCAGTTCCAGAGTGAGAGCTTAAGCAGAGGTAATATCTCAAGGCTACAATACAACTGCAGTATGGATTGTCTTAAGAACTCAGCACAAGGTGTTTTGGGGCAAATAAGTAACCCTTAATAAGCTCACAGGAGGTATTATATAGAAGTCAAGCAGTAAAGTCAGTGAAGCGTGGGATTTTATGCTCTGCTTTAATTAACTGTAGGCCACATATCACATATTGTAACTATCTAGGTAACATCTGTTAGAGTTTTTCCCTCCCTAGAAATGTATTTAGTGGAAAATGCTAATGAGATGCTCTGGTTTGGAGAATAAACTAAATATGTCTTGGCCTTTGACCCGTTATTTGTTTACTTTGTAAAGACAAGTTCATTGACAACGAACAAAATAAAGTTTGAGCTGCCCTTCTCTCCATGCTGAGGAAAAGCAAAAAAAAAAAATGTTTGAAAGTTTAATTTGGGGCATTTGCATTATTTATTTGTTTATTGTGACTTTAATCAGACTGGGTGTGTTCCAGCTGTGACTAGAGGGTGGCTGGCATTACATCTGTGGTGCCTGTCGTAACTGCAGAAATTCCCTTGAGCCACGCTTTAAACCCTGTGGTTCTCTGCATTGGAGACAACAGTGTGCCGAACTTTCTAAAAACTTATACTCAACCATGATTCAAACTATTTTAACTTTAGTGTAAAAAAAACACCATAACATCAGTATGTTTTCCACCCCCAGATTGCTTAAATTATATTTCATTGCATAACAGTGCTGCAGGAATGATGCACTTTTGTAGGCCAAACAAGAAGTTAGCATCATTCTGGTTCCCTCAACAAAAAGTCATGAGATTTATATTGGATTATTGCATAAAATAAGCTCTGTGGCAAACAGACGTTTATGACACTTACAAGTTTTCTTGAGCAAGATAAAGGAACTCCACTGTAATGATTTTTGGAGCTTGAACGCAATCGGCAAAGTAAAAAACTAAGATTACGCTATAAACAAACTACACCACCAGTGTGAGTATACAAAGGTGGACTAGTGCATGAGAGAAAACGATGGCAAGAGCGTCAAGGCCTTGTTGAATCTCCAACTTAGCTCCAATTAAAACCACGCTGTCTTTTCCAACCACAGACATCAGTTCATAACCACCCTCACAGATTCTTACTCTGACCATAACACAATGAACCACCTGCTGAAATATAAACAGCTCTCATTAAATATCTTAACATTGCCGTATTATCATACTAACATTTTACTCAAAGGTGTCCATCTTTTAACTTATACACAATCTAAACCTTATGTTCAGTATCTAGTACCATTGCTACACTTGACGCAACGAACACAACTATTCATTTGTCACCATTTGATAGATTGCTTACCAGACATTGTGGTTTGGCTGTCTTATCACCAGGTTTCCGATGCAGACTATTTCGACTACTGTACTATATTTCAGTGTATCTTTGGGGCTGAGTTCAGAGATCTTCTGGATTTAAGCTTATACCGGTAGTGCCTTACTGTGCTTTTACTGCATTTTTGAAGGATCACTGTGACATATATTCATCTAAATGTTACTCACAGGGCTTTGTTGGCACATAAATGACCCATTTCAATACAAATGAGTGCACTCATTTTTTTTATACCAGCCATTACAGAATCCTTTGAAGCATTTGATGCATTCAGAAGAAGTTAAGGAGGTGAGTGGATTGCGTTGTGTGGTGGCTCACATGCCACTTAAGCGGACTCTTAAAAGAAGAAATGAAAGTTTTATATTTCATATCTTGGTTTAGCCCACAACGCATGCGAAACTTCTTACCAAAAGTGAGCAATAAAAAATCCAATTGAGATGTCTGATCTAAAAAAGATATCATACAAATCCATTGAGCGTCGCGCATCTGCCAGATATAGATTTTTGAAATGGATTAAGTGATTGTCCTGACCTTGGATGACTAGATGGAACAGTACGATATATTCATCGGTTTATCGAACGTCTGCATTGCAGGCAAGTGGCAGATGGCAATGCATATTATTGTAATAAACTCAATGCTCAGTCCTCTAAAATCTTCTCTCGACGTACTGCATCATCAGGTTTTTGCAACACAAATTGCACCTCGTGAACTTACCGAGACATTCCTTTGCAGGGAATTATAACAAGACCAATAAGTCATAAACACAACATAAACAGAATACAGTATAGGTTTGTTGTTCGTTTTTTTTATTCGGACCAAGATGTAGAGGATTTTAAAGTTGAACAATAATCTTGTCACTGTTTATATATTACCTCAAACCTAGTTTGGTATTTTTGTACTGCAGTTTCTTGTTACTTATTAGCCCACATATACACAGATACCAATATATCTGCAATAAGCTAATATCGACCAGCCTGGCTGATGAATCGTTACAGTGAACAATATATCTATTTTCCCGACAATATTTCGAATCTAGATAAATGCACCAAGAATCGTGCCTCATAATTCTAACCATTCCCTTTTTGGATTCTATTTCACGATGAAAGGATTAGTCATTCCAGAGAGCAACCTTGTGACCATCACAGCCATGCTAGCGGCTGTTAAAAGTCGCCCACTGAAGTGGAAGATTTACAAAAAGTCAAAAACAAAATCTTTTGTCTGGCATCAGCTGCATGTGTTTAAGTCCATGTTCCTATTGTGCAGAGCTGTGCGCCTTGTGACGTGGATGGGGCATTGTTGATGCTAAGCAGACAGCGCAGAGTGGTGGTGGCACCCACATGGACTGAGCTCAGTGAGGGTTTAGAGATATAAAATGTGGTCATGAGATGACTAAGGCAGGGGGATTAGACCCTCTGAGATCTGTGCCTCGTTCGCTCTGAATTAGAGAAAATGAGAGGTTTAGTAGACCACCGGGCTCTGTTGACATTATCTACTTACTGCACTGCATGTGGGTCTACTTTTCAGCTTCCTATTACGGGTTCCTCAATAGTAAATGAGAGGAAAAATCACAGAGATATTATGGTGTGCAATTATGGTCTTTTTGAACATTGTAATGATGTATGTACTAGTGCTGATTTGTGCTTTTTGTGTATATGGTCCAATTTCGCTTCAGTTTTTAATTAGTTTGTTTTATACAGTGTCCTTTAATTTATTCAACAAAACAAAAATAATATATATATATACAACAGAAGATGTTAGTGCACCCCTCATATACACTTTTCATCCACATCATCCTGACTTCCCCCCTGCCAGCTCCTCATTTAAGTTCCCTCATGTCCTGCAGCTGTCACTTTTTCTCGACAGATAATTCAGCGACATAAAAGGCAACCTCTAATTACTGCTGATCATATGATATGCTGCTTTCCTTTATTATATGTAATAGCCTTTATCCAAATGTGCAATAATGTATGATTAAAGCCCCTTGCTGATTGTAGCTTTACCTTAACCCTTCTGCTACACTATATTCCACATCATTAAAACGGTCCTGGTCTTTACCAGGGTAGATACCTGCTTGTTACTTTGGCTGTATTTCCACAGGCCTGGTGTAGCTTGTCAAAGACCCGCTCTGCCACGCACTGAATACATGCGTTTCCACTGCGGCCACACAATTGTAAATAGGCGACCCACGCTATTGTGGTCCTATTAGTCAGCATGGCCTTCAGACCAAAGCTCTGTCTTGTGCTAAACTGGCTCAACACATGTGTGGCTTTGTTGATGGCCAGAGAGAAAATGCTGTTTATTAAAGTCTTTGTATTCACATCTCAGTACTTTTTAGGTTCTAACTGAATCTCTGTGGTTTGAAGGATATTTTCACTCCTATGCTACTTCACATTAAAAGCTTTCCATAAGCAGAAGACTTTGTTTGTGAAGCAGCGACAGAGCTATTGTTCAATAAAATAATCGACGCTGCAAGACATGGACATATTTGAGGTGCCGGTCAGTTTTAAGGATTGCAGGGAAGGACTAGTATAACATTAAACAGCCAGAGCACAATGGACATGTCTAGATGATTTGTCTGTGAGGCGAACCATTATACACAACTTTCTGATATATTCTTGGATACCGTTCATTAACATCACATCTTTACTTATTAATTAACTCATCATTGTCAGTTATCTAGAATACCTCTTTGTCATCCAGACATTCAACAGTCGCAACACACAGTGGAGCGCTAATTTCCTCTTTGTTCTTCTACTTAGAACAAGCATATTTTTTGTCTGTGAAAGTACATTGCATAAACAGGTGCACAGGGTTTATCAAGCCATCCCAGCCCATCACTATAATCATGAGAGCACTTGAGGCCCACAGTAAATCTTTCGTTTACTGCTAGCAGCACTGCAAAAGCACATAATGGTGTTTTTACATTTTCCCATTAGGGTCAGTGTTTCCAGCCGAACTACACAGGCTCAACACCAACCCCCAACTTTTTATGTCTGTGTTTCGAATCAGCACCAGTCCGCTCAGCACGCTTCCCTAACATGATAAAATGCACTCCTTGTCAGAGGTGGGCTGAAAAAAACGTAGTTACATAATTAGGGAAACCAAATGAACACCAACTGCATAACAGCTTATCATTTCTGTGTCAAGTGAACATTGAGGATGCTGTTTGCACTGAGGGCTACTCTCTCCCACAGCCACATAAATCCAGTGAGCACTCAGTTAAGAATCACTCGTCATAATAGCAGTAACATCATCACCTGCAGTGTTAGTGATTGAAGACAAACAAGTAAATTGAATTTAAGTTCAATGCAATGGGGGTTTATTACAACTCATTACCAAACCGCCGCAGATACAAATACTATTGGTATTGATCGAGTGAATCCTGATTACTTTTGGTGCTTTAAGAAGATACAAATGCAACCTTTAAGAACAGGATAAAACAATATTTGTGCAATTGTATCAGGGTCAGATTGGACTACACAGATTGTTTACACACAGTTGTGGCTTGTGCAATTAATTAAGCTTGATTGTCATATTTACACTCTGTATTTATAGTTCTGCTTTGGTGTATGTAGCTGTGCTGGATTCATGTGTCTGGAAGAACCACTGCGGTATTGTTTGATTGAATGAATACAACTCACAATTGGCTAACCCTTCGTCTAGACACAAATAGCCTGTAAGGCATCGTTAAACACTTAATTTAAATTTAAGCAAAAGTCTCAAAGTCGTTGTTTGAAACATGTCATACAATCTTGCCAAAAACAAAAAGTTGCTGCTGAGTTGCAGGTACAGCAGTGTGTGTATTGGTAGTTCCGTTAGCTATTAGTGGTTTGTCAAACAAACTGTAAAAAGCAATATAAGTGAGCCAAAAAATAGCTTGGGTTGTACGCAACCAATGGGCTGCAAAGTGTTGTAAAACACATTTCATTAAAACTCAAAAACACGCTGCTATGTATGCAAGCAATCGGCTCAATGTCGACGTATAGGACACGTCATACAATATGTGGACAGACACAGAGGTGCACACTCACCGACAAATGCACACACACGCGATTGTTCGCATGATCATCCTGGCGGAGATAAAAAAATATTTCAACACCTTATTTTAAATGAATTCCTAATTGCTTAGTACAACAGTGTCAGTTTGTAGTACAATTTGACAGTAGATTAAACTGTGTTTTTCACAAAGATGGATGAATAATTATGCTAATGGCCACCATAATTGCGCAGCCTTTGTGATGTTATTATGTTGATATATCGCCTAGCTCTGTCGTTCACATTCTGGTTGTGTTCCTTCCCTCAGGAAGCAATACGTTAACACTCAAATTGTCAGTAAACTGAATGTTTGAGAATGTCTTGCTTCCCTACTTTTTCATACTGTACTAAATTTCCTGTAATGGAAGATCAGGGCAGGCTATGTATAGTAATGCAGGGAGGGATCCCTCAAGCTTAAACCAGTCTGATATATGTAAGGCAGGCATAGCCACAGTTGATTTAGGAAAAAATACATTATAGACCTTTTCTTTGACACTCTTTGGTCCAAGTTTACTTCCTGTCAGCTACTGCATCCACAAACATTGCAGCAGGTAATAATAATAAACCGATTTAGAATGTTTGTTGTTAAGTTTGAAAATATCTATTGATTGAAGTTATTTGGGCATACATTTTTGCCATAACATAAACCATTAAATATTCACTATTTTGGAGGAAGTAAAACTGAGATTTCGATAGGAAAATGTAAGCACATTCTTAGGAATTTACTGTTGAATAGGTGTGTATGATGGCATGGAAAATGGAAAAACTACTGAAGAGTAAAAGCCATTTTTCATTTCACTGTGACTTTGAGAGCAAATTAAAAAAGGTGTTTTCTAAACAGCAGCAAGTGAGGCCACTGGATCTTTGCTGTCAGTCATCCCTTTAGTAGTTTCCTTTCCTTCCAAAACATCTCTGACCAGCTAGATTAGTAAACACAAGCATGACATTTGCAGTTTACTGATGTCAAGTCCAGTTGAAACATTTAGTTCTCATATTAAAGTTAATGTTGCCTGCACGGTGCAGCTGAAATGAGTGAAGAGAGTGTGAAGGGAGAGTCTGGCCCAGCAGTGCAACGCATGAGTTACACTGACCTCTCAAAAGTCTCCTTGCCTCAGTGATCGAATACCTTACATTAATCAGTTAATGAATTTCCTTGGTATCTATGGACCGGAGAGAGAGATAAGACTTTAGCTCCAGCTGCTTGACTGGATGTGTAGCCTGCTTTCTTTTCTGTATTTGAATGCTATCTCTAGCTGGGTGTGAGCCATGTGCAGGACGGTCTGTTCGGGCTAATCACTCCCATCATTAGAGCACGGGGTCTCCCTTGCTTCCACTGATTACATCTCACAGTAGCTAATAAATAGCTCTCCAGTGGTCAAGCACACCTAACCAAAGTGATTTAACATTTGCTTTATTTATTCATCATTTTGTTTGTTTGTTTTTTTTGCGGAATTTGGTGTACGTGCACATGTACGTTTGTGTCTGTGTATGACCTTGCTTAAAAAGAGGCAACAGGTTCTCGTTTACGTTCCCTAGTTTTGAGTTACACACTAGAGTTGAGCTCCTGGTGTTACATTACTGTGACGGGTATATTACGTGCTTGATTTTGCCAAGTAAAGATCAACTTAGAGGCCCAGGTAAGACATTACACACCTGTGATGTCATTTATTGGGACTTTTTGGTAATTACCTTACCTGTGATGACTGATGCACTATGTGGCTCTTTTTTTTATTTGTTAGACCAGTACCATAGCGTACCGTTCTGTGTTTAGATCAGTGATTCTCAACTGGTGGGTCGCGTGTATCACTATGTTTAACCATGACTAGCTTGAAATCCACAAAACCAGTCTGAAAATGAAAAAAAATCTCAAACGATTTCATGAAAATGAGTTAGCGGGACAGTCGTCAAACCCTGGTCAGAGCTGACCGAAGTTACTCTGATTGGCCAGTTTGCATTTGAGGGGCGGAACTTAGCCGAAGCTCAACTAGGGGCAGCTGCTTAAATTTATTCTAGGAGTAATTTGTTGATGAAAGTGAAGGAGATGTTACATCATGCCATTTACTGTATAAATTGCTACATATTATTTTAGGCTATAGCGGAGGTTTGCATCGCACTGGTTCCCGCAACAAAAGTCAGAACCTACACACAGAAAGGAGTCATCTTGCTGTGTTGAAAGACTGCTGAGCTGCCAGTCCCTTTTTCTTAATCATTTTACATTATATTGTTCCAATTCTTGTCTTGCCTGCTTGTTTGGTAAGTTGGTTGAAAAGCATCTTTAATTGATTTGTATTGGCTGTACAAAACACAATCCATTGTTCATTTTAACTTATTGTTCCCTGTGTTCCTGCAAAAAGACAAAGAGTGTTTGTTTCCTGCGGGTGTTTTAAATATGAATATTACAGGACAGTCTGCTGCTGTTATGATTCTAATTGGGTTGTAATAAAGTTGTAAACATGGTGATTAAACAAATAGTCCTTGTGCTGCAGTTTGTTTGAGCACTCTTGCATTATGGGTAGTGTCCCCTGATAACTAATGTATGAGCCCATGTGCTGCTGGCATCTCAAGGCTTTTATAACTTAGATCTTTGCATAATTTATAGTGCGTTGTTTTTCGTTTGGTCACTTGATCAATCGGATGACATGGCTCTGCACTGTAAGTGGGGATGGGGAGGAGCCACTCAAGATGCAATCTGGTGCTTTTGTTACACTGATGAGTCCGCAATTTTTATTACCTGCACTAAAGGGAGGATGCTGATATGAGATTGATGAGGATGTCAAATCTCTTGAGAAATTACCTGTTTTCTTTAGTTAATATACGAGTCACTTTGTTCCTGAATATTCAGCTCAGTTATAGATTCCAAGGAACTGCCTTCCACAACCTAGATAAGCTTATTATACCATAACTATGACGCTTATTTTTGAAAATAGATATTTGGCAGAACACTGAGACTTGCTGTATTGAAGTATTTATTTGAAAAAATAAATAAATCTGCAATTCGATTATTTTCATTATTGATGTGTCCACAATTTGTCCATAAAATGTCAGAAAATAGTGAGAAGTGTGTATCACAGTTTCCCAGTTTTAAGAAGCTTGCATTAGATGTTTCAGCTCTATTGGATGGACAGTATAGAAGCATACAAGAAACAATGGGAGAGAGAGAGGGGTACCACTAGCAACACAGTAACATGGTAATGCTGTATTTGTGGTATGCACCTTAACCATCAGGTCTTAGGTAGAAAATGTAATTTATTAAATTTAGTCAAATCCTGTTCGTGGGAGTTATGATAAGATTCAACAGTAACTCAGTATGATCTTTTATCGACTTTAAGCAGAATCATATTGTGTTGTTACAATCTGATCATGATATTAATCTACACATTTGTGATTTCTAAAGCAGTGATTTTGAGCAAACTTTGATCGCAAATTTTCCAAAATAAGTATAATTACTGGTTGTTGTTGTGAGAGTTTGTTCTAATGTAATGCATAACGATGGAATACAGTTCTTTGCTTTAATAATCTAACATTTGCAGCATCATGATGTGTATCTATCGGTAATTAATCTTGTAAGTACAGTGATAAGTATTTGAACAATTTCGCCCAGCACTCGTATTTAGACTAAAGTGAAATATGTAACGGTCAAGATAAGAGATTGTCCGAGTGGTACATCGGTCAGATTATATAAGTGAATTTTGGCTTTTCTACCTCTAGTCCATTTTGTTCTGCTACAGTGGTTATTAACTGCACTGTTGTAGATTTGAGAGACCATGTTGTGACCCACTAAAAAATCCTCCACTGCCAGTTATCAAAGACGAGCAGCTTCCACACCTCCACTTTAACGGCTGGAAAACAACAGCGAGGTGTCATTACTTCACTGTCACCAGCTCAGTTTCACATTTCGCAGAACTGAATGGGTTTATTTTGACATAAAACAGACAATACAATTCATGGGGACAAAGCAGCACTACTAGGTTCCATACAGTCTACACATGAAAGGATTTTGCTGCTTCTTTTGTTGAGGTCCAAGCTGTGCAGGGTAGACCTTTTCACCCATTAGTATTTATCATATTCAAAAATGTTCTTTATTTATTTGACAGTGCAAACTAGTTTTAACTTAATTATTTTGTCAATATGGATTCAAAAGCTCTGTAAATTTAAAAAGTCAGTAAAAAGAAAATGAAACAATTTGTAAAGGCAAACACTTTTTTTGTTTAGCACGGTGGGTCAAAACCAATTTTTTTTACCTCAGAGACTATAATAACAAGGCTCTAAGCAGGGAAATGGGCAAGGGCATGAAATCCAGCCAGTCACGATGGTGTCCTGTTCAGATGGCATCCTCCAGTGCGATGGCACATGGGGGAGCACCTCAGCAGCACCTGAACTAACTCTTATTAGTCTACTGACTCTCACTCACTGACTTGTGAATTGGAAGACACGTTTTTCCACGTTTGAGTGATTTGCTCACGTCCTCTGGGTTTGTTTCTGGCTCAGAGTGGGTCTTTAGGGGGTGACTATGCACGACATTAAGCATGATCGGTCTGTGTACATACAGTATATAGTATAGGTATCTGTGTGTCTTTATACGACAGGAATCTATGCATTTTCCGGTTATTTCTGACGATTTGATAACCAACGATTATTACCTATGCTTGAGGAAATGAAACATCAATTAACAAAACTGTTAAAAAAAATAAAATGTGTTGCTTCAAAATGTAGAGGTTGCTTCAGAGCATTTCACCCTTCTTTGCTGGCAGACTATAAAATCAACATTGAAGGTGCATGCTGCTACGTGGAGATGCTGGAGGGTGAGGTGGCTTAACAGCCCAAAGATTAAAGATTAAATTCTACCCTTAAAACCACTGGGCGAGTCTGGTACAGCCTGACTCTGGACGCAAAAAACTGAGATCCCATAAGCACGAGCTTCAGGCCCAGTCGAAACAATTCAGCTTAGCTGGCTTATCCAGCGTCAGGCTGTGGATGAGCGGAGAGATGACTGCTGGAATTCAAAGACGTTAACGTTTATGCAACAAAATTCACTTCTGGATGGGATATTTATGCCATTGTAAAATCACAAAGTTGCTTTCAGCAGTTAATGACGACGACAAATTAGCAATTGATTTGTAACTTTTTTTTTTTGTCACTTTTCACCAAACTTATAAACAAACCTTCAGTGATGTTCCAGTTTGGTGTTCATTGCGACTGCCATTAATGAAAAGATCTTAAGCATTGCTTGGCCTTTAAAAGTTGTGATTTCTATTATCGACACATCTCTGACAGTCTGTCAACACCAGAGCACAGGAAGAGGTGGAAAAAGAACTCGATGCCGGAGGAGAGTCGATCAAAGGAACACAGACAGCGGAAGAGAGAAAGAGACAAGCTGCTTTTTTTTTTTCTTCTTCCAGGGAGCGCAAAACCCCTGCAATTTAGGGCATCTTGACTTTTCGAGTAATCCATAACTGTGATTGCTTCATTTGCCTCTCCACACCCTACCTTAAACACTGTCTGCTTGTTCTTGTTCACCCCCTACATCATAAGTTTAACCACTTATCCCCCCCTTCACCAAAGAGATATGATGGAAGATATAGGCAAGCATTTTCATTTGGCAGAATCACTTGGAGGGAGCTGTGGTTTGATTGCGGTGAAATGATATGCGTTGACGTAGAGCAGAGTGGGATTGACCTGTTGCGCTGAGAGCTTCATGAAAGCTGAAGACACGGATATCTGTTCATGATATGTCTTATGGGCCGCAATGAGAGCACTGCGTTAGACACAGAGCATTGGAGCCATTCCTTCTTTCAGCACCCAGTCAACAATCTCTCCAGTTTCCCTGTTCATTAAGTTTGAAGGAACATCGTTGTTAGCCTATGTAAATGAGATACAGCGTTCCCATGTCAACCGAGTGGAGATTTGGAGGAAGCTGTGGATACGACTTCCCTCTTCAGGGTGGCTGTCTGTGCAGGTCTGCGTTTTCTCATGTGAAAAGGATCAAAGCGATCTCACTCAGCCCTGTTAAGAAAGATGGATGTACGAATGTGGGGAATCAAATCTGCTTCAAAAGGGAACACCACTGGGGAGCCAGAGAGATGAGAAGGCAGTGAGAAAATAGGGAACCAGTGTGAAATCGCTCCTGTTTCGCTGTAAGAGAAGAGAACACAGCTGTCTCCTGCCGTCCACAGACTGTTCACGTAAGATGTCTGTTGTTTGGGAGCGCTGGGTGCAGCGGGGTGCAATTTATTTGGGTGGACGACTGCACAGATTTGTAAGAAAGCCAGTACGTAAATACATGCTGTACAATGCGTGGTGAAGAGAAAGTGAGTGCGAAAAAAAAAAAAGAGAGAGGAATCACTGAGTGCTGATAGCACGAGTCAAAGATTTAGATTTTGTTCAACATGTTTTGATATGATAGTGTTGATACTTGTGAGTCCCCTCCCGTACCTTTAGCATATGCTATGAAAGCTGATTTCACAGCTTATCGCCTGCTCTGAGAGTAAGCCTTGTGAGGAAGGTGTGACATCAAATAGCTCAGACAGACAGAAACCCCCTCTATTCCTCCTCCTGACACCTTGGTTTCCTAAAGCTCAGAGTGGAGGCTGTGTGCTACGGATTTGTGTGTGCCCGAGTCTTCACATACAAACTGTATGCTTTGCTGGTGATTTTCATTAGAGCCAGTTTGATCCAGGTACCGTCATAATGTTTGGACGCTGGCTGCGTACGACTGTTTCGATACAAGGTCATAACTTCTGATGAGGATGTTTTGTGGTATGCCATTAAATTCCACACGAAATGTATTTCTTCTTGCGCGTGCAAAATATTCCCTTCCTGTAGACTCGTATAGTACCTTTAAACAACGTTGCACTGCTGGACTTTGAGAATGGAGGCTGTGGTTGGATTCTAGTCAGAAGTAGTATCAAAACTGTAGGGGAGGTTCTCAAGCATTACTTGCTGCATCATTTTAAAACATGCTTGTATTCCATATTCATATAATATTCCACCAAAATTTGTGAAGTCAAGTACATTTTATTTATATAGCCCAATATTATAAATCCCAATGCACCTCATGGGGCTTTCACTTGAGCACACTGGTTTCGTTCCAGTCTGTATTCGTTCCAGTCAAGCTTGCCAGCAGATGCATCTGTTAGCTGATTTATTAGTTAGCTGGCTATCTGGACACTAAACCGTTGTGTGGTGGCATGTCTGTTGTGGGTAACAAGACAGATTGACTCTTGATTGCTCAGTGTTCAGCTGAGTACACCTCCTAAGACCCATCATGCTCTCATTGGTGACTCACTAAACACTCATCCATTGTCTGTTAAGGAAAGGAAAATTGAGTGCTACTTGCACTGAATTCTCCAAACAAAAGTCAGGAAAATGTTTTTGCGTAAAATAAATTCTCAAGCAAATTAAATGACAGAGATGTTACACATTGGTATCCATGAAGTTCTGATATACTGCTCAGACCATGAGACAATGCAAATTACGTAATGTCGGTTAATACGAATAAGTCTGCATGTATGAGGAATCAAATTGTTGCTGTAATATAGAAATTACTTTTTTTTTTGAGTAATCCAGAAGTAACTGCATACATTTCGATTGATCCAGATAATCCAGCGGATTATTTCATTTTCTGTAAACAAAATTGGATTCCCAGATGAATGTGTTCTTTAACCTCATGATGATGTTGTAGGTAGATGTGCTTGTGTGTTGGTCACTGTGTGTGTGTGTGTGTGTGTGTGAGGGCTGGAGGGCTTGCTGAGACATGAATGAAAAATCCTCTCTCTCGTTTTTTGTTTTGTCCAGGTGGGCAGGCAATAAGGCTTGACAGAAGATGCGACGGGGGTGGTGGCTCGTCAGATGGCTGGGGACAGGAATGGCAATCCTCTCTTTGCTAACCCACAGCTGGGGCCAGGACACAGAAGGTATGAGCAGCCAACACTGAGGCCAACACCCTCAGGCCTCCGCTTTTTCAGTTTACTATAGCTGCACTGCCAAGAGAGGAAAGCTGCAATGTGGAAAAGGCAATGTTTCTTGCCGCTGTCAGAGAAGCAGTATGGTGTACAACAGCAAATCTGATAAATTGTTACTGAGTGTGCCAAACTGAGGTGTGGACCACTTGAACAATATAAAAAACTCTTAATGGATCGAAAGTAAAACTCATTTAAAGAGTTTCCATCTGTTTAAGATTTTGAGATGTGAATGCCATCTGAAAAGTCTTATATATGAATATGTAATGTTTATGTGCTGTACTCCTGCTACCCACTTCGCTGTATCGATCTTACAAATAATGCAATGTTGTGTTTATGGATAGTAAGGATGATTGTTTTTCATGCCAGTCCAAATATGTGCCATTTCTAAAAGGCAGTACATAGTTGAAGGGCTTTCATGAGAGTTTGATTTCATTGAAGTGGAGGAGGACCGCAGAGTCCTCCTCCAGGTGCTCTCAGGTGCGCTTTCAATGACATGCATAGAGCGATGCTTCAGTGAAAATACTCTATTATTACTCTAATAGTCTTACTATCCTCTCTTTAAAATGTACATAATGTTTTTCAAAAGACATAAGTTAGAGAGGGCATGAATCCAGCTTACTTCCTACGCAATTCACTGATAATGCCGAGAGGATTCTCCTTGTACTTTCCTGAACACGTTCCCACATTACTGAGGGAATCTTAGCATTTATTGTCTCATCTCACTGCCTTTTGTAACAGATGCCAGTTCAAAGTGAATTTCAGCTGCATGAGATTGGCAGGTCTTTAAAGAAGGTGCTGAGATGAAGCTACACATGCACAGAGACGTGCTTAATTCTCCCGTGTGGCAATATTGCACATAATTCAGGTCAATTTTGAGATCCGAACCCCGTTTCCTTCTTTCTTTTTTTTCATCCCTTTCCCTGCTTCCCAGCCTTTCCCTGATAAACTCAATAATGTAAATGCATTTTTAGATAAGAGCATAATCTCTGTTTACTGTCTTTTGAATCAATATTTTATTTTGAGAGGTTTGCTTCATGGGTTTGTATGATTTTAGCAGAGAAATTACTTCATGACTGACTGATCCTTTGACGGTGAATGAGTGCCTTGTGGTTTCCTTTAATGATGTAACCCTCCCAGGCTCTGACCGCATTAATAGACATGCGTTGTGTGGAGTGAGGAAGCCATTTACCCCAAGCATAGCAGCTGTGGAACTCAAGAACGGCCCTGTGGAATATGGGTTTGGGGGTCATTTATAATTTAACTTGTGATGGCGTTAATATACAAAAGTAGTGTTAATTTTATTTATCAAAGCTTCATCTGGTTTTGCTTGACTATAGGGCAAATTATTACAATATCTTTATTTTGTAATTTATGTTTTAATATTGGATCAGTTTAATAAAAACACAACCACTTTTTTTTAACATAGCAGGTAAAGAAACAAGTTGCCTCCTTACTTTTTACTCTGTTTTAAAATCCAACTCGAGCTAATTTGCTTTGCCAATTGCTTTTTAAGGGTAAATATATATAATTGCTGCCTAGATTCTGTTTTCTGGCAACGTTTTTCTGAAGGAACATGTATCTACTGCACAGTAGTTAGGGAGGAGGTCAGTATGCCTCAATACGCAGGATTGTGACACCGGAGACCGGGGGATTCCCATCTTGAGGTGACAAAAACACTTTGGTTTAAGAGTAACCATGTCTGTCACGTTATTCACTTAGACTGTACATTTATTAACAACATTCCTGGATGGCATTGCATTTCTTACTAAATGTATTCATTAGAAGTATATCGCCGTAAATTCTAGTCAGTTTCTATATCAGTTTGGCTTTTTAACCTCAGGCTGTTTGACAAAATATAAGAAACAAACTCATTCTCAACATACAACTGCTGTTTACAGATTTTTTTGTTTCCTTTTTGCTAAAAATGCATATTTAAATGATGCAAATGCGGGAACGATAAGGCTTTCGTTTTCATCTTTAATCATCAAATGGTTCCTGTATTGGAATACAATCAAAAACTGTCTGATATGGTCCTGTAACCATAAAGGGTTGGTTTCATTCTGCTGATTGGAAATGGGGCTGCAGCCTGTAATTTGGCAGGTTGCAGACAGAAATAATTACGAAAGGGGCTCGCTAGGTATTAGTGATGCTTGCAAGCTCTGTTTGGATCAGAGTCTGCCAATGAATGACCCACAGTGTCATTGTTGTAATGAGGGAGCAGAGGGTGAAATAGAGTACATCAGAGCAAGGGGTGTGGGCGAATGTGGACACTGAGTCCGTTCACGGGTCAGTGTCACCCAGGGATGAACTTGGTTTGAGCAGGGATCATCCCCTCCCTCAACACATGCCGCATCTTCCCCCCCCCCCCCCATAAATCTCCCTGCCCTGCCCACCTCAAGGTGCTCTTGGTATTTGGCTCTGTCAACTTGTTTGTTGTCTGTCTATCAAATAAAAATAGCAACCAGAGTTTTTTTTTATTGATGGCACTGAGCTGAGGAGTGATGCATACATCAATTTCCAGTGGATGTCACAGTGTCTTCAAAGTCCTGAATTAATTAGCAGGGAGACAATATGAATATCAGGCTTCTAATTAATGTGAATGTGGACACTGAGAGAGAAAAGGGCTGCCCTTGAGGAAAATAGGATTTCTTCAACCAATCAATTAGTGAATGTAATTGAAATACAGCGTAAAATTGGTCAGTGTTATTGTCCCCCGTCCGATGAATACATTTAGGCAGAGATCTGAAATATATTCTTTATTAAAGATAAGTGTTTTTATGAATACTGCTGTGTGTCAGTTTCCAGTAATGACTGACTAATAGCTTATTCAACATGAAAAAGAACATATAAAAACAACTATTAAACCTTCTTAACCCTAGCCCTTTTTTTAGGCCTCTGCTCAAAAATTGCATACCCATACTAAAAAGAGTGTATTTCTGCAACTACAAGTTCTATTTTAATCATTTTGATGTTATAATAAAGGTAACACTTGTGAGATTTGTTCAGATGTGTAAATATCAGTGTATACGTTACAGGTTAAGAGTAAATATAGATGGCACACAGCTGCAATTGAAAAGTTTCAGGTTCGCCTGAAAAAAAAGCACTTTTATTGTTATTATTTCTTTGGAATGATGCAGCTGCAAGTCTAAAACCTCTCCCAAATCATAGCACAATATGTGAACAGTCTCTGCTAATTTTGACTTTGATAAAGTGAAGCAGAACAAAATTAGAGAGGTTTTAGTACAGACGGGGTCAGGCGAGGTCACCCAAATGGCCATTTTGGAACCAGCTGTTCCATTGTAATTTAATATACGATATAACTATATATTTCACTTGTTTTATCACTAATAGTGTTCAATCTATCCAAATACAGCAGTTTGGCTTCATTTTCAGAGCCAGAATCCTCTGTGAGCCCTGTCTGTGTCTGCGATCCATGGAGCATTCTCGTCTGACTGCAGTTTCTCTGTGTCTATGTAGACCTAAGTCAGCAGCCCATTGGTCGATTTCAGTGACTGAACCCTCCTTCGACGCGTCAGAGCCTATAGAATTGAGCTGGGGCAACGTGGAAAAGATTGACTGCACTCTTAGCCAGTCAGAATCAAAAAACGCACCGTCTCTCGTGAAGCGTAAAATCCGATACGCCGAAAGTCAAATCCCTTCCCCCAGCTTTTCCGGGTCAAATTCCACCCCTGTCTTCACGGAAACAGAATTATGGCAAACAAGGACATCCGGTGAACAGATTTTGAGGAGGAATAGCCGGGAATTTATCCGTTCTCTACACGAAAACGACGATGAGGTGAGGTGCGTTCTGATAATTATCGATAAAGCGGTTTGTGGTTCTGGTGCTTGTTGGCTGATATCTCTGTAATGGTTTCACGGAGAGAAATATGGAAGATATCTGTGGAATCTTTGTCAAATGATCTTGCTTTCTGTTACCTCGGCTGTCCGTGTTAGCTTCTATCTTTGGCTTGGTAGCTCTGTCCGGAGTGCGTAGCCGGCGGACTCATGGTGAAAAATACGTGATATTGTGGTAATTCTTTTAGTTGCTTATATTAGTTGTGTAGAATTGTCTTTGGAGCATGTAAAAATGTCTTGCAGGATCTTTTAGCCCAGACTTTTTTCTTTAACTGGGTATATAACATGTGTGCATCATTATATTTCGTTCCTGAAAAGTGCATTCTATGACACTCTGTACGCTAAACTTTCTCGATGGAACCCCAAATGGTCCGCGGTCGGGTTAAAGAAGTTTTAAGCTGAGAATTGTCTGCGTCTTTCAAGACTATAATGACAGCTTTGTCTCAAATAATAGGGGGAAGCCATTAGGAAAATTCAAGCACTGTCGTCTTCCTGCTGCATTGTGTGTGTTTTTCTCCTCCATATCGCTTCCCACATTTCCTCAGTATTCTACATCTTAATACCTTTTATTAACACCTTTGTTGCTTTCATTTTTCATTAATAATCCTCCCTTCCATGTGCCATGCTTTCGTGTTCTTCTCCTTACCTTGCATCATCTGACTGCGACTCCACTGTACTGTAGTCTCCCTCAACAGAGATTAATCTTTGACTGCACACATGCACGCAAACCCATGCAGTGTACGACATGTGTGTCCATCGTTCCTTGCGTGACTGGAGACTAGCACTAGCAAGGACAAACTTCAATCCAAAGCAGAGCAGACGGATGCACGCTATCCATACCTCTAAATCCCTCCATCGCCAAATCCAGATGTAGGACAAATGCATGTACACACACACACACACACACAAACATGCTCACTTGTATTTGTGTGAGTGTGCGGATTAGTTAACATGCCTGCGGACGCTTCTGCCATGTGACATCAGCCTACCTCCCCTCTCACACAATTTCCTTCTCTCTGGCGGTTTCCCTCTCTTCCCTCTCTTCCCTCTCTTCCCATCTGCACATCCATTCTGACCCACAATTGTTTGTCTATTTTTGGGATTGTCTGATTAGGGGCCAGATGTGCAGACTGTCTGGCTGCAGCAGAAGCCCGTGGAGTGGGGGAGCAGCGGAGTGACAGGGGGAAGGGGTTTTAATCTGCCCACCAGCAGGCTGTAATCAGGCCCTGGGTAGCACAAGAAGGGAGGGGGGCCGGGGGTCACTCTTGGTAAGACTGGGCCCCGTGCTGCCTGGGCTCAACCTGGGGCTCGGTATGTCGGCATGTGTGTGCTGAACTGTTTACTGGGAGTGTGATTGCAACCCTTGCCCTGCTGCCTGTGTGGTTAACCTGACGGAGACAAACAGAGGCAGCAATGAGGAGGAAGTCTGGATAAGAGAAGGAATGAGAGCTCTGCAGAGGGATTACATATCAGTAAAGTAATCCCCTTCTCTCTCTTCTCCATTATCAGCCCCTAATGATTTAGATGATGCTGCAGGAATTCATTCCCATCTCTATCTCTGACATTCTCAATCACTAATACACTTTTTATTTCTTCACTGCCTGTCTCCTCTTTTTCTTTCCATTTTGTGATGACATATTCTACCCTACGTCTAAGTACATACACACAATTACAGCGAGAAGCCTCGCAGAGAGACCCATACTTTTAGTGATTTGTAAGGAGAGAGGGAGAGACTGGTGAGAAAGAGATGGCGAGAAAAAGAGGCAGTGATTGCATTTCTTGTGCCAGACATAGACACGCTGCAAGAAGAACGTCTGTCTGTCTGCACATTAAATTAGCTGTTTTTTTTTCCTCTGAGGAAGTGGTGACTGGCTCACATGTAAGGAGGTTGTGCTGCAAGAGTTTTGGTTGCTTTGCGTTGCGTTGGGTTTGAATTCTTAGATTGTTAGCTGCTACCATCCTTATTGTTTCCTTATTGTAACTCTCTCACATCTGGTGTCTTGGGGAATTAAATCTATATATAATTTTTTTTTTATGAATATTGTTTTTTTTTTTTAATGGCAGTTTATGGGAGAGTACAATCGGTAATATTTAAAATAATGAAAAAGACAGAGACGACTGAAAGAAACACCTCTATGTTATAATGCAATCAAATACAATAACTTTATGAGGCTTATTATAGGGATTTGTAAGAACATCACATAGTTACAGATACTATATATTAAACATATGGATAACAAAATACGGAAATATTATGAAGTTTTAAGCAAAAACTGATCTACAATATGAACTCTCCAAAAATCACTCATATAAACATTTAATGGGTTTTAGATGTGACAAAGGAATGACCAGTGGAGCATACTAAGAAGAAGAAGAGACCTTCATGATATGAACTGTAATGCACAGCTTTGACAGCCAACCCCAGTGGACGACTGGCCCGAGCTCCCCCTACTATAACAGAGACAGCTCATCAGTTTTGACCTGCTGTCTGCCCATGAGCAGCCATTACAAGGCAATGTGTATGACTGGACAGCTCCTCTTTGTGGGGTCTCACTTCCCTTTGCCAGGGCCTACTGGACCTGTCCCAGAATGCCCCTCTGGACATGGTTCCATGCAAAATAAACTATCAATCCAACTGGGAAATTAAAACAGTGGCCCTGTTTGCTCTGTTTCCACTCATCCCTGCCCTGGGCTGCCTGCCACTGCTGAGATTAGTGATAACTCTAACCTCCAACCTTGACGTTTTTAAAGTAGATGCTTGTCAAACCAGAGGTCGGCAGTAGAGACGTACCGATACCGGGTCGGATATCGGACTGATACTGACTCAGATAGCTGGATCAGGTATCGATGTTCCACAGCGTTGCTGCTGCTTGAAAAAGGTTCACACTTTAAATGTAATTAAAAGTGTAAAGTAAATCTGTTGATTAATTACATAACAAATAACAATTCAGTACATTTCAAATATGTATTTATTTGTTACAAGTTTGGATAATCAAGTCTTACACATACGAGGACGATACCAGTCACGTCCATGCAGTGAGGCATACAGCTTATTGAGGAAACACTGGTATTGTATTGGTACTCGGTATCGGCCGCTACCCAAAGCACAGGTATCGATATCGGTATCGGGACTGAAAAGGTCGAACCGGTGCATTCCTAGTCAGCAGACATTCCTCCCTTGGGTGGACCACTGCTGTTAAATGCTAAAAGAAGAAAAGAAAACCTCATCCACATATCCCCGTCCTTGCTGGAGGAGCCTTCCAAAGGCTCCGTTAGACATTTCCTTATCATCACATCAGGCTTGATATTTATATGAATGGGCAGGAGCGTTTATGTTTGCATATGGACATTTAGTACGAGATGTTTTATGATGGAACCTTGTGTTGAGTTGGCCGTTTGCCGTCCATCTTAAGAATGAGAAATTAGCTCCTACTTTCCTCTTTGTTTTTTTGGCACTTTCTCAAGAATCCCTCTCTGCCTCCGTCTGTTTTCTCTCCATCTCCTTCTTTGACAAATGTGGATAGCATTAGTGGCTGCCCACATCTAGAGAGGGCAAGCGTGTGTTGGTGTTTGTAATTGTGAAATGATATGCACCTCCTGGTTATCTAAATGCGATGCCTCGGATCCTTTGTAGGTTTATTGTGAAGGTGTGCCAGATTGATTGAGACAGTGCAGCCTCATGGACCACATTGCTTGTTAGGTTGTTTGTCCTTTAAAGTCTGTTTCTTTTTTAGATCCCCACTCCCAGGGAGCAGCAGTTTGATTTATCGGTTCCTAAAAAGATGCTTTTGCAGATGAAGCCACAGGAAAGCACAGGCTATTGAATTGAGTGTCGGGTAAAAAAGCCTTTTGAAAGTAAATGTCAGTGAGCAGAATTCATCTCGCCACTGCCTTGTTGCTTCGGTAATACAGCGAGCTGCCTCGTAAAGACTTGAATTTCTTAGCAGGTTGTCTGCATCTCGGACCATTATATTTAAAAAGTATCATGAAAGAACTATGTATATTTCAAAAACACATACTGTACGTTGCATATGAAAGCTTTCATTTCCTCTGACTATATTATTGTCCCTATCACTGGATCTGGCCCAAAAAATGTATCTCAACACTGTTCAACAGATTAATTCAGTCATTATCACTATTATCTTGGAGTATTTTTTGTGAGTAGTTCATCTAAGACTGAGTATGTTTAATAGTCCCCTAGTCTTAAAGAGTTGCTTATCTAAAAAGGGAACATGTTAAACAAGCCATTTTTTATTGTTTTATTTGCCGTCTGAGAGAAATGTCGTGGTTTTGCAAGGAAAAATGCAGATTTGTTCAATCACAAGCAGTAATCATTTCGTAATTGAAGCTTCACGGCTTCAAGTTAGCATTGTTCGGTTGATTAGGGAGACGATCTCTTTCGGTGAGAGTAAATTACCCCTGGGTCAGAATTAGAAGATTTTGATTGTCTTTGGATTAGGCCTCAAGTGTACAGTGCCCTGATTAGTGATTGAACGCTGCTTGTTGCATTTGTTTATGATTCCCGTCTTTTTAAATCCCTGACTCTACCCTGACCCTACCCAATGCTCATTTCATTTGGAACGGAGAGATCAGGTCGTTAAAATATTTTCTTTCTGAGATGTATTTAACCAAAGCCTTTTGAGCATCAGCTGAGGACTGGGAGGGAGCCACTACAGCCATAAAAGCTAGAAATGGAAGTACAACATGTAATATTGAGGCTGCTCTCTTTGTTGAGGATAGGCAAAGGGCCGCAGCTCTTAGTTGCTCCATTTGAAGATATCTTGATGCAGTATCCCAACAAACGCAAAGTTAGTCTGCAATGCTCCAGCTGTGTGAGATAATAAAAAAATAAAAGTTGAATGAAATGGTTTGCTTTGAAGTTATGTTCCCTTGGAAATGAAAAAAATATATAGTATGAACATCAAACAGTGTGCTATACTTATCTTTTGTAGACTTAATTATTTGGGCTTTACTTTTGTCTCCTCAACTATTTGGCTTGTGAATGTTCTGAACACCTAATGCAATCTTACAGGTGTATAAGTATCATAAAGATATATTCAATATTAGCCAAGAATAAACTTTTTTTTCTCATCGTTTAGGACAGTTTGGAGTCTCTTGTGAGGCAGCCAGCTAAACCAAACTCAGTCAAGGGTCAGTCAAAAATAGTTTACACCCCCATATGAACTGTTTCAGCCACTGTTGGTAACTAGGCTACCAGAGTTTAGCAACCAGGCAAACTGCATATTCTTACACATTCTTTCCAACACAACACGATACCTCGATAATTCCCCACAACCATCACATTTTACCCCAAAAATTAAGGCATATGAATCTATTTACTATCAATCTGGTTAAAACACACACAACCCCGAGCCTGATGAACAGATTTGTTTGTTAAGTAACTGAGCTCCCCGTGCTGTTGCATACCCCTCTCCCTGAGCTGTGTGATCGAATGTGTCTTTCATCGAGCTCCCACCCTTCTGCTTTGTATTGTTTTTGACTAAACAACTGCATCGCATTTCATCATGAGATAGACATAACATTCGCTCATGCAGATTGAGAAGGGCACAATATTTACACTTTGCTTTTTATGCCTTATTTTTCAATTTTTCTCTGCATTCCATGTGTACATACTTCATATCACCATAGTGTTTTTATGAAAAGCTTGGCTCTCCTTTGCAGTTTGACCCTCCTGCTGCTATTCTGTATTTTTAAATCAAGGATGTAGCTTTTTAGGAATTGGACATGGTCTTCTAGATAAGTGGATTAATCTAAGTAGTTTTCCAATCATGTATGTTACAGTATATGGATGGATATTATTATCTTGAGTGCTGCAGGAGGGGGGGGGGGGTGTCGCAGGAGATTTGGTAGGACTATTTGGCTCATTCTTTGTGTACCCTTGTGTAACCAGAGAGCTATGGGGAAGTATTATTCTAGAAGGCTTCTTTATGGGAGGAAAGCTTGATGTAGAATGTCGTTCAAAAATATCACCCACTGCTTACAGATGTAGATTTGGCAAGAGGTTGGGATCATTCGAACTTGGTAGTGAACATGACTGAGCAGTGTTTGTATTCACATGCATGTGTATGCCTCACTTCATCAGTAGAACATGTTTGTGCTCTGATCGCAATATAGGCCCGTTAGCACCGCGAAAGGAGGCACTATTCTTTTTCTCTGCTTGGTTCTGCCTTTTGTCTTCAAAGCAGACTCTTCGCATCTTTCTCCCCTACTGCCACAACTTCCACTTCAAGCTGCACACACACACACACAAACACGCACGCACATGTGCACCCGCACAAACACACATATATTCGTGCCTGAACACACATATGCAAAACTAACTAAACAGACTGTGATCCCTTAAAAAGCTTCTCAAAATGAGTGCAAGTAACTTTTATTCCACACGCTCACACACACACACACGCACACATGTACACACTCTTTCTACTTCACAAAGAGTATATTCTCTCAGAGCAGATTTGCATACTTATTTTGATGTTGTTTGTTGTTTGTGTCTCCATTTGCGAAGGTGTGACCCACTTGCTCTGTTCATTTTGACGCTATTAAAGGAAACCCTCATCCTGCTATTTCTCCAGCAGACGGTTACAGGTTTTCTAATTGCTATGGAATCATAGAACTCTAAAATCGAACAGTGAGTACACCTTAGGAATAAGCAGTGCAAGACGAGTATGTGTTGGTAATTATTCCCAAATGATTTTAGATTAGAGAAGGTTGTTTGTGCTTACCGACGTATTGTCTTGTACGAAGAAAGGAATTTCATGCAGCCTATCTCATATGGAGCGAGATAAGATCCTGTGCATGGATGTGAATCTCTGCTCTTTAAAACTCTCCATAAACATTTTTTTTTCAGATCATGACACTGACTTAAATTAGAAACAAGAAGATGCAGTCAATGATTTGCATGAAATGTTCCGTGTTGTTGACGCAGGTTTTTATTGCCATTCAATTGCTAGTTATTGTGTATGTCTACATTTTAGAAGTAGCCATGTTTATAAAAATTGCAGCAACATCACATCCTAAGGTCTTATCTCTGATTAAAATGATCTCTCGAACCACCACTTTAGGGAAGGCTCATTGGCATGCATATTTAATAAGAAAACTATCCGCTGTTACGCACCTGGCGACAGGTGCCTAGTCGGGCAACAGGAGGCGGGTGTGAAACCTTAGAGCGCTGACTGTTGCTGTGGTGTCATTGACCATGTGTCTTTCTTTCTGTCCATCTCTGATTACATGTAATGTAAGTGGACACCAACTGACAGCAAGCTGCTTGAGATTAAATATCTTACAAGATGCAGGCAGAGCGATTTAAGAAAGAGGCCCATGCTCATTCATGCAGTTTTTTTTTTTTTTTTTCCTTTTTCAGAACACATGGCACCACTTCATTTACGCAGAGAAAGTGTTTTTGTTTTTTGAGTTGATTCATATTTATAATGCACCCCACTGACTCTCTTGTGGAATAATGTCAGCCGGCAGCTACTGGCAGCGAGAAGAGATCGACTGGCTGTATTTGTGAAAACTGTGTGTGGTTCACTCACATAAACCATTTTTCTAGCAGTCTAGCAGAGGCTTCCCTGAAACTGTCTCTCTTTCCCCCTATTTTCTAATATCTGGTCTTTTTTTTAAAATAATGATTTTCTCTCCTTTCCTAACTGTTCCTCAACCAACTGTTTCATACTTTTCTTTTCTTCCATGCTTCTGCTCTGCTTCTCTCTGGCTCCACTAACCCCTGACCCCTTCAGACTGGCAGTATGAGGGTAAGAGGGCAACTATCCGTTGTCTGTTTTCCTTTTGTTTCATTGCATTCCTGTATTCTCCTTCACTGTTTCCCTCTATCTTTGTCTCCACTTCTCTCTTTCCTGTTGAAAGACATTTAATCCTGAACTTTCCTCACATCAGCTGCAGAGCCTCACCTTGCAGCGCCTATTCCTCTACACTAGACACCTCCCTTCCTCCTGTCTCCACCTCTCCTGCTGCCCCATCTGGTGCTGTCTGTCAAGCTGCAATTACCTGTTTCCCGTGTGCTCATACCATCTAGCTGCTGTGACCTCTCTCTGTGAAGCCGCTCTCGTCAGTGCATTGCTTATGAGGGTGCCACATGCTTTGACCACCCTGTTTGTCTGGTGTCTGTATCGTACAGTCCATAGATGCCTCCTGCTATATTAAAAAAAATAAAAATGTTTTAACATGACAGCTTATGGCATGACAGGAAGACACTGAGACAATATTTGAGGTTCATTTCCTCAGCTCAATTAAATATTTAAAATGTTAGTGATTGCATTGTCAGTTTTCTTTTTTCAATATTGTTCTAACATGCTGTGGGCTATATTCAAATAATATTTCATATCAGTCCTTCATTCAAAATGATATTATTCGTAAATGGAAGTATTAGCACCAAAATGTACTCGAACTATCAAAAGTAAGACATTATTCACCTGAAAAACAGCTAATATGACACATTATTATATATTACTATATTCAAATTGTAATACTGATGCATCAGTGCGTACTGTAAGTAGCATTTCCTGCTGAGGCTGTTCGAGGTGCAGCTAGTTTTAATTACATTATAGATACAATAAGGTATCACCTTTGGCGCCAGTGGGTCACACAATCTGGAGAGGGGGAGAGGATTATTTGAGTAGGAAAGCTGGAAAAAAGGCCTGATACACAAATTTGAACACATTTTTTGGACCTTCCTATAATTGCTACTTTTTTGGTAAAATATACTATAGTTTGAATTCTTTGGGCCTCAAACTTAATAATTTGGATAAAACTATCTTAGAAGTTTAAAGGGCACCTGTGCCTCTAGTATGAAAATATGTCGAACAGCAATATTAGGCTATCGTGGTTTAATTGTTGAGATTCTGTGGGATCAAATAGCATAAACATGATCCCATAGGCAACAGGTAATGAAACTAAGCAAGTAAACTAGGGGTAAACCAAGCTTTGTCTCAAACTTTAAAAACCCTTGCTCTATGATATGCAGTCATTTTCATAAGCTGCCATGAAGCGCAACATACTGTTGGGATTGCAAAGTAAATTGTTTAAATCAAGCACAGTGGAGTTGAGCTTCTTTGATGTCAATTTGCTTTTTCTTTATTCAATATGCAGAATGCAAGCTGTCCCGGCCAGGCCCCCCTGCAACCATAGTGACCATTGATGAGGAGAGCCCCAACGGTATGTATCAAACAGTTGCTCACCTACGCTCCTTACTTCTGTTTGCTCCACTTCATTCTGTGTTCCTGTATGGTTAAAGCGTATTCACTCAAGTGGCTTGTATTACACTGTTGGGATTGCTTCTGTTGCTTTGGTAATGCATATTAATGCTTCCCCTGTCGGGACTGCTCGGTGTTGTACAGTCGCACAGCTGATGATCTCTCGGGGCAGGTTGGTTATTGGAGAGGTTTTGTCAGACATATTGGAATGTCATTCTGGTCGTATTTTAAATCAAATATAAATACATTATAGTTATTCTTGGTTTGTATTTTTGTTCTGCTCTCCCAGTGGTGTGTGTCTGATTGAATTAATACAGATGGTGTTTGGCATACAGATGTGACATGGGGCTCCATTAATGAGTTGTGTGCTCCCCTCGCAGGTTCTCTTTGTTATGGTATACCTGTGCTACGGCACTACAGGAATTGCTGGTGCATAGAGCAGACACATTATGGCAAGTCCTTCTAATATTTAATCAGCAGCATTAATTGCAATTGTAGATACACACAATTACTTATTATTATTACAAACCGACTGATCCATCATGTAATTTTGACTCGTAGCAATTCTAATTAAATATATCTACAATTAATTTCTCACTAGTCAAAATGTCAATTCTTGACATCAATTATGAATTTACTTCTAGTTCATTATAGATGCCTGTAACCCAATTACAACTGGTCAACTTTAACCATGGACTTCTATTCAAATTCTTTGCAATGGAGTGCCACATATTTACACTATGATAGAAAAACCAGCAGCATGATGAACTGGGCCGGCTGTACGGGCTTTTAGCGCTTGCTAGTGCATGTTATTGCCCCACTGGCTAGCTCACAGCTGCTGCTCTGCACTGCTCTCAACGGCAGTTACAGCTGATAACGTCGTCCCGACCGACAGCATCATTGTGGAAGCGTAGCACCCACCTTCTGGTTCCCCCTGAGGCAAATACTTTTCTGTCAGCACTATCGCAGTTGTTTGGACTGTAGTCGAAATGCAATCGAAATGCTCCAAATATCGTCTCTTTCACCTTTAACAACAAAAAAGTCATTGTTGTCATTTAAAAAGTAGCAATATCCCTAAAAATAGCCTAACATTTCCACATATTGCGCTGTTATGCCAATCATTATCACCGAAAGGAAAGTTCCTTCACCAGCCCTAATGATGCCCAAAATACAAAATGATTTGTTGACCTTTCTGAAATGCAATTGTTGATATTTGAAATGGGAAATTACATTTTCACTAGTCACAATCCTTTTTCAACATGTGAAAATTCAATTGTAGATATTCTGTATCATTATTCTTACCAGTGACAAAGGAATGACTGATATTTATAATTAAATTTGTTTAGTTTTGAAATAGACACTTTAAATAGACACTTTAAATAGACACGCAGCACTTGAGTGGATCATGTGAAACTATCTCTTTTTCTCTTCTTTCCTCCTTCATCATCCTCTGGCCTCTCCATCACATGCACCCACTTCTCAGCTCTCTCTAGTTTTCGTCTCTTTTCATCTTTCACCTTCCTCTTCGCAACAAGTGCAGAGCATTTGCCATCTGCATTCTTTACTGAAGAGCTTGTGTGTGTACGTGTGACTGTGTGTGTGTGTGTGTATGTGATAGGGAGTATTCGCTGCTGCTTGGGGAGGAGCTATATGTTCATTGTGGGAATGAAAAATGCATTCCCCCTAAATGGAGCAGGTGTGTGTTTGTCTCACTCAGTTCTCCCTGCAGATATTAGTACTGCAGGTTAATAGAGTTTAATGAGCAGCTCTGACTGAAGATAGAATCCAGGGCTTGTTTATACAATCGGAGTACTATTCCACAGATACTCCACTTCCCTGCAATGTGTGCTCTGGGCACTGCTTTGTAGGTGGTTGTGAGGAGAAATTGTCTGTGTGCACATAATGCGTACACCTTATATGCATATTTGTATCCCAAGAGCATGATTGGGTGGCGCTGTGTCAGATGAGGCTGCCATTCGTCAATGCAACGGCCTCCAATTCAGACTGTCATACTGTCTCACCTACTCCTTCCTCTCTCTGTGTATGCAGCTATGATTTGGGGCTCTGATCGATTGCCGGGGGAATGTGTGAGATGGAGGTAGCCAAGCCTGCATCCGAAAGCCTCCCTCGCCCCACATGCGCCCGGTGCTCTGTGTGTGAAGGATTTGTGCTAATCTTCCTCATAAAGCACTCATTTACCTGGGATACGGGTCTCTTCTGGCTCCACCGTCCTTTTATTTATCTCTCCGTGATGAAACGGCCCGGAGCCCATCCTCCCCATAATGGAATGTAAAACAGGCAACCAGCCGTTATTGACCAAAGCAATTATCCTTCCAAATGTGGTTCATCACTTTTCTTCTGTCACACAGAAACCATACACATGACACGTAATAAGATTCCATCTTTTCGGAGCATTTGCCTTTACATTCGTTCATGTCAGTGAATAGGAAAGCAAACAACATAATCACTTTTCAGTCTGGATTTGTGTGACCTAGGTGAGAAAATATAGACAAACGCATGCATTTAAAATCCTGCTTTCCTTGGCTCCTCAGAAGAACAAATTCAGTCAGAAAAGCTAAGAAGATACAGGGTTCCCTGTGGAGGAGGTGTGTTGCTCTGAAATATGTTAACATTTGCAACTGTCAAGGCTCTGTATTTTATCAACAGTTGTTTGTTCATTGATTGGCAAGGGTGGAATCATATATGGCTCTTTTAAGGCAATATACCATGGCTAAGAGCTTGTGAAATAAGCCCATTTTCTTGGTCCTAGCTTCTGTTTTTTTGTTGTGTTTTTTTTTTTTTCATTTCAGCGTGCTGTGTTTTATTCTTGGAGGTTTTCACTTTAGAGAAGCAGATAGTCACGAGGGGATAGCAACCCGGTTGCTCAAATCAAGCGTTACATGTTTAATTTATCCAAGCTGCTGCTTCTGCAGACCCACTGACAGGTGCCAGACACAACATATAAAGTCGAACCCGCTTGCAGTGTAGATCTCTATTGGGAAGACAAAGCTTTTATTTCTATAGGCTCCTTTCCTTATTCAGGCTATGAGCTAAATCCAAAAGCAGTTAATCAGATTGAAGAGATTTCTATCTCTTGGATAGGGCCAGCTGGCTATGAGGAGAGAGGAAAGAGAGCAGGGTATTTCCTCATTGACATGAAGCTTCCACAGCAATCAGTGTGTCCATAAATGAGCGTGCCGTCTCCTAGCTTTTATCTTGTCTCTGCAAATTCATGATTTGTATCAACTGTTGCCTGAAGCGTGTGAGGACCCTCTCAACCCTCTGTATGCTGAGCAACAGCTTATAGGAAGTCAGAAACGAGTGTCGCTGAAGGGCTTCATGAAAAAGAAGTCGGTTTAACATTCTTGATACATGGCGTATCTGCCAAGGTAGATTTACTCTAAATGCTGACAAATCATTGCATCTTGAGGAAGGCTGACATTTACTTGAATGAGGCAATAAAAGTAAAAACCCTCAACAGGCTGATGATGCAAGTAATTGTATCAGTCAGTCACTAAAATGCATGCTTGACCTGAAACCCCAACGCCCCCAGTTACACTGAATGTCCACGACAAGTGGTTTAATGGTCCGATTGAACCTTTTCCCCAGTGGAAGAGGAATCCCATTGGTTGTTGTACCTCATCATTTACATAGTAACTCACTAGCTTCGAGCCAGGAGTTAGGTGTTTTTTTTTTCTTCTTACTAGTGAAGTGGTAGTCCATTGCAAGTCTAGCACGTCAGTGGTCCAGCTTTAACCTATAGCTGCTGTAATGTGGCTACAGTAGACTTCAACTCATTTTTGTGTCAAGCTATTTGAGTGATTCATTATAAGCCTACCATAGTGGCTACAGTGATCACCCGTCTTTAAGCCGTGAAAGAGAAAGATAACGGTTAAGGTTTCATGTTTGCACTGCAAGCTGTGAATATTATGACATATTGCGGAGCAGAATGAGGCTTAGTATCAGCTTGCATGCATCTCTCCACATTAAAGGTGGGGAGAGTATTTAATGGTTATTGAAGTCCAGCTAAGTTATGTCCTAAACAGAAAACATTACCTTTATTCAAATACGATAGTGATGAAAACTAAGACTTTATCTCAGAGTGGCACTCCAACACAAAGCACTCCTTACCCTTCCATCACTTTATGCCCTTTTGTTGTTCCAAGTACTCAGACCAATCACTCGTGTGATGGAAAGTACACTCTTTTTGGGAGGAAACAATATCCTTGTCTCGTCTCTGCCTCCTCACGCTCGTCTCTGAACTTGCATTAAAGTCAACTGCACGAAGCTCTTCTGATAAAAAGTGAAGTGACAACTGTGCCAGAGTCTGTATGAAGACGAAGAAAGACATCAACTTAAATCTTCTGCTTCAGCTGTTTTCTCTGGTCTGTTGTCATCTCCTCACTTTCATCGTCTTATTCGTATGTTGTGTTTAGACTCCGTGCTTCTGTTTTTAGACCCAAGACAACTGGCCACAGAGCAGCCTTGACACGGCATTAAACGATTTGATGGAGCTGAAATGACGGCAAACAGAGCAAATGGAGAGTGCAGTTGCGAAATACCATGCAGCCTGTTTAAAGGTCTTTCCTGTGCAGCTCTCATAGAGTTGCGTGGCCTTTATTCCTGAGCACAATACCAGGTCCTGTGTCACCGGTTTGTCTCTATTGAAGGGCTTGGAGGCAGGTCAAGAAAGTGTTAAATGTGTTAGCAGGTTTAAACAATTAATGCACTGAGCCAGGCTATGTGAGTGTTTTTCTCAGACACCATGGACTCGTTAGCTTCTCTCCTAAAAGTTAATTCAATCCCTGACACTGTTTCTCTAAACAGAGCTTGTCATTAGTCCGACCATACTCTCTGTTGCTTCATTCCTTTACATTAACATGTTGTGTCGTTACTCTGTTTGTAGCCTTTCCCTTTCTTTTATGTCTACTTCTTTCTCTCTTATTTTGTCTATATTCCCAGACACGACATCTAGCTTGTTGTTGGGGGTGCAACGATCATATCAGCAGAAGAAAATGGGAGCAAATATAACATTTAGAGATGATTTCTTTTTTTTTTACGGCAATACCAAATGCTAATTGTCCATGAGTCATATTGACCAGTACTGATCGTTTTGGTTGTTTATATATATTACATCTGCTAATGTCCATTACACTACTATCTTTTAGTTGGAGCTTAATGTTGTCTGTTCATGCCTTCTACTGTATATCAGAATCAGCTTTATTGGCCAAGTAAGAGTACACATACCAGGAATTTGACTCCGATTTTTTTCGCTCTCTCTCTGCACATATACAGAGATAGAAATGGAGGTAAAAACAAGTACAACAAAGCTGAATAAGAAACGAAACAAGAGCCTGAAGAAAACCACAACAATAAAATATGGATTAATACCCTTAGATATTGACCTTACATCTGTGATGCTTCTTTCAGACAGTGGATATTCAATTTGAATTTAAAAGCAAAGCTTTTGAGCAATGGTCACATTTCAAGAGCAAACGCACTGGCTGGAATTTAAATTTGTCGTTCAAATTTAGGGGCAAATTTCCTCATTAAAACTGGACATCCTCAGACCTGCATGAGAAGTCTGCAACTTTTCTTCCAGCAGTTGCACCTGGAAGGCAGTAACATTTCCTCCGAGGTTAGCCCAACAGTGGGCATATAGCGCTATGGCTTACTATGATGAATCTTGAAACACCCAGAGTCCTGAATTCAACGGTTTTCAAACAATAGTAGTCGTCAGCAGGGGAGCAAATTGATGTATTGTGCTTTCAATGAAGCCCTGTACAAATAGCAAGGGAATAATTTGTAACCTCTTTGCCAAGTTGGGTGAAAAAGTCTTGGTCCCTGTACAAGGTATATTGCTCCATCTTCAAGTGACAATTCACAAATGAAACACCGTTGCCGAACTATATATCTAAATAATTGTCAGGTGTGAAGATATCATGAATGTACTTTAAACAAATATATAATTAATATGCTCTTTTCATGTTTGTTGACATTAGCTTGATGAGGTTAGCTAGCGTTAGCTATCCGGCTAAATGGCAGGAATAGCGGAAATAAGTAGAATCTGCAAACTGTTAAGTCGACTTCCATCTCCCATGGCCTCCACTCTCGTAGCGAGCTTTAATATAAACTGTTTTTGACCGAAAATAACCTTTTCTGCACTTTATAGTCTCTTGATTTTCACGATGCAGGCATTTTCCACATTATGCAAAAACAAAACTTCTAATTAAACTATTCAGTGCCAGTGTGCAGGCAGCCATGTACAAATCCTTAACATCTCTTCTAACCCCACTTGTAGCACTTATCCCTAACCCTTGACTCCACAGTCTGTGGTTGTATTGTGTCTCAGAGCTGGCCTTTTCCTGACCTCAAAATAGTTCTGCATTGCAGGTAAAAAAAAGTTATAATTTAGTGTCTTCGGTTTAGTGAGTGGGTCGATTTAAAACAGCTTCCATTTTTAAAAAAATAATTGAAAAGATGTTTGGTATTCTCACAAGGCTGGCTTTTTTCTTTCCATAATATTTGCAATTTAGCAGGAGACGAAACATCTGGGCAAATCTGGCTACAGCGTCCCAAGTTACCAATTTGATTTTGTGGAGCTGTGAGCACTGCTGTTTTATGTGCGCACACACATTAAAGCATTTGCAAAATTGTGTGTGTGTGTTTGTGCTTGTTTCTGTTCATGCCGAGTTACAGTGTGTGTGTGTGTGTGTGAGAGTGGGGGACATAGTGAACATGCTTTCTCTTTTTTACAAACACACACACACCCACACACACTGGTCTCAATTCTATGATCAAGTCCAGTTGTGAGGACTGCTCGGTCATCAATATGTAATTAGAGCGTAGCTGAAAGGTGGGATTAGTGCACAACACCTGCTCCTTGTGGATTAGAGAGCAGGGCAGGGGCGGGGCACGCAGTGAGGCGCAATTAAACACTACATATAGTACATTGTGACCATATCAATATGTCATTATTGTTGTATGGTTTATGCACCTTACAAGCTATTATTTTTTATAACGTAATTTATGGTAACCTCTGTCTGGTTTCCAGGCGCTGAAGGTTAATCAGATTTAAAGTGGGTCGCAACAGCCGGTACGTTCTCGGCTACTTGCCCCTAATTAGACCACGAGTGTGTTAATGCTATTGTTGTTCTTTCTAAGTGTAAAACATATTTTAATGTTTGATGTGCAAATATAGAGAGCAATTATAGAATATTGTGGAGATAAACGGTCAGCATAATTGCTTCTGTTCCCGTTGTAAATCACTCTGTGCTTATCCTGATTACGCTATTCATGTGTTTTGCTGCACTGTAATATTATTTGCATGAACATTCTTTGATTCGCTGGTTTAAATATCAATGTAAAATGCTCAGTCTCTGAGATGCAAATAATCTCTGAGTCAAATTGCTTAATCTAATTTATTGTGTTTACTTCATGCACGATCAGAGAAAGGAAATGCTCTGAATGAAAAGTAAAGGGTCTGAAACTAAAATTAGCCAAATCATTAGTTGTTTTTTTTTAAAGCTGATAGAATGAAATGCCTTTTTAATGAGTCCTGGTGTGAGCACACTACCCTCACTGTATCTTCACTGTATTTTCCCCAGAAAATTGCAGGATTGTCAACGTAGATTAATAGTGTCATCAAAGAATGTCTTTTTTTAATTCACATTCCTCTAAAGGGATCCATGTGTTCTTTCTCTGCAGCATCTTTCACTCCCCCCACCCCACCCCCCTCCCCTACTGTATGTACGTGGAGAGACTATAGAGCAGAATGATGTTGCTAGTATTCCACATTGTACTGTGGCACAGACAAGAGCAGAGATCACTGCAGTACGTTCAAAGCACTGTGTTGGCCTGTGTTAGTCTGGTAGCATCTTTGGATGTGCGCACACTTGGTCCCTACTCTGCATGAGCTAAATAGTTTCACAAATGTGCTAAACAGTGAAAATTGATCACCAGTTGTGTAGAAGGTGAGGTTTTAAAACAGAAAATCAGCCTTTTATATTTTAAATCACTTGACATTCAAAGGGTTTCTCCCCTAAAGCTGCAGAGCCAACACTGTATTGATGGCATCACCACTAGAGAGATTCTGGAGCTGCTCCACTGAAACAAGTTTGTGGACACCATATTGATGCTTAGGGCGGTTTCATGAATGCTGGCATTTTTTTGGTTCATAACTGTTAAAATTGCAAGAAAATTAAGGTTGATCAACACCTCCATGAGTCTTGAAGAATCGCACACAACTCGTCAACAGCAGGACCAAAGGTATTTATTGACTTTCCATTGTAGGGAAGCACATACACTGTAAATAGGTTTAAGCGTGCTAGCAAAAGAAAAATCTTTTTTTTAATGCTTGTCTTTAAAATTCAAAGAATTGGAGCTATTTGCATCACTTTTAAAAGTAAAACATTAAAAAAACTATCTGTGTTGTTGGATTTATTTGTGTAAGGTCAGCTGGTAATTTGCAGTCCTCTGTTGATAAAATATGGAGCGTTCTCTAATTCATTGCCAGCATATTGTAATGAGATCGTGGATTAGTTTAATCCTCACATTAGGCTGAACAGACATTCAAATTATTGGTGATTCATATTTCATGTTTGGATTTCATTATTAAGCACTGCAAATTAAATCCGTGCTGTTCAACAATAGAAATGTTGCTGTGGAGACTGAACCATGCATCTCTTCCAATCATCATGGTTGTAAAATGGTGATGGCAAATGGACTACTTATATTTAGCTTTTCTGTAGGACGAAGTGCTTTACAGTTAGCTTCTGATCCACCCATTGACACTGGGAGCAATTTGAGGCTTCTTAAGTTATTCAAGGATTTACGTACTAACCCTGCTTTTTACCCAACGAGCCGTTTTACCTCTTGAGCTACAGCTGCCTCCGTTTGTCAATTTCTCCTCGGCGACAACACAATATCCTGATCTGCCTTGCCTACTTGAGCTTTAAGTTAATGTGGAATGGCTGTAGGAGTTTGCTGACTGCTGTTGACGTGATGTTTGCTCGGCCACTTTCTAAACTGAGATATCTTAACAACCACTGGATGGATTGCCATGGCATTTCGTACAAGCATTTGTCGTCCCAAGAGGAATAATGGGGATCCCCTAGCTTTTCATCTGGTGGCACCAGCAGGTCAAAGTTTTCTACAAGATGGATTTGGAACTAGTCTACCTGTGGCCCCTACCGGCCTCTGGCTTTTTTGGACGGTGTGTTTTGCGATCGGCTAACAGAACTACCAGTATGCACACACACACACTGCTGACTGCATCGCCGCTGCGGCTGTTCTGTGGCTGCTCTCCTGGACCGTGCGCCTACACAGAGCCGGGGCAGATATGTGCAAAGATTAAAGCCAGAGGGCACATCTGTTTTGTGAAATGTGCGAGAACCCCCCGACTGATACACTTGCCGTCACAGCAGTGGGTGTTGCAGTCACACACCTGAGGGAGATCTCTACTGAGTGGGTATTTCTCACATTATGGCTCAGACATTAAGGTGTTTATTACTATCTACAACACAGCTACAGTACATGCCAAGGCTGAGCCACTCTTGCGCCGGCTTTCTTGATCACTCATCTGTTGGTTTGGCATAGAAGGTAATCATAGTCCCCATAGTTAGTTACAAATGAGGGGGGATGGGATGAAATATGAGTCAAAGACAACAGTGAAATTGGAAGGCAGGGTGGTGAATATAGTGCCTTCTGTTTTCTTTACATGCACACAGAAGCCAGTCTGTTCAGGAAAATCCGGTTAAAGCAGCAAATTGGAGTTTACATGCACTGCAGTAACCTGGTTAGCATAAAACCCATGTTTGGTCAGTAATGAGATTTCTCCCCCATGGTGCTTTGCCATATTTTTGAATGTTGGCTGCAATACTTAAAGTGCAGTGGTGATACTGTATGTAACACCTCAGCTCAAGGTTTTCAGAGTATTTGGAGTCACACAGCACAGTGGGAGGACATACTTTGTAGTGTGAGAGTTTGTTTTTTCGTCCTTCACATAGAACACAGCTAATGGCCATTAAATCAGAAATCTAGCTGCATGTACCAGGTTCCTCTTAATACCATGCCCCAATTAAAGAAACCGTGTTTCTCCGTCACATGTTTATGATAAATGTGTTACTTGCGAATGGATGCAGTTTTATTTTTAATGAGCTTGCACTGCCTGGAGTTTCTCTGACTAACAGAGACTGTGGTGGGACTTTAAGATAATGTTTTCACTCATCTCAGGTTTGGCATCAAGTAGAGACAATGGGAAAAGTATGATGCGACGGCAAAGTATTCAGTCATGTGGAGAAGCAAACCCCGTTCTTAGTTTTAAATGCGGTTGTTGCATAGCCTACTACACTGGAGCTCTTGCAAAATGTGTCACACATAGCTATTTTCGTTCACATGGGACAACTCAAATCTTTCAGGTAGTGTATTCGTTATAGGGAGTGAAATGTTTTTCAGAAAGAATGTTTGAATTGCAAATGGCAAATATGGATACACGTTGTCAAACGTGATCAAGAAACACTGCCTGGGTTAAATCTAGCTGTCAGAATCTAAAAATAAATAAGGCTTTCCTTTGCCCTGTAACAGTTTGGGGTGTATTGGAGGATATTCATCACTCGCTCCCAAAGCTAGAAATAAGAAAGATGAGTTTGCCCCATCTCTGATGTCATTCCAATGTACAGTTGCATAGAGAATTGCTTAAAAATGATGGCAGTCATTGGGTGAGAGTCAGTTCCAATACCTTGAGCAGCTCCAGGCCGTAAATCAGAATGACATCACAGATGAAAATCTTGGATCTTGAAATCTGAGCTTTGGACAGCTCACATTTATGTGAGCTTCAGATACTAACTGAGTCTGTTATAGACACTTCAGCTTCATGCTGCGGTGGTTTATTTAATGCCCCAGTTTTTTGATATTCACACACCTCTACTGGTGAAGAGTATATGACTCATGACTTGTCCAATTTCACATTATGACTACTGTGGTGCACATTTTAACCTTAAATCCAATCCAAGTTTTAAGAATAATATTTCTCCTGTTGGCCGTTACTCTTTATGTAAAATAGCACATCTGAACAGTTATAACCAGTCATGTGAATCTGCTAATCCTGAACAATTACAACGTTATTCAAAGAAGTTAAGCTCCCTCCCTCTTTAACGCAGCTATTAAAGACGTGCCCTGCAATTTATGTGCCTAAAATGCGTTCATTTAATCGAAAACCACCAAAGCATTGAAGACAGACACAAAGCTTTCTGGTATTAAAGCACTGATAGGACTTTATTCAGATCCAAGCAGTCTATTCTTTTTTAACGGAACTCGTCTCACACACCCCTTCATGTTACTCAAGGTAATGAATGCTCTGTCTACAAGGTTCTTGTTGAAAGGTTTCGACCTCTTTTTAAGGGATGAAGGTCTTGCAATGCCTGGCACACTCGCATGTAAAATCGATGATGTACAATCCACTGACATTTACACTACATTGCATGTGATGTCAGTGACCTGATCAAGGACATATGCTAATACTTTACATCCGTTCCAAAAGTCAGAAAATGTGACCACCTTGTGCTAAAGGCGCAGGAACAGAGTTTTTATGAATTGTACAAGACAGCAGTCTGTAGAAAGTATTTAATATGTAAAAGTACGCTGTGCAGGTACTATACATTTTACGACCACTAGCCTCAGCTACAAAGCACTGTGAGCATGATGATAGAGAACGTGCGTCCCGCCCCCACATGCTCTTTTGGGACGTGTGTGTGCGCACGCTCAGCCAAGAGCGTTGTCCTCAGTGTTTGATAAAGAGTAGCAAAATAATTGATGACAAAACATGTCAAAAATTGCATCAATTGCACAGACAGGGGACGCCCTCATCATAGGAAAACAGCGTCGCAGCAAAGTGACAATTGTGCGACACAGACGTTTATTGCTGTAGTCCTAAAACGCACTAGAAGCTTCATTCTCCTCCTTACAATAATATAGGCAAAATAGGCTATACCTCTGGTGTTGTTCTTCAGCCGACAAGGCAACAACAGCCTTACTATCTATTTTAATGCTTTCAATTTGGAAACAGTGCTGATGGCACTTTTTAGCATCATCATTACGATTGTGTTGTCCATCTTTCCTTTCTCCACACAATCTCCTGCAACAAAGCAACCATGTTTATCTCTTGGAAAGCCTGCGACGCCCCTTGATTCTTATGTAAATAGATGTAGAACATTTAACATACTGGCCTCTGTGATGGTTTGAGGCATACTGTATGTGACTGTCTATTGTTCAGTGTATTTCTTCCATTTACTCCTATGACTGGCTGCTTGGACCGTTCTCACCACACCGTAATCTGGCCTACAAAACAAAGCCGTTCATTATTATGATTTTATGCAAGTTGTACTGTCAAAACTAATCTGCAGGACCAGTTTGCTTCTTTGGCTTACATTCAAAAGGATTATTGTTATTACACAAGAGATATGAAATCATCCTGACTATGTGGCACATAGTGGATCAGACTGAATGAAACAATAATGTGTCACATTTGTTTCGCATTAGTTTATTTTGACTGCAGTGTAACATCTGTTGCCACACAGCAAGAGATCTATTTTGATTTTAATGAAAGTTGAGGCTCGTGATTAAAACATCCTCATTTTTGTCAAGTGATTCATATTATGCTTTGAAATTGAATTATTTATTTATTCATTTGCAGGTGTGGGAAATTGTTTAATCTTCAACTCGAGCAGTTGATGTAGGCAGCCATTATTAAAACAAACTAACGAGTTATAACAAACCTACAGTCTATACATGTCATAGAACAAGTAAAATCAACATCCCAGGCTTATTTATCAAGCAAGAAAAGGAACAACTGACTTTCTGTCATCTTCATTTATCGACACTAAATATACTTAAACCAACCAGCCTTTTAAAATAGGTACAACTTATCACCACAGAGAGCTTGAGACACCGATCAGTGTGGGAACAGGAAGCAGGAGCCACAATTGGCCAGCAGCCAAAGAGGTTCCACAATTCATACTTAAGATTGTGCAACATTATGAGAGGATGTACTGTCTGCAGACAGTAAAGTTTGTGTTTATGTCCGTGTGTTTATCAGTTATTTTGGATTGGAAAAGTATGTCATCTCTGCTTGATTCCTTTAATAGCCCTTTTTGCAGCTTGGGTGAATGATGTATCTGAAGTTTCCAGCCTCTACAGAATGTTACAGCTCAAAAACTTTCAAAGACACAATGGCCTTCCTGTACTTGCTGCTGATGCAAGATAGATCTGATTGTCAAGTTCTTCTCAAAGCTTACAACACTGAATGGCGTAGCTGCATCATATCTCATCTGTCATACTATTAGTGATTGCATTGAGCTCTTCTCTGCACTCACTTGATGCACTTGACTTGACTATGTCATCCGGTTATCCCCAGAATAAATCAGAGTTGTGTTGGTAGTAGAACATCTTCCAACACCGCTTCCTAAATTTGGAGTACAGAGAGAGTCTGACAATTAACAACTAGATGTGCTGTATGCAAGTTTTGAACAGCCATTAATGGCCATGCTAGTTATGTGGCGCTATGGATGGCAAAATGCCCTTTTCACTGCAGCCATGTTTCCTTAATGTAACAGGGCAATAATAAATGGTATTAATTCACCTGTGTTTATCCTACAATGACATTTCAAAATAGTTGCTGTGAAAAAGGCCTTTTGTAGGTTGTTGATTGATCGCATTTATGATCCCCTGACTATTCATGTTGTACCATCATCAGGTCAAAGTTTTGATTTGTCCAATACTGTGGTTTATGACCAAATACCTGCAAATCTACTGACACACCCATCCTCATCTGTCATTTTATGTTCAGCGCTAATTAGCAAATATGAGCATGCTAACTCGCTAAACTAAGATGTTGAACATGTAAACATTAGATCAATTGTATAGGGGTTTCTATTTTGTATGTGTGAAGTGGTTTAAGATCTCTCTCAGTCATAATGCTCCTTAAATGTAAACAATGCATATTCTGCTCAAAGAGTGTGTGGTTTAAAGCTGAGATTAGGGAGAGAGTTGTATCAGTAAGTTTGACATCGCTACGCTTTTTGTACCGTAGTTATTTTCAATTATCAATTTGCAGTCAGGAAATTATGTTTGTATTTGGGCGGTTTTTGGCAATCCACAGAGGCAAATTAGCTGTCAGCCAAAGTGATGAGAAAGAGTGGATGGTTTCACTCAGGCTGAAATTAACCCAATTTTCATGAATAGCAGGGTGTTCATTTTATGCCCTGTATTGACAAAATTATGCGATATAAGCTCAGCATGCACGTACGTATGACATGCAACTCACTCAATATGGGAGGAAATAAAAAATCATTCATATCCATCTTCATAATTCCCTGGAGGAAGAGATTGCTGCAACACCATTTGGGATCCGTGTTTACTGAATAAAACAGCTGCAGCTTTTTTCCCCCCTTTGTCTTCTTGACTCTGGTTTACTTTGGCAGACATGCATAAACAGACAGATGTTTTTCATGTCAAATTATATCAAAAGCAATTAAGCATTTGGAGTGCTAAGATGGCACTGATATTACATCCCCCCTCATTTGGTGATGGCTGCAATGCACTTATTTCACTCATGGCAGGGCATGCTGCACAGTGGGCTCCTTGACAGCTGTGCTCGTGTTTGTACTGAATGTGCATGAGTGAGAAAGTTAAACACTTCTGTGCGAGTTTTCTGAAGCAAATACCCTGCATTGTAAGTGTGATTTCACACTTTCCATAATTGCTCCTTAGTTGCTGGTTGACCACTCCACACATTGTGAGCGCACAGACGTGTTCAGTTTGGAAATGTCTCAGTTGCAGGAGTTAGATCATCCTGCATCATATTGCACTCTAAGATTGTTCATTATCAGGTAAATGGGCCATGAGCTCCTAATTAACTCTTTCCAGAGTCTCGGTACCTGAATTGCAAAGGCTGATCTCCTTTTGGTCTTTAGACTTTTGAACATCCAAAACACAAACTTCACAGGATCTCAGTCAGCAAGCTGTCGCATATGGAGTCCCCCAATGGGCTTTAAAAGTAATCAGTAAGATGTTAAAATCACTTCTAAAATTAAGTAGCAAGTGAAGTGATGCCAGGATAGGGAAATATGCTCTCATTTTAGTGCCAGAAAGATACTTTTTACCATATCCAGAAGGAGGGGAATTACAATAATCCAAATGGGACATTACAAAGAAAGTCGCCCGGCTTGTTTTGGGGAGGAATCCACTTAATAGATATTATGAGTGTGAATTAGATGTGGAAGAGGCAGTTTGAAAACATGCCATGAAGAAATGAGGGTCCCCTCAGAGATGTTCTGAAATGACCTACACATCCCTGTTGACAATGGCCACCCAGTGCTAGCTAAGTCTGCTAAACTATATCGACTATCAAACATTGCATGATGTAGAAAACTTGAAAAGGATTTCTCTTATTGTTTCATAATCATTCATTTCTTGTCTTGAGGAAGGCAGTTTGAGCTCTGTGATAAGCTTTAAAAACCAGACTGAAACCTTCAGACTGGGTTCTCATTAATAAAAGCTGGCAGTTGATCTATAATTTCCTCCAGAACGTTTGCCAACAAAAAAAGATATTTGAGATGGGTCCAAAAGTCAAACCTTTGCAGCAGAGGTTCAAATGGTGCATTCAAAAAAAGACAATGGCAACAGTGAGTGACAAGATAACCATTAAACTACTGTTAAGGACAGCTTTCCTACTTAATGAGCTATAACTGAAATTGTTGTTGATATATGTATATCCTGCAGCTTTTTAAGAGAGTTTGGTTCGCAATAATTGCATCTATTTTCACATACCACCTACACAAGTGCTCATTTACCATTATTTAAAGGAATGATGAAATGCTGAAAATATTGTTTCACTAACTGTTTTCTCGCCTTTTGAAACAATTATATCATTGAACTTTACTTATGTAGTTATGAGTTAACTGCTTGTTATTACGCTATCATACCCACTTATTTCTTTTTTTCTTCATGAGACTGATGACAGTAGTGGCGCTCCATTATTTCTTTTGGTTTGCTTCATTGTGGCACCCTCAACCTTTTATGAATTAAGATCTTGGATTAAACTCAAAGCATATTTCAAACACGAATTCATACTAAAACCAATACAGCTTTTTTTCATACTAAACCTGGAGCCCTATCAGAAACAGACGGATGCCAACTTTATTGATATTCGGGATAAAAGTAAGCCCTCTGTGTTGTCTCTGTGGGGTTCGTCCACTGTGAAGGCCAGATCAGAGGCTCCTCTGACCGGAGATGAGCCTGACTGAATCACAGGCTGCTAAAGAGAGAGATTTTATTTATTTAGAAATGAAGGACATATTCAGCACGGTGGAACTCAGGGTAGCACTTGTTTGTAAAGGTCTGACAGACTCTGGCATCCCAATGACTGATGAGGACAACAACTTTGCTGTGTGAGATTGAGAGAGGAAATGCTATTGACTGTTATTGACTGTCAACGCAAAAAAAAAAGCTGAAGTTCAAATAACTTGAGAAAGAAGGCTCACTCCGCCCTTCCTTGTAATATTATTAGCGGTGTAATTTACGACCCGAGAGTTTCAAAAAGATGTAGCTCACCACTCAAGTTACTGAGGCAGATATATTTATGAAAAGCTGTGTTTTAGATTAATGAACAAGCAACAGGGGGGTCTTTTGACTTTTAAATTAAATTCTTAGTGGAGCCATTTTTCAGACGGGGTTTAGCACAAGTAAGACAGATAATTATAGGTCTTTGTGATTACAACACACAAATGCATCAAACCCTGACTGCTGCAAACGGGGAGCACGCTCATTAATAGTAGCATAAAAAAATGCAGGAGTGGGTATTATAATTACAAGGCAAAAGCTTCTATCACACTTCCGTCTGCGCTCCTTCCAGAGAGCCTGAGCGATGAACCTGCTTTATGAAAGGATGAAATTCAAGATGTTATGGGCAGTAATTAAAAAAAACCACATTAAAACATCACCACCCTCTTAGGTTTTACAGCTGGCATGTCAGGTACTTTTAGTTTCCACAGTATTCAACATATATATACTGTGTATATATATATATATATATATATATATACTGTGTATATATATATATACTCGAGTTGTCACCAGCTCACTTTAGGCATATTGTTGATTACATGTGAAATATGTGTGAATGTAAAAGGGATGAATTAAGGTAATTCAAGAAAAAACAAAACATGAATAAGAACTCTGTATAACTCGTGTTTTTAACTGAATGCTTGGAAGCGGTGGTTTTGCTCACACGGTTCAGCCTGTCATGGTGCTATAACTCCTAATGACTGAAAGCTTTATATTTGATTAGACAGTGAAATTTAAATTAACGTTCTCTTATATCTGAATGACATGGATGATTTTCCTACACAGCATGAGTAAATGAATATGTGTAGCCTAAATATACTTGTGTTACTCTGTGTTTGATAATGTGAATTGCTTATTCTGTTGTTGCCATTAATTTAAACATCCTTCACTTTGGCACAAAAGCACCGGCGCTGAGTTTTGTACAATATCTCCGCCTGAATCTCCGACATGATCTGTCTCGTATATTTTAAAAACTGTCTGGATGGATGGATAGCATACCAAAACGATACTGATACTTTATGTAACAACATGATACACTGAGATTAAAAGCTAATTTGATTCAATCTACCTACAAAAATATTTTTATATATAAGTTTTTGTTTTGTTACAGAAATGAATCAGTTATTTTTCAAGTCAGCATGTATGTGTGAGGTAACTGTAAATTGCTTCAGAAAGATAGAATAAGAAAGATTAGACCAGAATAATGGGCTGTACCTGTATTTGCTATATTCATCAACTATTAAAGTGACGGCAATACCCCAATAAACAGTGTGACATAGCACTAATTTATTACTTTTCATAGTTTTTGTAGTATGCAGGCAGCTTTCTAATTACTTTTCCTAAAACTTTTGAAACAGTAGTTTTGTAATAAAAGTCTTTTGGTTTTCACTTTTTCAGCAAGGTGTACTTTTACTTAAGTATGTATTTGAATTCCATTTTGCGCCACTGATCTCAATGGAAACACCTTATCACTGCTCCTGCTGGCTTTTTCTTGATTTAATGAACCACCAGTTATTTCATAAATCAACCAATTTAGCCACTGATGAATAAAACAATCCTCAGATTTAACAGGCTTTGGGAGACTTATCCCAGAGGGCTGATGTGGCAAAGTTTAAATCAGTCACTGTTTGAAAGCTGTGGAGTATAAACCAGAAAGTGTTGGAGCCCTCAAGGATGATCATTATCGACTTTAGAGATTTACCTGCATGTGGAATAGTCCACATATATCTGAGGCATTATTTCCTCTTTTCTTTTAGGGCTGTTGAGCGGTCAACGCAGGAGTAGATATAAATAGTAATGTTAGTTGTTTTTTTACAAGATAAAAAACCTATACCACAGAGAAAAACTCTTCTACTGTTTTAGATATTATAAAACCGTTATTCCAGTAAGCTTCATGGGGGTATTATTTAAAAAACTGTGTTCTTTGTTTTTCATTTCTTTTCATTTCAGCTGATTGTTTGTAACTAATATGACCTTTATCCTCCAGTGCATTTGCTTTTTTAGTATTCTTTTTTAACAACAAAACATTTTTTCAGTGCCAAACATGAGTTTTTGGAAAACATATTTATTGTTCCATCAACAAGAGGGCCGTTTATTAAGTAAAGACTACTCTGCCTTCACAGGTACCGTTTTGGTGGAAAACATGCAGATAAATGGCCGAGCCCAAGACCCAGGCAGAACCATCTCACTGACGTTGCTTGACAACTATTACTACTGGGTGATACTGGAACCAGCACGACAGAGGCTCTACCTCAACAGCACCGGGCGCATTCTGGACAGAGACGTGAGTACAGGACTAAGGATGGTGATGTGTATGGAAATCAGGGGAAATAAAGTCACCCTTGTGTCTCTGTGTTTTTAAGTAAATCTATTTTCCTTCATTTATGAATACATGTGAGCTTGTTGTGCGGAACAGTATTTCACACAAGCTATTAATCACTGGTCTCATGGTAATGATTAAGTGTTGTGTACACACGGTATCCGTTTAATGTTAATCATAGGTGAGTCAGTTTCTTCATATTTATTTTTACCAGGGCCGTTTAAATGTACTAATTCGTCAACATTATTATAATTTCTGAGGCCAGTGGGAGGCCATCCACATGATGAAAAAACAAAGCATATTCAGAGGTTTTAATTGGCTGTTTAGGGTGATGTGGTCTTTTTACAGTAGCAGTGACAAAAAGTTCAAAAGAAGTTCTGAAAATGTTGTATCTTCTTGTGCTCATAATACAAAGAAGAAAAGCAACCAATGAGTCAGAAGATTTCCACTGGAAAGTACGGTGCAGAACGTGCATAATGTGCATAATGTGCATAACGTGCGTTGAGTGGATGGCCACAGCAGGAATAGACAGCATTTTGTTAATTAGACACAAATTGTTGTGCGTGTCCATGCACTTTGAAACGTACTTTACTATTATTATTTATTTCAGGAATCTATACAGGAAATACATATTTATACAGGACGTGGTACGAACAATTACAATATTTTAAAGCTCCCCCTAAATTTCTCAAATGCCTTTCTGGTATTTTAAACCCTGATCATATTTTTTTGTTTTTACTGACTAACTACTACCTGCACACATGACAGAGAATGATCAGTGACCTGGATAAGATGTTAACTTTCCATACAATCCCGGTTGCTATCAGAGTGCTCCAGCTAGCATATCCACGTTTCTCACAAGTGCAACACAGCAGGATGCTTCTTTCGTTTTGTTATGTTGCCGCCTTTTTTGTGGTTATGTTTCATCCTTCATGCTTACAAACAGATAAGGAAGGGGATAAATCAAACATGGCATGTGAGATGGCCTAAATAAGGTTTTTGCAAATTTGACTGATATTAGCAGTTATGACAAAGTGATCAATACGATAAGGCAATTGATCTTGATTATAATCGTTTAATCTTTATCATTACCTTCATTTTAATAACTAATTGTAGCTCATGATGTTTTTTACTGTTGCTTAGCTACAAAGAGAAAACATTGTAGATGTAATGTAGCATCAATTTTGCATTGGTTCAGCCTAGATTGATAATTAACCCCTAGTGCTAAATATAGTAAGTGAAGGAATAAATCCAGACATTGTGTCTGTATGTAATGTGTTCAGTTCAGCTCTGCAGGGTACCCAGTACACCTGCAGTGAATACAGATCAGTTAAAATGGTAGAGTATAGGATGTGAGGTGTGGGGTTCACTGGGTGTTAAGTGCGGTGACTGCCGTGGGAAAGAAGCTGTTTTTGAAGTGTGTGCTTATGGCCTATGGGGGATGGAGCTATACTTGAAGCTGCTAATGGGAATATCTTAGAAATATGGCCAATTAACAGGAGAAATGACAACAGGGGAGGAGCGCATGGGAATCAAACCTTTACAAGTGAGAAGGAGAGAGGGGGAGGAAGAAGCTGACCAGGCTTCACCATTACTGTTTCTAAATCCAGGTGACTGGCAGTGGTGGCGGTGAGACAAGCTGTCGCTGTCCAATATACATTTTAAACAGAACATTGCACAAGGCCGGCAGCTCTGCTTGATCAGACATTTGAATAATTTGCTACATTATTTATTTAAAAAAGCCATATAAGGCTGCACAGTAAAATAATAATTAAAAAAAACAATAGCTGTGGTTTGTTTACACCAATATAATTGCACCAATTCATCCAGACTGAAGTAGAATCAGTCAGGATGGATTCAATGTCAGAATACAGTTCACCAAAAAAAACACATTGATTCAAGTAAATTGATTTAGTAAAAAACACTGGTGGATGCTGGAAAACAGACTTTTCCCCCCCCAGAAACCTCTCTCCCCTCTGTCTTATAGCTTTAATTATCATTTGTATGTCTTGTTTGTTTGCTGTACTGGTTAGGTAGCTTGTTTACTTGGAGTATTTTAAACCAGTGGAGGTCAGGGCAGCGGCTCTCATTTGATTATCTCCGACAAAATACACATGTTGTTCACATATAACAACGTTCAGTGTGATTCTTCCAGAGAATGAAGTGTCTTTCTTTCTCTGTCTCTCTCTCTCAGCCACCCAACTACATCACCACCATCGTGGTTCAGGTCCAGTGCACCAATGAGCTGGTTGGTACTGTCATTTTCCACGAGGTACGGATTGTTGTGAGGGACATGAATGACAACACCCCTCGCTTTCAGCAGCCACGCTACTATGTTGCCGTAAACGAGGTAAGCGAGCGACTCCTGTTGTTGTCTCTGTGGGATTTGTAAATCAAGACACTCTGTGCAGAACTTTAATGTTGATTGGACCAGTTTTGTTTAATGTGAATAATTAGCCGATTCCAGTGAAAATTGGTGCAGCCTGTGAGCTATTTTCATCCTTATTCATCTCGGTTTCCCCGAGTCAGATCCACAAATGAGGACAAAGTGGCATACATCGCTGTTTGCCACAGAATCTGTTTGTTTTTATCCTACCAGTGGGGTCACCAGAGTCTGAATTATTCAAATCACACTGATGATCATCAACATGGTCCTGAAGAGTCAAATTAAGTTGTTGACTCAATATTATTGAGGAACGGGACTATCCTACTGCCTGCAGCTATTTATTAGCTAGGTTCTTGTTGACTACACATTATTATGTTTCATTTTTGATACAGAAATAATATCTTCATCTTTTACAACAATTCTGTTCAATGTGGCTGTACGAACCAGGTCCTACTCCCCTGTCAGACATAACAGTCTCTACAGTACGTAGAGATCCATGCTAACTGGCCAGTCAGGAAAGCATTCAAAGAATTTTGTTGCTGCTCGCTCTGCATTCATTTACATACTTCTTCTCAGCACCAGGCGTGACAACCGTTTGCCTCCAGAACAAACCTGCAATTCATCAAATCTTCTGAATTTACAGCTCATGTGTTTTGAGATTAGGAGATAATTCCCTGCTGAGTTCCGTTGTTTACACTTTGTGTACATTGCATGTTAGAGGTTCCTGTCACAGTGTGTTATCCTAGCCGTATGCAGCTGCCCCAGCAGCATAGTGAGTCATTCTACATTGCTGTCAACTTCTCCCCTGAACAAGCGCTCCTGCTCGCTGCCTGGTCATGTGGACCAGAGCTGAGGGCTCTGGGGAAAAGCTGTGGTTCTCATACTTACTTTTTGTTATTCTGTCAGCACGTAAGTCTTCAGACTGCTGCTGACTGCAACGTTTCCTCTTTTAGATTTTTTTTTTTTCTTTTTGTGTACTAATGGGCTTGGGTGGCAACAGTAATAGCTATATGCATGGCAGGCTCCCTGCTGTAAGTAGATGTTGTACTCACAGGGGAATGTTTGAGCAGTTGACTTTTCTTTCAATCTCATATTTTCCTGTAGCTCACACCAGTTGGAACGACCATTTTCACTGGCTTCTCAGGAAATAATGGAGCTACGGACATTGACGATGGGCCCAATGGACATATAGAATACGGCATCCTTTACAACCCCAATGACCCGGTATATGGACGAGTCACGCCATGATAAACACCCTCTACACCATTGTAAATTTCTTCAAGAGTCATGACTTATTGCTCACATCCACCTTTCCTCCTGTCTAATCATATCAACTCTCTTTTTCTTTCAGGCATCGAACAGTACAGTGAGTGTTGCAAACACCCTTTCTGGACACATCATTCTGGCAGAGAGGCTAAACTATGAGGAGAGAACTCGCTACCTGGTTTTGGTCCAAGCTAATGTAAGTGGCTTTTGATTAATCTAGTGATAAGACTAGTAAGTGCTCAATGTCAACAAATAATAATATAATATACATAGACTCTGATTTTATACGTTTCTTTGTGAGGTAAAGAACTCACTTGCAAATACACAAACATATCAAGATTCCCTTTTTCTTCAGTAGCAGCGGCTGTATTCACATTTGAAGCGAGGAATTGAATCACTTAAGGTCCTCTTTTTTTTTGGCCTAAGAGAGTAAGAGAGTGTTTCCACCATATTTCAGATCTTTCTAGGTCTAGAGAGTGGATGTTAATAACATGAGGTCAATAGTTTGCTGCTTCAATGAGTTCAAATCAATAAACTGCATCATTTCTATTCCTGAGTCAACTTTTAAAGCACCTGTCATCTTTTTTTCTTTTTTTCCAGAAATGTGGTCATCATTAAGCAAATCATCTTTTTTATTTTATTTGTTATCTTTTTTTTTTTAATAAGTTTTACCAGTCATAAGTTGGATTCTTGTTTCTTTTACACATATTAAGAAGAAGTAATTAGAGATTTCTCAGTTGGCAGTCAGTGTAAGGGAATCACACAAACAAGCTTTTTAACTCCCATTTAACGAGTACAAATTCAGAGATCGCTCACGGTCGGCGATTAAAGCAGAGACGATTGAACCCTCAATGCTTTCAATACTACTTACTTGTTTTTCTTTCATTAAAAATGATTGAAGCTGTCTTTGAGACATTCTATGATAACTGTTGGTAGTATGTATTTTCCAGAGCAACTTTGCAAATCAGAATTAATTATGGATGCGTAATTATGGATGTTACTTGAGGGAGGGAATTTTCCTTTCCACTCTCACGGGGCAACATGTCTGTAAAACAAGTAAACATGTCAGTACGAGTTATAATGAAGGCACTTTTATTCTCTTTTTCTAGTCCTCACCCTAAGACACTAGGCAGTAAATGTCTGTTGACCAAGAGCTACTGCAAAGCCACTGGCCAATTAGACAAACACCCAGGCTGGGATTTAAGGGTTCCCTGTTTCTATATAAACAGTGGTGGATGATTCAGAACCTTATTGATTGAAAGCTGTGAGTCTCAATATACAGAACCTTTCTTCACAAAAAAACAAAAGCAACAGTTATCATAAGTCACATCATTATAATCACTTCCCGGTCACTGATAACATAATAATTTACCTTAACAAGCAGTGGTCGAATATTACACCCTATACGATAAAAAGGAAGCACTGCAGGACAGATAAGCATTTAGCAGTTAACCAATCTTCTATTCTCTCCATTTCCTGCATGAGGGAGCAAAAGACTCATTCCTTTACTCTGGCAAGAGGTCCTCCAGGGAGATTTTCATTTTCTCTTGCAAGAGGACATCAGAGTAGAGAAAGAAAGAAGACATGGTATTTACTAGAACTCTGTGCTGCTTGTGTCAAGAGTTCAATTACACTAACAGTGCAGATCTTTGATGTGCCGTGCTGCTCACTTCTCAGGGCACAACTCTGGGAAGCAGCAGTACAACAGTGGGCGATCTTTAACGATAGCTGCTGAAAAGATGTGTTTTATTGGCAATAATTATTTCATAAGAATGAGTTCAAGTAGAATATAGAGTCGTACTGTTCTACCTGGTTTGAAGTGGTCTTATGTTAGGTTTAATGTTTGCATCAAAATATCGCTTACATTTAAAAACATGTGAATTTATTATGTTGCAAAACATTAAGCTAATCAGGCAGCTAACTTCTGACATTTAACATGATGCTTTAACAAATACTTTACATTGTAGTAAAAGTAAAAGCCTTTTGTTTAGGTGTTTTATTTCAAAACGCTCCTACGACCTATTTTTCAAATTGTCTTGTTTAAACAAGTTTTCCTTATTGCATTGAGATAACAAATGGGTTATTTAGAAGTGATGATGGTCTGCTGTCAAAACAGCACATTCAAAAATGATTCTTTTTTTTTTTCTACTGCAGAAAATATTTCAATCATGTTCTACTTAAGGCAAGTGTGTTCCAGTACCCTTTCCTGAAGCCAGACAAATGAGGAAGAAAAACAATGAATGCGTGACTGTGAGCTTCCACAACGGCAAACAACTGTAATATATGCTCAAGAACAGCTGCAGAGATCTGTCATGGTTTTAAAATGTGGTATTGATTAGAGCTCGAGCAGTGTGTGTTTCCGGTGCACGAATCAACAAATCGTCTGGGAGTTTGAAGTTTGAAATTGAAAGCGTTTTCTTCATCTTCCAGGACCGCGCTCCGTACCCCCCCAACAGACGAACTGCTACCACGACTCTGACTGTGGACGTTCTGGACGGAGACGACCTGGGCCCCATGTTCCTGCCCTGCGTTTTGGTGAACAACACCCGTGACTGCAACCCCCTCACCTACCGTGTTGCTATCCCTGAATTCACTGAACCGGTAAGAGAACCAGGCAGACGGGCAACTGTGAACACGCTGCTGTTCCACAAGGTCATTTTAACAGAATTCCTCCTGTTATTGGTATGCGCATTTGTTTATATTTGTATCTCCAGTCATCCTGCGTGTGCCACATAGATTCAGATTTGCGATACATTTGTACTACAAATGTTCAACTATGCCAGCATGTTAAGAAGCCTAATTGTCCGCTTACACCTTGTCTTTGCCTCCTCACATGTAGGCAGAGTAAGCTTTGCTGTTGTGTCTCAGCATGGTTATTCCAGGGGCATTTTCTGGTCTGTTGGACCAGCAATTAGAGCTGAAGGCTGAGTTGACCTGGGATGACAGCCATAACACTACTGGAATTCACAGAAGCAAGACAAATAGAGAGGGAGATGAGATAAAGAGTCTGAGGTGGTGCACCAATAGAAATGATATGTATATCTATCTATCTATATCTATATATATGTCTATATCTATATCTATGTCTATAGAAATCTATATATACTGTGTATTTCTATGTATTACAAGATCTGAACTGATATTAACTGAACTAGACTTAAAACAATCTCACATCAAGGTCATCTGAGCACTGTTCTGGAGGTTTCTATCATATCACATTGTCTTCATCAGAAGATGGAGTCTGATCAGCCGCCATGGAACTACAGACGTGTAGACTTTCCATTATTCAGAGCACCTCAAGGACTTCTTATATAAGTGAAGAGTTTGACAGTTTATTCTGGATCTTTAATTAGGGCTGGGCAATACAGCGATATTATATCCATATACTATTCTAGATGTCGTCATAGATTTTGGATTTCGTAAAATGGCAAAAGAAGTGTTGTGTATTTCTGGTTTTAAAGGCTGCATTACAGTAAAGTGGTGTATTTTCTGAACTTAACTCACTTCTTCATTATTTTCACATCACATATTTTGTGAAAGCACCAATGGTCAACCCTACAATATCGTCCCAATTTCGCAACGAGGTATTTGGTCAAATAAATTGTGAAATTAGGTTTTCTACATATCGCCCAGCCCTAACTTGGGAACAGTAGTTGACAAACAAGCTCAACTATAAGTCTACTTACTCGCTTGTTCTGTTTTTTTTTAAACTGTATTACACAGTCGTCATCAGCAGTCTAGACCACATTAGACAAGTGGACTGGATTGAACTGTCTTGAATTGGATTGGACTGGAGAAGTCTGGATTGGACTTGATTGGATTTACTGCACTGTAGTGGATTGAGGTTGGCATTGCAGTGTCTTCAAAGCAGGAGGGTTTGCGAGTTTTGTTGCAGTCGTTGCAGTATTATATACTGCTTGAAACAGAGAAAATAACTACTATAACTATAAAATAACACTTTCACATTAACAACAAACTGAGTATGTGTTGTTAATGTGAATTATTGTGACGTCAGAGCATTTTCCGAATACGTAGAATTGCTTGATTTACAAATAAATGCCAAGTTATTTTGTTATTTTTGTTAATTGGAGCTTGACAAACTAATTTATAGTTTGATTAGCTCCACGAACTGAATTATGATGAAACACAAAGCTGAGAATTCTGCTCTGAAGCAGTATTGGGAAAAGACTGCATCAAGCATTGGGTTAAGTGTGTGGGTTGACATGTGTCGAACATATAGAGTTGAACTGAGACAGAGAGAGATTAACTAGCACAGAAGCCTGCAATCATGACACAACAGAAGCTATTTGGATTGGTTGAGAAAATGAAAGGTTGTAGATTGCGGCCCACAGAGAGAAAAGGGGAGCTGCCACAGTGCGTAACAGTTGTTTGTCCAGACTTTCCATTCAGAGTTTGCCCATGTAATGTATAATTTATGATAAAAGGTTTGCAGACTGCTAAGTATGCAGGACCTGGGAGCACCGGGTGCACAAACCAAAGCTTTTTCATTAGTGTGAGAAAATGTTGCCCTTTTTCCCTGTCTTCCTGCTTTTCCCCTGGAAACACTGCATGGTTTCATCCTGCCCAAGCTTCATGCCTATAAAACCTGATGTTACACTGATATTACATCCCTTTAATGTATGTATACGGTTGTATTACTCTCAATAGGATGTCTCCTCTTTACATTTAGAGTTTCTTAAGTCTGTTTCATAACATGAGTCTTTTTTTGCTTTCCTTAAACAGTGTTTAATTTCATAGCTTTGCAGTTTTTAATCAGTTTTTTTTCTCTATTCTGCAGTGTAACCATTATGCTAACATATCTGTCCACGGGGAGATTTGTCGTCTCATAATTGATGAGTGTATTGTAATTAATCACAATGGCTAGACAGGCATTATTAAGTTGATCTATATTTATTTTTTTGCCCTGGGGGGATATAATGTGGGCTCTGGAGTCCCCTTGATAATGACTGCTGGAGGAGGGTATTATAGCTAATCATCATTGTGCAGAGCTAGAGGGATTTGATTTAGCGCACCTCCAGACATTGTAAAAGCGAGAGGGCTGGTTAGGGAGGGGTGTAAGGATTACTCCAGAGCTGAGGGACATAACTGTGCCCCCTCAGGGAGGGATTCTTCCTGCCAAAGAGCTGTTAGCCATGTGCCTGTCTATGCTAAGGAAGTTTAGCACAGGCCTCTTAGCATACTCGCGCATACTGTATCGGCCATATTGAGGTATTTTGCATGAGGAGAGGTATTCTTAAATGTGATGTGCTAAACATATTCCCACTTAGCCATATGTTGGTGCAAAAGTGGAGAGGCAGAGCTGGGCAATTAGTGCTATGACGTCTGAGTATGCATGAGCAGAAAAGTAGCCTGCAGCACCACAACAGATTACCCTCAATGTGCAACTCTATTATGCATTTTAAAAGTATGCATATGAGAAATATATCTTATAGCACTGGCTTATTAATTAAATATCCTCATAATTGGCTAGTGTGCTAAACATGTTTACTGGCCAACATCCAGCATTTGGTTCTTTAATTGGATATCGGAAAGAAGGGACACCGATCCAACTATTTCAGTACCGATACCTGAGCTTTGGGTATCGGCTGATATGTGTACGGCAACATCAGGCTTGATTAAACATTGCTTTTTTTAACTTTGTAAAACAAACTACAACAAGTAAACACATCGGTATATATGACCTGAAATGTTATTTATTAAATTAATGATATCTGTTACCAGCAATCAGCCCATTGTCACCTCTACCCGATTCAGCTCTTTGAAATATCAGTATCGGTATAAGTGCATCTCTATCAGAAATATTCTCTTTGTTTCTTTTAAAAGTCATAAAATGCATTCTTCAAAGATTGCAGCAGCTCCTCTCATCCCCTTCAAAAGCAGAAAACAGTTTTAATGGGCCAGGAAGAGAGTCCAGGGAAGCTTCTCTAAAGAGATGTTTTCATCCGGAGGAGCACAGTTGCAAGGGATATACAACACATCAGATAAGATTATACAGCAGCTAAACTATTGATATATACCCCACACAATATGTTTTCCAGGGCTGATGATATCCCATCAAAGTGGAATTTTCCGTTTCATAACGCACTGAAACGTCTGTCTCTGCATAATCATGCTCTCATAGGAGACAATATCTGTGCAACTGTGGGCTACAACTTCACAGGCAACAGAAAATAAACAGGTTTGCATCTGATTGTCTTGCTGTGTTGTTGACTGACTCCCCCTCCTCTTGTTGCAGAGCAAACTGAACCCACTGAATGTCACCCCTGCAATCCGGGCCGTGGACATGGACAGAAACATACAGCCTCCATCCGACAGACCTATAATTCTTTACTACATCCTGGTTGGTAGGTTCATCTTGATTGATTTTACACATTTGATGTTCTTTGGCTCAGTCGGGAAGCCGTGACTTGACTTTGGGATGTTCATTCGGGCTGTTCTTGATGTTATCATAAAGTGCACTGAATCCAAAACTGTGAATATTTCTATTCTTTATTGCAGGTCATCCAGTCACATATCCAGAGTATTTCTCCCTGAATAGAACCACTGCAGAGCTGCGTGTCCTGCAGCCTATCAGCAGGGATTTGTATCAAAGGTTCACTCTCATCATCAAGGTAAACATTCAAATTCTGAACCAGTGCTAGTTTTATTTTGTCAAAGGTCACAGGGACATCACCTATACTATTCAAGCATAGATAGAAATAGCTAAAATAAAAAATAAAAAAGTCAGTTTAAAGTCATGGAAATCCATTGGCCAAAATATGAATGAACCCTGCATTTACTGAACCAGATGGAGCTTGATTGTATTCATCAGGGTTCAGCCCAAGGTAAAATATTGGTACTCCTGCTGCCTCTGCATTAGGTAAGCAAAGTTTTATGAAACACCTTAATTCTGTATAATGCTTGTGCCACATCAAGTTTAACTCATATCTCGAAAACTTAAGCATGTACCCTCTCCAGATAACCTCAGTCCTGAAGGCCATGAACCTTATCTTTAGCTGCTTTGGAGATTGGGAAAAAGATGTTATGATTTATGGACTTAGCAGGAGGATGGCCTGCTGCACTTTCCTGAATCCTAATTTAGAGCAGAGTCAGGGATTGCCTCGTTGCAGCAGTGCAGATGAACTTTCCATCCAGCCATCACTAACCGCTAGACACCTCTGAGCGCTGTGTAACCTGCTGTTTACCGGAATAGCTGGGGAGCAAAGAGATGAGAGGAAGAGCTGATTTCCACAAGAGGAAGAAGGCAATGGGCAATTGATCATATGAGAGGCATTTTGCATGTCTTCGGGAGGATTGTGCATAGCTAGGGGAATGGAGACAGTTCAAAGGGGGAGCAGGAAAACACCAAGATAGATGGAGAGATGTGTGTGGAGGAGGCAATGTAGGAGCCTTATCTACCTCAGTCATTAATACTGGGGCGGAATCGTTGCTCAAGGACTCCAAGGGGCAGGGAAGTGAGAATTAGACGTTGGTATCTTGAGAGTGCTCTGATGCAGCACAGTTATGTGGTGCACATAGCTAATGCTTTAGGACGTTAAAAAAAAAAAAACAGTGATGGAATGAGCTGCAGCATCTCAAGCATATTTAAGAAAACACATCTCTTGTTCTTTAAAGGTCAGACCTGACAGAGTCAGAATGACTGGGGATGAAATGAAGACAGGTGACAAAGGCAGATTGAGAAATAGAGAAAAAAAGAGATCCAGTATGACACTCTCAGAATGATGGAGTCAGGACAGGAATCAAGGCTAATAAACTGACTTTTAGAAGCAGTGAATCTCCTCCAGGTTTCTGTGTTGAATCGGTGGAGCGCAGGTCATTTAGCGCTGCCTCCCTGATATAGGGACACCGCTAAAGAGCCGAATCACCAGGGAACACTGTAGATCTACATCCCGTCTTTTCTCTCTCAGACAAAAATGTGTGTGTCAATGTCGAGAAAAAGAGCCGAGAACAGCCAAGCGCACACACTTTGTCCGTCAATGACACCACTTTTTCCTCCGGTGTTTGTGTGAGCAGATTGGATCTTTGGGTCAGTGCAGTGTGGGTGTTCTTTAGTACCACTCAGATAAGGGGGAAAAAGGTAGAAGATGTTTAGAAAAGAGAGGCTGGCATAATATAGCGATGCCAATAAAAATATGAAATGGAGTGAAACTCGAAACTTGATGTGCCAAAACTGCAAAAAGAGTGTAGCAGAGCTCTGCAATTATATGATATACACACAAGACAAGAAAATACAGAGGTCTTTTTTTTTGGCCCCAGCACTTTACCGTTTAGCTGTAGAACTATATTCTCCTGTTGCAATCGGTTCTCTGCAACACAAGCCCAGTGAAATCGAGCTAATGTGCAGAATCTGTTCCAGGTCATGGCTTAAACTGATGTCGCCTCTCTCCCCCTCTCCATCTGTATTTTCAAAGCCTTAATGTTTATGAAGCATCCCAGTGTGGGAGCCAATAGTGACATATGTGCCGAGGGAAAAGATTGCAGTGACAGCCTGGCCAGACCACATTCATCTGGTCCGCTCTCACTGGGCTGGTTTAAGACACAACTCGGGTTAAAGTGCAGCCTCTTCAGGTTTTTCTTGCAGTTTGAAAAGCTGGGACAACACACATTTTGATTTGTGGTAATGTACTGAGCTACTTAAGCAGTCATGTCACCAACTGTGCTGGAAAATGAGGGGAGAGGACTGTTTACGTTTTGATGATTGTGCGATACAGTTTGATTCGTGTTCCACTGAACGTGGCATGAATACAAGCTGGTTTTGGATGCAGGTGAGTCAACATTTCATTCATGCATTTTTGGGAGTGTACAGCTCTGGGAATTTATTGAGCTGTTTTGTCACATTTAGTAGTTCAGTGACCCTGCATGTTTTAGTATTTTGAAATATTTCATAGATTTAGAAATGACATTGATTACATGTAGTATATCTTGGAGAACATTGGTGGTTTTGTCATGAACTGACTGATTGAGCAATTTCACTCTTACTATTTATATCAACTTGCAATGTGACATTTAAATGAGTTGTGTTCCACAGTTGAGCGCTGCATGTCGGTTTTTGGACAAAGATATTAACATGCGGAAGAAATGAAGAGGTGTCAGCTGGGATTTTGTCATATCAGACTGTTCCATGGTTCACTCAAGCTTTCAGGCAAAACAGAAACACTGTATGGAAACACACAGGATTCAGCTCAGTTGAGTTAATGGAGAAAGACCACTCTGCTAGTACCCTCATTTATTAGTCAATTCTGGCACTGACTCCGTGGGTAATATTTCCATTGAGCCTCCTTCCATCACTGGTCACCCACTCAACGGTGTAGCAAGAGCTACCAATTACTGCCTCTGCCCGACAAATGATGGGATTTGCGTTAAGTGCTCTGGTAATTACTAAGGCCTAATCCAAAGTGGACCCTTGATTAAATTTAGTCAATGTAGCTTTTTGTAATTAAAATGACATTCTGAGAAATGATGTCTTTCTGTCCCTGTGCCTGCGTAAGAGTTTGGACAGCATAACTTTCATCATCCAACTCCTTATTAGTCCTTCCTAATACATTTTCCAGCAGTAAATAAAGACTTCCTTAGCTTGTTGGTATTTGACTTTCACTCTCTTTCTTTCTCTCTTTTTTTCATTTCAGGCTGAACAGGACAACGGTCACCCCCTCCCAGCTTATGCTGACCTCATTATCGAAATCCTGGATGAGAATAACCAGGCACCATATTTCCAGTTTTTCACCTATCAGGGCTATGTGAGTGAGTCCTCCCCAGTGGGTACGACTATCTCAGCCAGTGCCAACCTCACTGCCCCACTGGGAATCATCGCTCTGGATAATGACATTGAGGAGGTAGAAAGAAAGAGCCTTTATCTGGCTATGCTCACTCTTGCCTACACTTTACACATGTCCACCCATGAATGTGTGCATATACAAACACAAAGCACTTGTAGTGCATTGATTGAATATTGATTAAAGGTCCACATTTATTCATGTGTTTATGTTGTGCAATCAAAAAGTAACACACAAATTCATGAGTCATTCTCCTGCTGTATTTTTCTCCTTGTTGTAGCTGGCTCCTGGTGATACACCTGTAGGTAAAGGGGGTTGCTTTTAGGTGCTATGGCACATACACACACACACACACAGAGTGTGATTTAGGGATGTCCCGATCAAGTTCTTGTTGAGTATGTTTTCAGTGATTAATCCAATATTTAGTAAAACCAAGGCTGAGCAATTTTGGGAAAATATCTAATTGACGATTGCGATTTGATTTCTGATGTGAATTTTCTAAGTTGAGCTTCAGTTCAGTTTCAAATATTTGTTGTTAGTGGGCGTATAAGCAGTCGCCTTAGGCCACTTCTGATTGGAGGAGGACGACAGGGGTTTATAAAACCATTGGGGATGTTAGAGATGAGCTGCAGGTTGCCTCAACAGTAGAGTAGTCGATTGCAGCCGGGGAGGTAACAAAAAAAGTGCCTAAAGCTGATCAGCTCAGAGTTGGCGTCACTTGACCTGCGATGGTGGACGTTACTGTGGAAGTGGATGCATTAGAAATCCCACTATTATTATTATATTATCATTAATATAATTGTATGGAGATGGACATGATGATCACTGTCCGTTGCAGTATCAGTATTCATTTACAAGTATGATACTGACTGATTATTTCACTCTATAGATTACAGAAAAGTGCAAACTAATTTGACAATATTGGGTTTTTTTCTCTCTTTCTTTCTAATAAGTCCAAAACTAATTTAATAAAGATAAAGAAAACTAACAAGATAGAAGTGGAGATAAACAATAAATTAACAGAAGCATAGGCATACCTGGAGCACAATAAGTTTCTATAAACAAAGGATCAGAAGTGGATAGACTTTACTTTGCCAATACATACTGACCCATTAAAAAAAGCCTCGATCAGCTTGATTCACACTTTGCAAATTGACTCGGGACATCCCTACTTTTAATTCATGCATCACTTTGCAAAAAGTAAAAACAAACTGAGCACTCATCACTGCTGGAGACATCCTAAACAATTTGTGAGCTTCCCACTGTGTTCGCAACATCAGAAATTATATGTTTTCTGTTGTTTCGAAACTTCACAAAACGGTGTATTAAATGCTCCACAGCTCTCCGGTAAAGATGGGTGTGTGTGTAGATTAATCTAGCTGATGCACTGACATTTGTATCCTAATGGGAGTGTGTGTTTGGAGTGTTTTGCTGTGCTGTGTTGGTCGTCTTTATATGCAGATGGGTGTTTTGCTGTGGTTTCTGCAGTTTCCTCAGTAAAAAGTTATACAACGATTCTCTTTGAGTACCAACTTTGCTCTTTCACAATATTTGTATTGTTATTTTATGAATTGATGTTGATTGTTGGGTGTGTAGTTGGATACAGCGGGTGTTTTGAAACATTCGTTTGACACATTTAACAAACGGTGTGATTGTGTGGCTGCATGTTTTGTGTGCGTGTCAACAGCCACAGTGGAGAGCCCATTGAATTCCCTTCTACCCTGACTGCACTGATAGATTTATATTTGAATGGGTCGAAGCAAACAGTCACACACACAGTCAAAACAAATGACTTCTACCTCTAGTTCATCTTTCAAAATATCCCTTTACTCTGTCTTTGGAGAAGATTAACAAATCAAAGAGGAGTGGAAACAGAGATAACGAAAATCAATAAGCCACCCGGTCCTGATGTTTACCAAACTCTCTTAAGAGGACTCATTGATCGATGTGAATCGAAGCCGACTCGCAGCAATGGACCACAGTGGACTCAACGTTTATTTGTTAACACAATCCAACCACAGCAGTTATAACACATCTTAAGCAAATGTCTCTTTTTAAAAATGTTACAAAAGCTGTATAACTCAAACCTTTTAACGACTGCTTAATGTGGACACTATTTTTCCCTAAAAAGGAGCAGAGGCTATAATGGGTGTATGTTTGAGCAGAAGTAATTTCCTCTTGTCTTTTTTTTATTGAGACTATAATGTTAAATACATTGGTCTCTGGTTCCCGTCCTCAGTTCTTTCTCCACTGTATTCTAAAGACTGATGAGAAACCTGCCAGTAGATTACTTTTTCAACTCTTTGGCAGATCAAAATGTACTGTTTGATGGTTTTCTCAGCCCCACAGCTGCAGCCTTGGAAAAATGATGAAACACTCATGTCACTATGGTAATGCATTTCTTTTTGTATATCTTTCTGTTGGAAGACGAAAGACCCCATGGTGAAGATTACCCTGGATGACTACGCCGCGATCTTCAGCCTGACCCCAACTGGGATGATCCGCTACCTGAGGCTCATCAGACCTGTGGACCGGGAGAAGCAGATGGCCTATACCTTCACGGTAGGCCTCGGACTCAGGGGAAGCTATCTGCAAGACAGCACTACAGCCCTTCGACCTACATCTCCTATTCTGTGTATATTAGAAGTCTCAGGTTAGCGCCTATACCAAGAGGCAGTTGGAGATACAAAGCTGACCTGACACTTTTAGAACAATATGACCTTTATCAGGAGTCAAATAGCAGTGAAGTTAAGTCACTTGAATTTACAAAGTTCCATCAAAGGGTAAACCGAAGGCACATCAGACCTCGACAGTTTTATGCTTTCAGTTGGGGGAAAAACAACAACTTTTATCTTCTGTTTATCTTACGTAATTTAACTAATTTCTGTCGACAAAGCACAAGCAAATGAAGAACCCATCTTCGCCAGTTTGACAACGCGAAGAGAAAATGAACTGCAAATTAATCACATTCTCCAGCAAATACAGGCCATTAAGACATATGCTGCAATTACAGAAAACACAAACAAAGCAACAAAATGTCATTTAAAAACTGATCAATTCATTTTAATTAATTAATTTATAAAGAGTGTATTTGGTGGGAACTCTCTAATCCTTTGATATATGAGATGGTTCAATCTCACTGAACTCTGCAGCTAAACCTTCATGTTCCATTAGGATTATGTAGTGTGTTACTTAATCGTTATAATGTTTTATTAATCTTCTTGCTGTGTGGTGTATTTAGTGTGTTAAGTTTATTTTTTACTGCTGTTACATTGACGTCAGCAGCCTGGTTTACCAAAGTGACTTAATTCTGCGCTGCTGCTTAGCACCTTGTGAAATACAGTAGGTCCCTACATCTAAGGGTGTTCTTCTGGTTCAGAGAGCATCAGCAAACCAACAGCGAGCTCTCTGGGAACGGTTCCCTGGAGTGTGCAGGAGTTTCTGAACAGGGAGGGTTCACTGTACATTCAGATATAATGCCAAGTTTGGATTTGTTGGTTTGGACATAAGCATTTATGCAGGTATGATATGTTTCCCGTGTGTGTGGAAAGTTGATGTGCCCAGGTTTGTGTATCTCTTTACAACCTCCATTCATGTTTATTATGTTTTTATCTCCTGTTTGGGGTATGAGGATCTCAAATGCTGGTTTTGTTTCCTTTAAGGTCAGGATACATTCTGACTACACAATACAGTGAGAGCTGACAGTGTGCCTCCGCTTTGCAGTTTTCAGAGGGCACCATGAACACAGCAACACGCTCCTGACTTATGAAGCAGTTTTTCCACCAAGAGGAGTCGGTGCTAGAGCCCACTATAGCTGTGCCGCTGTCCTTCGCTCTTATGTTCTGGGTGCCTTTTTAAAAAAGATTTCAACGATTACGCACCTCACTACAAAGGCCTTGCAGATTATCTTATAAACAGGTGTGTTGGACCATAACCTGAATTTGATCAAAGATTCGTGAATTTTAAAAACGTTTTGCATTCAAAGTAATTCCCAGTCAACTGTCCAACCATGGTGTTGTAACTGTATTTTATGTTCTTTTGCGAAGTCCAACAAATCCGCAATATACAATTCCAACTAAATTCAAGGCAGTCCTGGTGTCAAGTAATGTTTCTGTATTTTGGTACTGATGGCAGTTTTTCTGGAAAGTTTGATTATTATAATTATGTTCATCGTGATATTTTTGCTCACAATAATCTTGAAAATGTAATACTGGTACATACATAGTGTATATATAGAGTTCGATCCAGCTTGCACACGAGATTCATCAATCATATTTTTGTAGAGCAAATGCTACACCAGCTAATAAGATGAACTAACTTGTTGTCTACTCAGCATGGGTTTTAGCTGAATTGTGGCATGGTATTTTGCGTTAATAATCTTAATTAGCTATATTATCAGATATGACATGTGAATACAATGCTTTCTGAGTTCTTGCTAAAAGCTTGTTTAATACAGTGTTTATAAGAAAACGGCATCGAGGCTTTGAAAGTTGTGCTTTGGCTTTCTGAATATGTTGTTATTTCAGAGATTGTCATTGAGGGAAATTTGGTATGAATGCTAGCATCAAATCAATTGTATAATTACTCTGCATATCCTGGACTGAAGGGAGAGAGAGCACACAGATCCAATTAAGATAAATATCAGCCTTCAAAGATTATTGTGTTTTGTGTCATATCTTACTGTTTGTGTGTGTGAGAGACAGGAAGAGAGGCATGAGAAGGCAGGCTTGCCATTTGACATTTGTTCTGTGTATGTGAGTGTTTGTGCAGGGACGTGTCAGCATGTGTATATGTATGGAGTGTCTATACATACAGTTGTGATCACTCAGAGAATCCAAATCTGTTTTCCCTCTTGGCTCCCAAAAAGTCTCTGGCGTCTCTCTCCTGGGGCTGGCTGGAGAACAGAGACACTGTTTGATGGGAGTGAAAGTAGCTGCTGTCGTGTATGATATCATGGGTGTCTGTACAACACCTTCACCGTGAATGTGTAGCTGCTACTGAAGGCACCCTGCTGATGTACAGCATAACCGGCAAGACGCGTAATTTCCATTTCAGCGTTAAGTGCAAATGTTTGTGGAAAAGCCATTTCCCCAACAGAAACATGTATTTCCTGCTGCTGCCACAGTTGTTGTTCCTACACTTCATTTGTTGTTCAACTTAGTCCATTTTATTTCTCCCCGCCAAGTCCTTGAGATCAGAGCTGGCAAGGACAAATGTACATCTGTACAACTGTCCTTTAGGCAGGCTTTATACTGTAGAAGCTCTCTCTTCTCATCTCTTTAAAAGGCACTTCCAATCAAAGGGTATGAAAAATCAACATCGGCAAAGTGTAAGTGACTTAATGGCGCTGGTAGAAACAAGGTGCAGTTTGACTCATTGTCGTATCAAAGCAAAACAGTCTTGAAGGAATAAGCCTGAATAAAAGAATCAACTCTCTCTGATTTATTTCAACGGACGGACTTTGTTTACTTGTCTCCAGTTTCTAAAGCTACAATGTGTATTTCTCTTTCTCGTGTTTACAGATGGTGGCAACGGACGGCGTCCAGCAGAGTATCCCAGTAACTGTCAACATCCTGGTCATTGATGCCAATGACAACACGCCCACGTTTGCCGAGGTCTCCTACAGCATTGAGGTCTTCACAAACATGCAGCCTGGGGAAACGGTACTACAGGTAATCAATCCAACAATCGTATTTCTTCTCTTGCTCTGCCATTTCCGCTTTCCGCCTCTGCCTTTGTCCCAGTCCCGGCACAGAATCTCTCACACACACATTCTTTCATTCTTAAAGTAAATAACCACAACGATCCGAGGCCCAATTACAGTTCCCTTGGTCTCATCTGCAGTCATGACAGGCAAGTCAGAGAGAGTGTTTCTCTCCATCCACAGCGCACAGGCATGGGAAACCTTTTACCCTGCAGAACAGTTGCTGGCATGACTGAAGTGAATACATTGTGGCAGACATCAAAGATGGCCATTTATCAATCGTTCCCATTGCATTCAAATATTTTTTTTAAAAGCAGGATTTTGTATGTTTTGATCCATGTTATGTATTAGGAACATTGTTTGCTTGATTTCATTAGAACACCGGCTTTAAAGGTCAGATCTTTCCTTTGCATATACACACTCTAAAACCAAGTAAAGCAAGCTTTCATGCACATGCACAGGATGCGTGTAAGAATATGCGAAGGCACATAAACAAGTATATGCACACACAGGCGGCAAAATGTTAACCCATAAGCCCATTCTGCCATATCTATTAATGTGGAGCGCGATCATTTCATTGTCTCTTGTTTAGTAGTTGGAGCGTGATCTTTTCGTCCTTCAGTCGATCTGTCCTCTCGGCACAGCCACTCCAAAAAAAATGTCAGAGCCTGAAAAGGTCAAGTTTGATCTGTCTTCAAAATCAGCCATTTCATCCTCCCTGAAATGAGGCCAGGGGTCACAGAGTGTCTGGTATGACCGCTTAACCGATTTTTATAAGCAGTTTATGAGAGCTGCAGGCCCCCGGAGAATGCTGCTGCTTATTTGATGCTACAGCTTTTACTCCAATGTCAGGAGCATGAAAAAGGAGGTGGTCTGGGCAGCTTGGATTAAAGTTTCAAGGCCTTAAAGATAAGAAGCCAACTACACCAGAGTTCATAATTACAAGCAGCGGGATGCCCTAAATAATGGGCGTGAATGAAATTGCGGCTGCTTAATTCATTTCATAACAGACTGTGCGAGAAATTATTTATATATTTATATTATGCTTTCTTCATCTTTAGCAGATGTATTTCCACATCTTTGTAATCCATCTCATATGAAAGGTAGCATGAAATTACTTCTATCCAATATCAACTCTAAACTGCAATCACAACGAGGGAGGATATTGCAACCCGCTGAAAGAAAAACGGTCAGATTGCAAGTCAGTAGTGTGTATACTTTCAGCTAAATGCCAACCAATTCTTGCTATCTTCACAAGAAACAAAGGTCATGTTTCTATTAGTTGACAATAGGGCACCAAAATGGATTTTATTATTACCTGGCAACTTGACTAAAGTCAGTCACAACCCCCTACTGAGAAATATTTACTGCTTGACTGGTTCAGTAAGCATGTAGCTCTCAGCTGTGCAGAACTCCATCTGCAAAACTACAAAGTTTGGATAGAAGTATTACAACATATTGTAATATGTATCTCTGTCGTTCTCTCCATTCTTCCAGTTAACAGCAGCAGATGCTGATGAGGGACTGAATGGTCTGGTGACCTATGAGATACTGGCTGGTGCCCAGGGACATTTCATCATTACTAATCGCACTGGACGCATCACTGTGATGCCTGGCGTCACTTTAACTGTGGGACGATCTTACGCACTCACTGTCAAGGCCTCTGACAATGCGCCAGAGACCCAGAGAAGGTATTTTACAGTAGTTCTCCTCTGATGTCTGATGTCTTTGAAAACAAAACAAAAAATTTGCCATCAATAGAATGAAGGTGTCTTCTTTCAGTGTGATGTGCAGTTCATTACTTTGTTTTGTATAAAAAAAGCTGATTTCTTCTAGTTCTTCCGAACTCACATCCTCAGGGTTGCAGAGGAGCTCCCAGCATGTGTTGTTTACAAGTCTTATTTAATTCAATACGTGTTCATAGTACAGCACAAGATTCTGGGTGACATGGAAAGTTTTCTCTGCGGCTGAATTATAAAGAAATAACATTTCTGACAAGCTGTTGTGATTTTAACAACAGATGGTCTTGCTTCGTCCAACATTGATTCTGGTTCGGGGTGTTTCATACATTGTCTTACTGTTTAGCTTGTGATTAAAAACAACAAAATAATTGAGTGCAAAAGCAAAAAAGACAAACTCAAAGTGTCAGACATTGCGGTTGAGGAATAGGTGGCCTCTTTGATTTCACCAAGAAAACAAAGTCTGGCAAAGACACATTTAAACTGGCCAGGATTTAAACAAGCTCCAGCAGGCTACAGGCGCAGTGTAGCCTGAATGGTTACTGCACTTGTCAGATCATCTTCAATGAATGTACCTGCATAGCAGTTTGAACAAAATATGTCTTACACAATGAATGAGTAAACAATGAACACAGTCAGTTCCATTTGCATGTGCACGACTGAGAACAAGCCGAACAAAAAACATCATAAATGCAAGGCCTGTTTTGTGTTTGATATCCCACTTAAAATAAATGACACCAAAACCTGTTGAGTTTTCTTCTCTGTTCTGCAATCCAAATTATATATTATGAACATTTTTCACTAGGTTGTAAAGTGGGCTGATGTGTGCTTATCTTTCTCCCAGGAGCTCCATCACTACAGTGTACATTGAAGTTTTGCCTCCCAACAACCAGAGCCCCCCACGCTTCCCTCTGCCCGCCTACAACCTGGAAGTCAGCGAGGCCATGAGGATAGGAGCTATTCTGCTCAATCTGCAGGTGAGTCGCCAACCAACCCCCCCCCCCACACACACACACACACACACACACACGCACACGCACACACACAGGGCACATGCAGATAAGAAAGTGTGGAATTCAATGAGGCATTCATTATGATGCTACTGTTTAGTGACATATTGAATACATTAAGGTATGTTGTAGTTTCAGGCAGCATTTCACATTTCACTCTCCAGCATACAATATGCTCACCTCTACTCCAGTCCAGCATCTTTGTTGCTCAGCTGTCATATCTCATAGCCTTCAACTTTAATGGGAATATTTTATCTTCAAGATCCTGCTTTCCCTTTCCTTCCCCAGGCCACAGACAGAGAAAACGACCCGATCACATATCGCATTGTGAGTGGGGATTCCCAGAAGGTCTTCAACCTCTCTGAAACGTAAGTCCAGATATTTTTCAAGTACAGACGAGCCCCCAGAAGGTATTCTCACCAAGGCCCACTTGAAATGGAGGGATGGTTGAGTATTTATATGGATGTCTGCATATGTTTCCTCCAAGGTCTCTTGTTTCCTTTAAAATGATCAACAACACGCAGATTATTGTAGGTGAACTGGAGACTGTGAATAGTTTGAAGGTGTGAATGTGTTTGTCTAGTAGTCATAGTTGCATGGAGAATGGATGGATTGCAAAATGTTTTGCTAGATTCCTGGCAAGCTAGCATAACAAACTCCTGGCAAACTATTGTATGTATTATTATAGAAAGGTTCTGCAAGGGCACTCTTCAAACCCTGACATCAGTTTGAGAGTTTATTGAGGTTTTTGAGCAATAAGACAAAGCTGTTGTACGCAGTGTTTTTTTTATATCACACGGACAAGGACAAATCAGCTTAAATTCTTTGATAAGCTTTTGTGTCTCATGTTGTTCTCTCAGGTGCAAAGGCTATACATAGACAATCAGTAATGATATGTTGTAACACAACGTTGACTGTGTTGGCAATAAAAGAGGCCCTTGAAGCAGAAGAGGCAGGGTCTAACCATCATCATTAGCTTCCCTCTGATGATACAGACTGCCAGAGCGAGTGATGGTGGTGGGAATGAGAGTAGAAGGGATTGTGATAGTAGGGAGTAGATGCTGACTTGCCTATTATTGGTTTTGGCTGATTTATTAGCCAATACATGACTTTGTTTTATGAACACTGGCGCTGGCTGCTGGCACCATCAAGAATCCCAATGAACCAAGTTGAAAAGCAAATCACAAATTTGCCTCAAAGGGATTTACAATCTGTGTCGCAGGAAGAAAAAGGGGAAAAAAGCATCAGAAATAGAAGAAAGGAGGAGTCCCTCTCCCAGGACAGATAGACATGCAATGGAAAATGTAGACATAAACAATCACATATGGACAAACATAATAACATTAATAAAGTGCAGATATATGAAGAATACAAATCCAGGAATATTATAATTATAATAATAAAGCAACCAATCTCTTTTTTAATGCATTAATTAAGTGTTACATTTGCTACGTAAGTAAATGTATCTTAGATCAGAAGTCTGTTGTTGTACGATTGGTTACTATTTGCAAAACACTCATTTTGGCTGCATGGAATGATGAGGTGAAAACGTATCATCTGAGTACCATTATTATGTATGTAAGCTGAAAGAACACAATGAGAGACATACATTTGTACCAAGCGAGGGTGATTAGGTTAGAGCTACTAGAAGCCGAAAGGCAAAGCTGACTTGTAACTCAGAAGAACTCCGTGGAAAAAAATCACACAGGATAAAACTTTATTTGATAGCAATTTCTATTCAGATCTTCTTTCCTCTTTTTCTCCATTCTCAGTTCCATTCTCAGCCATCTGCTGTCTGGGAGAAGACGGGGCATGAAACACCAAATAAATGAAAAGAAAGGAAATGTACCCCAAATATCTTACCTTACGTATCATAATCAAAATCAGTGTATGAAAAACGCACCCCACTAAGTCATTAGTCGGGAGTAAGATAAAGGCATCAAATATTTAAGTGGTCTGTGCTTTTTACCATTAAATAAGCAAGCTGATATGAAAGGAAGAGACTGAAAGTGCAGGACCCTGCCAGACACGTTTCTCACTAATTGATTAAAGCCGCTTCTCTCTGCATCCTCAGTCTCCCAACTACGCAAGGACAAGCTGTGTTGCAGCAGTGAATCCCTGCCTGTTGTTTACTCTTAATCTGCTCCAGTGTTAAAATTGTTTGTCTTATGGAGGCATGTTTACTTTGTGGCTTCATAGTTTTAGCGGCAAGCTGAAACTGTGATACGATCAAATAATGGGAGACTGTGATTACTGCCGTTAGCACTGTAATCTCTTCAACCAGAAACGACAGACATCTTGTTGAGTAGATAAACCTCCTTCAGTGCATTCTCAGAAATACTGAGAAAATACTACAACCCCATCACAAGCTCTGAGCAACCTAGCAATATGATACCGTCAGGCAGGTGCTTATTTCGCACATGATCAATCAAAGAATGATTAGCTTGTGTGCTTGATGAGTGTGCAGTTTACAGAGCCCTTCACGCTCTCATTTTTCAACCCGTCAGAACTCCAATATGATTCAGTAAAGAGATTTTCACATTTGCTGCATGTTCAGATTCAGGCTACATGTGGTGCTGGCTCAATCCAGCTATTATGAATAATGAGCTCTCAAGTCTATAACTTCCTATAAATGGGGCAGGTTCTCTCGAGGGAAGAGGCAGGACTGCTTCAGATGCAGGACTACTTCAGATTCACTCACCATTTTGGTAGTGAGCAGGTCTCACCCTAAAGTCAGTGGCTCTGTCAGCCACCAGGCGCTATGCAGAGAACATTTAGTAATGACATACTAGCAGGCAGAGGCCAGATCCGGTTCACACATCATAAACAAGTCTAAAGTATTTCTAATAAACTTAAGACGTGTCAGATATTCAGTACACAGTACTTACAGTAACTTTGAATATTATGGTCAGTGTCAGTTTGGAACAAAATAGATCCAGTATATACTCAAGTGCTGGAAAAGTACGTCCTGATGACCCACTAAATATACATGTCAGCTGCATCAATATACAACCTGATTGTAGTGTTTCGCAGATATATTGGCATTGGCGTATATGTTGGCTGATTAGTACGAAATGTAAGTACATGAATGTGTTTGAAGTAATTTAGAAATACTGTCTCAATTTTATAGATTGTCGAGAGAGAAGTGTAACATTCCAGTGTGAAAGTGTGCAGTGAAAATATGGCTAGACAAAGTAGCCAGGGCTATATTAGCTTAATGCAGATATATAATTATTAGTGTATATGTTCGCCAATAAGTAACAAGAACCGGCAGTATAGAAATGCCAAACTAGGTTTGAGATCATTTAGAAACAGTGTCATCATTACATAAAGCACATAAAAAGTTTATTTTTACACTTAAAATATCTTTCTTTGTCACAATTCCTTGAATAAATCAATAAGGGATCTGTATCAAGGTTGATAATACTATGTTTTTATGTTTAGAAAAAATGCTATCGGCTGATTTGTTTTACACTTCAAAGTATAAACTTCAGTAACAGCCTCAAATATCCAGTGTCAGTTGGGCTATAATCAGCAGATCTTGCTGCTATTCTTTATTGTTCCTGAGAGCATCCCCTTTGAAGCCAAAACATTTTTTGTAGCGCCTCAAAGTCACAAAAACCAAAGAGGCCACGCCAACTTTGATACTTGAGCCATTTTCAGTGCGCAGGTATCCAGTTGGCAGCTGAGTTTCTTGCTTCACAGAGAAATTGAAACTGAAATTGAAAGAGTGCAGAAGAAGGTACACCTTTTACAGCCCTGTGAAACCAAACACTGCACACTCAGTTCTCATTAAATTGACTCAAAACAAGGGTTTTAAATCACCCAATTAAAGTACAAATATACTGTATGTCACAGATTTGTCTTTGATTTCCCCTTGTGGAATAGTTGAGGTTTATCTTATCATAAAGAAGTATTCCACTGCTGGAAAGATTGTCTCTTCATAAAACAAGGCTGTGTGTGAAATAGAAAGGCACAAATTATTGTTTTTTATTTGGTGCTACATGACCAGAGAAAACAGAGAATAGTGGCTGTGGTATTCCCTTTTCAGAAAAAGGTAGAAAACCTGCATCATCCAGAATGCACTGGGCTTGTTGCTGCCACTGAGAAGACAAAGCATGATGCTCTTTTCAGTAATTTAAACGTTACGCTTTTGCTACAAACTTCCAACTGTTTTAAGGTGACGTTAAAAAGAAGAAGAAAGAAAACACAGTTGCTATTGTACTTACTCTATGCTCAGACGTCGGTTTTGTGGCACGGGCTTTGGTTGATTTTTCCAATTCCTTTTCGGGATCCTGAAATATATCTTCAGCACTCCCCTGTCCATATGTGGCTCAAAGCTTGGATGTAACGTTACACTTGCTTGAGCCTTACTCCATGAAGTTGGATTCAACAACTTCATCCAACAGAAACGGGCCTCTGTGAAATTTGCTGGAATACAGCGACTCCACTTGTGTTTCCATCGGTGCACATTTATCCCAGCGGCACCACGAGTTGTCCCCCACATAGGGCGGCTCTGCACCCCGACCCTCACCGACTGGCAGTGCGAGACTCTTTGCTGTGGCGGCCTTTTCCTCCTCCATACGCCCCCGCACTGTACTTGGGCTCATATAGCCGAAGTAGCTCAGAATGTCTGAATCCAGTATTACAATATGGCAATCTTCATTATCAACTAAAACATTTGCCTTCTGCCACGGTGTTCCAGTGGATGTTGTGATTTTGGAGGAGTGAGGGGGCGAGCATAAACAAAAAGTACAATCTGCAGTTCGAACAAACATCCCGTTCAGATTACGTGTCTGGTTAATGAGCGGGGGGGTGGTTATTGGGTGCTGGCAACATGGAGGGAAGTTTGGCACTGTTCATTTGCATATACCTCCCACATTATAATGATAGAAAGCTGTTTGAAAATTGGCAAAGTATCCCTTTAATCTGTATCTGAGGTCATGCCACCTGGCACTACCATCCTGTACATCAAGTCCAATATCAAGTTGAATTTGCCATTTAGGGATCCAAGCAGAATGAAAGACTGACTTGGTGTGACTCGGATGGATGGCCTCTAACCTGCACCATTGTCGCTCTAACAGTGCTGTTAACAGCACACTGTCAGTCTGACAACATCTTTTCATTTGCAGTGGCTGGGGAGAAGAGGCAGGACGCTATCACACATGATCAGTGAACCTCTCAGACCCAGCCGCTCAAGTGTAGTTCAGCACTGCAGCTGTAGTAAGGAGCAAACTCCCCAAGCTGACTAAGTGACATTAATCATTCCAATCTTTGTTATCATCAGCACCGAGATCATCATCATTCTCTCCGTAATTAGGATAGTTATCACTGTATATCTTCATTATTACATTCACATCACAGCTCCCTATACCTTTAGCTTCATTGAGCACACAGTGGACTATTTTCTACCGGCATGCTTATGCATAAATAAACATGAGCACAGCAGCCAGTGAAGGATGGTCTGCTGCATATTTATGGTGTTTTTAGAAAGCCGCATTTGCCCTCTTGAACCACCGATCATCAGATGTATTCGATAAAAAGCAATGTGTTCACCTTAACTTGGGGCAAGTGTTTTGAAAGAAATAGACGATGTTGATCGAGGTTTCTGTTATTTGCCTTTCAGATTTTTAAGATGAGGCTCTACAGTTTGATGGTTATGAGCCAGAGAGGCAGGAAGGAGGCAGCGGTCAGGTTCTGCTTGGACTGTTTGGCCAAAGAAGCCTTAAATTAGAACTGTGAAGGTGCATGGGGACAGCAGGGAATTGCAACAGGCATTAATCTAGCAGTGTGTTTCGATGCATTCGTCTTTCCTTCCATTTGTGGTTCTGGCAGAGCCTCTCCAGAGTGTGGTAGGGAAATTGTTTTGTTCATGCTGTGTTTGTGTGTGTGTGTGTGTGTGTGTGTGTGTGTGTGTGTGTGTGTGTGTGTGTGATTATATGTGTTAATGCTCTTGCACTCACGTGTCTCGTGTGCCTGTGTGTGCAAACAACGATAATTCAGCGTTCTGCTTGGGAATGCATCCACACTCTGTGTTTGGCGTGTGCCAAATTATACCTTGTGAACGAGCAGGAGGGTCGCTGTGCCTGCTGCAGTCATTGGAAAGGAAACATGAATCTTTCAGTCTGTAGTCCATGTGCTTTGGGAGCAAGAGGCAGGCTACAGAGAGAGAAAGACAGAGTGGGAGCATTTAAAAGCCCACGTGCTCTAAGCCAGAAACGTATCCTTCTCTTTCAGCGACCGTGTTTTATAAATCTGTCTAATCTGGAAATAAATAAACTCTGAAGTGCAGCCCTCTCGATCACTCTCTGTTGGATCAGCGATAAAGAATTCAAAACGTTTGTACAAATCTCTTTAAGTGAATGCTCTTTCTTCATATGACACAAACAAGTAATGCAGGACCATGTCTACACAGAGCCCTATATTGTCTTTCTTTTTGTAAGGTTGTTGTATTAATGTCTCTAGTTGTCAGTGTGTAATAATAATACAAGTGTCTTCTCTGACCCCCCTCTACAGGATTGGCCTACTGCTTCTGAGAGAGTCTCTGGACAGAGAGACCACAGATCAGTACCGTCTGATTGCCACAGCCTCCGATGGGAACCCTGGAGGGGTGAGGCACAATCCTCTTTATTAAACTATTAGCCTGAATCCTCGGGGTCTGTGGTCGTCAACCATTTTGAAAACATGAAACTCAAATAAGATCTTCACATACAAGCTTATTAGTTCAGAAATTGTGGCTTAACGAACCCGAGCGCTTCATTGGTATGGAAAATGTAGTAGTGCGTTTGAACTCGCATACTTTAATACCCTGTGATTTTGTCACAGATTCCTAAAAACTGTGGACGCATTAAGAGTCAGGTGTCTTTGTGCCAAACCAATACGACACCAGAATAATAAGGGCTGCCTGTTCATTTAAGTCCGTGCAGAAATCATAACTTTGTGATTTGGTAATCTGTTGAGTTGTGGAATTGCGTCATTGATTGATAAAAGCCTCTGCTGAATATAACCACCCTGCAATAATTTGAATGTTATTCACTGTCAAAGACAAAGTTATAACTACGTGAGCTTGCAAAGTATTTTGTACATTCAAAAGTTTGTCCGTTCTTACGTCTACTGTTAAAAGTTGACTAAAGTATATTTTGTTGCCGTGTTTTTTAACTACAGTTAATTTGAGCTATCAAAGCAGTTTTGCTCCACAGATGTTGAACAGTTGTTTTGAACGGCCAAAGTATTGAAACATTGATATAATTTAAATAGTTTGTTGAGTTTTTTTAAGATCAGATAATAAAAGAGTGGGTGTATAGTGTTCCCTGAAATAGTTCAAGAATAGGAGCAAGAGCAAGATCAATGCATGTATAGATGCAAAGGAGTGGACAAGCAGCACTAGTGTTAAGCCAATCTTAAAGTCTTTAAGGAGTACAATGATTTCCTTTATATAGAGCAAATCATTTTACCTGAGTAGTACTAACCATAACTAGTAACCAAGCTTTAATTGTAAAATTGGTGGAGTTTTCCTTTATTAACTGCTGCCCATACGATGTCATCACGAGTGACTTTTGAGTGTTTACATTCACAGACCTGTCTCTGTAACTTAGTCTAAGGAAACAGCAGACACTACAACTGAGAGTGAATGCAATGCTCGCTGCTCCTTCTCCCACCGAGAGCAGATAATCATATAAACACTCTTAATTTAATTAGACTGCACCTCAGTTGGCTGAGTTTTCACAGCTGTCTGTCTTCCAGGCAGAGGTGAAACGTGGTTTCCTTTTTAAGATGCAGTGTGATAGGTAATAAACATTAGCTGATGAGCTGTTACAGGAGTGATGTTGATTGCCCCCCCCCCCCCCCCCCACTCACCTGTGCACGCACAAACACTCAGAACTGCAGCTCATACGTCTGTCAGTCAAATGGAGCTATATAAGAAGTATTATATGCTGCCGCTGTGTCACAGTTTTTGTGAGATTCCCAGAACTGTAGGAGTGCAAATTGAGACAGTTGGAGTGTGTGGGGCAGAGGAGATGGACAGTGACGGGGCAGAGAGAAAAGAGCATCACCTCACAGAATGAGGGAACCACAAGCTGGTGCTTTTTGTCCTAATCGTAATGGACTGATTGTACAAGCAACGCCCGCTGCCTGTATGGTGTACGTCTGTGTGTGCGAAACGTCTCGTCCACAGAGTAAATTACTGGCAGACTTGTGTGGGCTTAACGTCACAGCTAGGCAGAAATGCTGTCACAACAGGAAGGAAGTGGAGTGACTGAGATGGGTAAAACGTTGTGGGAGGTTTAGAGGTGAGGGACTCATTCAGCAAGACAAAGTGCTGCAAGCAAGGCTGGAGACAGGGAAACAATCAAAATATGCACAGGAGTAGGACACCGAAAGGAGAGACCGACCGAGTAAAGGAGGGGGGACACCAGGGATTCGCATGTGCAGCTGTCGATTATTATTAGTTATTAGTATTCTAACAATTATTCCATTGATTATTTGAGTAATCGTTTGATAAGACTTTTGCTTCATCAAGGAGCAATGGTAAATACATAAAAGAGAAAACAAGACAGAACTACTAACCAACGTGGGTATTGCTTTGATTTCATGCAATAATATTATCTGTCAAAAGTAAACCCACTTAGTGCATTTAAGTGCCTTATTACATTAAGGTTTCAATTTTCCCCGCGTGAAGTCAATCTAAAGTCAATCTAAACTTTAAACAAAAAATTGCAGACAAACTTTTTGTCATTTGTTGAATTTTAACTCTTACATCAACTAGTACATGGAAGAATTTGTGCTAATCTGCATGGCCAATTCAAAATTTGTATTCTCAACAGTTACCATCAAGGAGACTCCGATCCCAAAAGGGAGGACAGATGAAGCTGTTTCTCTTGCCCTCAAAGAAGGGATTACATAACAGCCCGATCATATCAGTCCCTGCAACATGGCTTCTGGTCCAGAGTTGTCACTTGAAAGGCAAAAGCACCATCAGCCACCTCTAGATCTTTCAGACAGTGAGGACAGAAGACGAGACATCACAGAGCTCCATCTAATTTATGTTAAATAAATAATAGCAGCTCATTAATCACACTCCTGGTCGTAGAGGTAGGCTTTTTTGGCTTTGATAACAACACCCACGCCAGGATGGAGACGCTAATTGGCTTCGGGTCCTCTGTGAAATTGAAAATAAGTAGATCCAATCACCATACTGATGGCGAGCTGCGTCCTCTTGTATCCTGGTAGTGAATGAGAGGCATGAAGTGTGATGGTTTTCAGCTTGGGTTGCCATGTCAAGTGGTTTCGTGAAAGGAATGATTATGTACGTCTCAGAAGCTAGAACAAAGAACACAACAATGGTGGAGGAATTCCCTACAGACAGTGTGATGAAGGTGACATTAACTAGGTCATTTCATTTGTGATATTGCTGCTTAGTGTCTCAGCTGCAAGGGTAACTTCAAATGGCTGTCTTATGGGAACTATTTTCTCTTGCACAAGGCCATCGTTCCCCCCCTAATGGAGACCATTTATGCCATTGTTTGCATGCAGCTTCTTCTCAGTGCACTGAGCGTTTATAGATTACACAGATTCAGCCATTTCTCTATGTTGATTTATAGGAGTGCAATAGGTGTGTCATTGTTTGAAGGTTACCAGCAGATGCCGGGGGGGGGGGGGGGGGGGGGGGGGGGATTTGCTTTGCCCAATGAGCTTTGAGATCAAACAAACCCAGCACATTTTACATGACAAACACAAGCATGATTTAATTCACCGTAAGCATGATTAAAATATAGTCTATGACATCCTCCAATGCCATAAAAAAAAGTGCCAGTGTTGATGTAAATGTGTTGAGTATTCTGCGTCCTCCAGAGGAAGGAAGATGTGATGGATCTAATCTGATGTTTCTATGCCACTGGCTCCCCCAATCTTACAACCTTTTACAGTTTGCTCTTAATAACTACCACCAAAGCATCTGCCCCAACGGGAATGTAAGAAGGTCAATACACCCAGGATTAGTACGCCATATTTCTCTGCAAACAAAGCATTAGTGTCGATGTTCAAATTTCACTCCATATTACTGATATGAGTAAGTTGTATTGATGGTTGTGTTATTCACATTTACAGGGGTTGTGATACTGTCAATGTTGATGTCAGTAATTTGACATTCATTTATATTCTGTGTCAACAAGATGAAGAGCCTCTTTGCAGCTCTGTGAGTGTGTACTGGATGGGATAAGCATTGTGCAAATTAAAGATTTTGAGAAGATACTCCTGTGAATGAAAAGTCAGAGGATGACCAAAGTTGTTTGATTCATCCTCTTGAACTTGGATTGTCCGTGCAAAATGTCATGGCAATCCATTCACTAATTGTCAAGATTGCATAGTAATGGCTGACAAACTCATTGGCAGAAAGTGTCAACAGCAGGAATGACCATGTCCCTATTGATAGCCTAGTGTTTGTACTGTTATAGTATACATTTGCTGTTACAACATATAGTTGATTTTGTCATTGCGGAAAAGCTGCCGCAAAAGTGACAGCTGATGGGGATCTGAGTAAAATATTGCAAAAACCAGCGCCTAGTAAATCTGCCTGTACAGTAGATGAAATAAACAGTATACACCATATTTAAAAGTAATGCTATACAAAGGAACACTGAATAACATTGGTCTTTATTGTGCTCTTTGTTCATTTATTTTTTCTTTAGACATCCACTACTACTGTGAACATAGTCGTCACTGATGTCAACGATAATGACCCTGAGTTTGACCTCACCATACCCACAAATTTTACTGTCCAAGAAGAAAAGGCCAATTTGTTTGTCGGACAAGTCACGGTAAGTTTGATGTCTTGTTGTCCTTTTGAAACAAATAAAAAGCTTCTGTCTCACCAACATCCACATTAGATACAACATGGCCTGTTCACTGTTGTATGTCCACATGTGGTTTCTCATAAATTGTACTGACTCACAACCGTGCCTCATTTCTCGTTGAGGTAAAAAATTACCTGACATTTTCCAACATGGCCAATTTTGTTGGATAGATTTATCACCCGGAGCTGCATCTCTGTTGAATGGCTTAGTTCAGCACCAGTGAGCTGCCAGACTTTTGTAATTACTGTTGTAGATTAATTGGCCTGATGTTTGTCAGTGAATTACTCATGAAAAAAATGACAGAAGACATCCTCTGCACATACAGTACAGGCTTACAACGTGGCCGACAAGGCGATACAATCCACCGGTTTTGTTTTTTTATGGCATCAGTTTCTCTTCTCTGTCAAACATAATAGCGACCCCAAATCCCCAAGTCACTGGTTTGAAACATAGTTTCAAAGCTCAATACAGCTCAGAGTAAAGTTTCAAAACAGTGGACCAAGCGACATTTTGGGGGATTTGCTGGAGGGTTTGGGCGATATTACAAAATCAGTCCGCACCTTTTATATGTTGTTAAAGAGTTTGTTCTGAGTTTGGAAGTTGTCTCAGCAACTGTTCTTTGATGCAGGCTCACAATATCAGAAACATTGAATAATTATTGTCCACAGTGAGATAATTCATAAACTAGTTTAATAAAAATGGAATGTAATTTGTTTGATAATGTGCAGTAAAATGTGTTATTATCAATGCATTTTGGACACACAGCGCTATCTGTATCTCTGTATCTCCAAAATATCTTCATCTTCATTTTAATAGATACAAAGTGTTTTAAACTTCTAGCCTTCGAAAAGTTCAAGTATGCATGTGATCACTTCACAAACTCACATTTTGATGAGACTTGTACGCTCTTTCAATTCCTTGTCATGTCCTTGTAATTGCTTATGCAAACAATACATTTGCCACGGGTAAACAGGCACCCTCATATGAGTAACATTTGTTGCCTTTCAGGATATATACTTTTAACATTAGGCATCCCATTACATTTTTCAGGAGGTAATGAAATAGACCACGAGAAAAGCAAGTTTATGAACTGTGAAATAAGACAAAAGGACATGTGAAGGAAGCTTTGTGTCTGAATGAGGTAAAGCTCCCAAGTATTTTCCTCACAAATGCAGCCAGCAGCTAGATTAGAGTTTAGCCTGCCCCACTGTCTCTCTCTCTCTCTCTCTCTCTCTCTCTCTCTCTCTCTCTCTCTCTCTCTCTCTCTCTCTCTCAATCTCTCTCTCAAGCTCTCTCTCTCTCTCAATCTCTCTCTCTCTTTCAATCTCTCTCACTCTCTCAATCTGTCTCTCTGTCTCGTTCTCTCTCTCTCTCTCAATCCCTCTTTCTCTCTCTCTCTCTCTCTCTCTCTCTCTCTCTCTCACCCTATCCTGCTTTGGAAGGTTTTGCCGCCTTGAGCTGAGACTGCTTTTCTGAATGAAAGAAAAGTACATTAAAGTACTTAGCACAACACAATCCTGCTTTCTATGCACATAGAGAGGCTACAATGTTGCCGGTTGTAGATGATCAAGAAAGGATGATTTGTTTTTTTAGTTGATGCAACATTTTTTCATAAAATCTCAAGTAAAACAAAGGTCACATATTGTAGACAAACATTAGTGAATATATTGATCCACCAATAGATTAGATAATACCATGAGTTGGACATGTCGTTTACACCTTTTTGTCATGAGACATTCTGCTGATGGTTGACTGTGGACACCCTTCCTTTGTCTGAATTGTTATGCTGCGTTTAGGCAAAATCTTGCAATACCGTAAGATTCAGCCTTAGTGCCATTAAATTACAACCTACTACTGTTGCCTGTCTCTGTTGAATCCTTCTTCCGGGTTTGTCCCCTTCGCTAAATCCTTTCATGGTGGAGAGACATTTTCCAAATTGTTCATGGCAAGAGCACATATTTTAAAAGTTCATGCTCATAACACAGTATTTGAGGAGATTATGCCCGTCAGGATGAGGTTTCAAAACAAGATAGCACTTGTGCTGTAACATACATAACACCATTTTGAAGTGTTTTTGTAATAGGTTGGGAAGTGTTAGTGTATGTGTGTATATGTAGTTGCAGGCAAGGTGCAAGGTAATTTAAATCTAAACGAAGGCTCTTGGTTTAATGAATTACCCCATTTCAGCAGTAAAGACATGTGGCCTTAAGATTCAAATTGCCAATAACTCTGTATAATGTATATGAAAATTCAAATTTTTTAAGTCTCATTTAGCCTCATTAAGTCACCCACAATAAAGTGCACTTCACATATTTCTGAGCCGAGCCAGATGCAGTTAAAGTTTGTGTTACCGGGGTGCGTTCGTAACTCGTCACTCCGAGTGCTGGAGCACACTCTGGCACAAACTGGACCGTTTGCGCTGTCGATGCGTGATGAACGACTGAATTCACACAGAATGCAGGTCGATCATTACATTTATTTGTAAACTATTTTCACTAAAAAGAACTTCAAGCACCATGTCAAGTAGACTGAACCCGATCCGAAGTCGGGTATCCACACTCTAATCCGCAAGCTGCACAGGTAGTCACGAGGGATAAAATATAGAAAGATAGTCTTCTTAATTTAGCACACTCTACAATCTAAGATTGCACACAGAAAGACAACAAGTTGTTGAATTTCAGATCTGTCTAGTTTGTACACTGGATGACACACACACTGTGATGTGTCATTGACAAAATGGGAAAAGCTAAAATGAGTGGAGCCCGATTGTCACTTAAAGCACACCACTTTAGTATTTTGCCGTTTCATCATCCGGCCAGTTAGGCTTACAATGCTGTAACTGCTAGCTTTCCAAGTGTCTGAATAACATTGTGTGATGTGGAGGTTTGTCAGCATTTGTTCCTATCAGCACGGTAGCCGACTTACTTTCATACGACGCGCTAGGTAAAAGTCAAGTGGCTGATGAGATGCCGACTGCTTGAATTAAGATGCTATTTGTGTCTTTTCAGTTATTTCACATGTAAATGTGATGTGTTACTGTGAAATCAGTTCACCTTTTCCTGTAACACCTTGAATTTCCCTCCAGAGAGGGAATAATAATGCAGTCAACTACGAAGCTTCAGGCAATTGCCAACGGTGAAGATGACTGCAGTGCAAATGCATAATGTTATTAAGTAGCTTAATGCTAAACCTAAAGCGTTGTGGATTACCGTTACAGTAATTGGAAATGGCTCCCACCTGTTCTTACTTTACACACACTCACACTGGAGACGATTAACTAGGTTATCAAAATTGACAGCGATGCTGGTTGTGCTAATAGAGTAATTTGTTCTGTGACTGACAAATCCTAAACCGTACGAGCTCATTCTGTTTGCTCACAGCGGGGAGCCGTAATCTGAGCATGCAGATGACCGGAGGAAAAATCGATTAGCATTCGTGTCAGACACATCATGGCAGCATCATGTAGAATTGTTGCTAATTGAAAATAATGCCATTTATTTATTTTACAAGCAGATTCCCCGATCAAATGAGTTTTTGCAAGCATTTCACTTGGTTAAGTCACATACACTTATCACAACCTTTGGTTTGGTTTTGTGAGGCTGACAGCTTAATTATATGTTTCAAAAATACTGTGCATGTGGGCTTCTTTTATTTTTTTTAAGACTGCAGCCACCTGTTCAAGCTGCTTCTTGTGCTGCAATCACAACGATATTCCTCCACTTCCACAATAGATGTAAGAGCTCTCCCATCAGCTCACAATCCAAAGTACCAGTTACTGATCACTGAAGGCGTTCGGATTGAAAAACTATGAAAAACATTTCCACACACGCTGTCACAGTGTGAGGAAGACGGTGAGCGATGATTTAGAGCAAAATAGTCAGAAAATACCCAAATAATATTTTGATAATAATTTGGGCAAACAAACAAAGGCTTTACGGTCTCCACCAAGGCCAACAACATGACCACCCATGTTTGTTATGTCTTCCAACATCTGCTGCAGGTGGTGTAGGACCTGGCCTGCCCTGCACAGACCTCTATAATACATACAGTATATTGTCCTTTGGAGGCTATGGAAATATGAAGATTTGTTTATTGATGTTAGTGCCTGTGAATTAATTGGATTACACCCCTTACAAGGCAAGGAGCAGTGTGAATGTTTGTTATATAATCACTTTAGAGAAGTCGTGATCCGTGTGCACATATTGACACAATGTGCTTTGGTCTGTTTTGCAAAGGCTTAATGCTGAGGTTCAGTTTTTAGCCTCGGCTTTGAATCTTCGTCAGGCATTCCATGCAAAACAAATTGGGGTTAGCTTTTACCACCCATATGCGTATCCTCCTCCCTCCTCCGCTGTTCCTCTTTTTTCCCCTCTTTGTGCTGCCTTGTCCTTACTTGCACTGATGTTGATAAAACATTGCCAGACAGACAGATGAAATGTGGCTTCATCTCACTGTCTTTTTTTCCCCTTCCCCTTCCCCTCTCTGTCTCTCTCCTCTGTCTCTATTTAATTATAACAAATAATTACCACCACACAGGGGACAGTTGGATAATAAACACACACACATAAACACAAGGCATAATGATTGCCTGTCATATCCACACAGAAATGAATATTTGTGAAGCAGATAACTTATTTTAGCCTTTCCTAAATATATTTTATAAATATTTTTCTAACCATTTATTTTATTAGGTTTTTACTTTACTCTTTTTATTCAAAGTATAACATGTATACTACAAAAGGGTGATTGGGGAATGCAGAGTTTGCATAAAAAAGGGGTTCTGGCCCTTTTGAAATCACTATTACTAATGAATCTGTGACTTAAACCCTAATCTCAATATGAAGAACAGGAAATGGGAGCAAACGTATGGCAGTTGTTTGAGCTCGGTTGCAGAACTCTAGCTTACATGGCTTTGTGCTTGGACCCTCTGTAAATACGTAAGGCGTTAAGATGAAGCCAGGCCCTAATGGATCATGTAATGGATCGCATCACACGCGCACTGGCTATTTGCTTAAATAGCTTTGCATTTCAGTTTTAAAATGTGTTTTTCCTATGGGAATAACACAATGCTATTATTGATGTATGTAAATGGATTCTTAGTGTTTTCCGCAGGTTGTCAGTTTATTTCAGCGGCATCAGGAGGTAAAACGGGGTTTATTGATGATGTTTTATTGACGTTTCATTCAGCAAGCCCACTAACTCACATTTCTTCCAACACATGCAGTCTCTAAGTCCACTGTAAAATAATGGCCAAGGCAACATTAGCCGACTATTATGCTTCCATCTGATTACTCAGGCTATATTTCAGGCTGTCTTGGTTCAGTTTGCGTTGGCACAGACCAATGAATTACAATCTTTGTAGTTCACTTACTTGCTTTGGGAGCTTGGCAGAATTAAATGGTAATTGGTTGAAAAATCTATCAGCAAAAACTGCATAATGTCACCCATCAGATCCCCGAAGCGAAGTCGAACACACTTGCCCCAGATATTACTATTGAAGGGGAAACGTTTCTTTCCACAGGCCTACACTGAGTTAACAAAAATAACTACATTTATATCATTAAATCTTTTTTCTTTCTCCCCAGGCCACAGATCCAGATGCAGGGGTTAATGGACTGGTGCGCTACCGGATCGTGAATCAACCAGACTTGTTTATAATTGGTGCTAACGGTAGCATCTACACAAGAGTGCCTCTTGACCGGGAGTTTAGGAGCCAATATGACCTGGTGGTAGAGGCATCAGATGGGGCAGTGGATCCACGGCGGTCCACCTTGACCGTCTCAGTCCAGATCACGGATATCGATGACAACAGCCCAGTCTTCTCCCAGCAAACTTATGTGGTTAACGTACCTGAGAACAGCCCAGTGGGAACTCTGGTCCTAAAGCTAAGCGTACGTACTTATGTGCATGTGTTTATTGCCAACGTTTTTTTTCTCTCTCTCTTTCCTTAAATGTCGTCTGTCTCTCCATTTATGTAAAGTAGCATAAGTGCTTTAAACATATGTAGTAACTGGCTTTTAGCATCTTTCAAGTGTTTAAATGTCATAGTTTCCAGGTAGAAACATTAACAGTGACAGAAACATACAGTACAACGCCTTACATACACAGAGAGAAACTATTTTTTTCTCATAAGAGTTAAAGCTAGATTTTTCAAGTCATAACCAGCCTTTGCCATCTGACCTTGAATATAATGAATATAATAAATTAATATAACACATGAATATAATACTACACACATTTTGAAACAAATGTTTCAACTTGCTCACGCGCTTGCACTGCAGTGAAGTGTAAGGAAACCATGTGCATGCAGAGCAAACACAGAGCGGAGTTGTGAGTAATTGCTGGCATATTGTGAGTGACATTTCCCGGAGAGGGATAAAGCAGGAGGAGAGGGTAAGTTAGCAGGGGGTGAGGGTTGAGGGGCGAGGGGTGTGAATGATAGTGGCACTGTGACACCATTAATCCCCGAGACAACGTCACCTCAACTCTAAACGGACGGGGGTGGCTGGCAAGACGCCTAAAGAGCAAAAGTGAGATGGATATAAAAAGAAAGTGGATGAGTTTGGTAGCTTGAAACCTAATGCTTACACCTGAGATTATTCTATCCTTTTGTTGTGTGTCAATAAATAAAGTTTGTGCGTGTGGGCGTATCCAAACATGTGTTCCAGCATCCATATACTGCATCTTACCATTTTCTATTACAGTAGCCTTTGCATTTGATATCTACGTAGAGGTGTGATTTTATGCAGAGGACCAACTTAAGCTCCCCTTACTGGTTTAATTTAATCAGAACGTATTAATGATTGATGTAAGTAACCACTGCAGCATAAAAACGCAGAATTAAAATAGAAACATGAATATTCATTTCCACAGCCACAGTGCTTATATATAATATATAATATATATGTATGTTGAAATTTAGAAAATATATGTCCTCTCTCTCTTTCCATCACCCCACTTTTTCTCCACAAATGTACTGTAACTTGTTTTCTCACTCATCCTTCTCTTGCTTCTCACAGGCGGTTGACTCAGACCTCTTTTCCAATGTCACGTATCGGATCAAGACTGAGTCGGCCAGGCAGCTGTTTTCTCTGAACCCTGTCACTGGGGAGTTAGCTGTGCTGCAGACCCTGGACTTCGAGGACCTGGCTAGTATGGGCATGGGGGCCTCTTTCACTTTCCAGGCGGAAGCTGTCGACCAAGGAGGGGTCATGCCCCCAGGGCAGGCCACCGTCACAGTCCGCATCACGGTAAGAGCCCCCGCATGGTCAGTCCACCACAACCTCTCGGAGATCTATTCTCCTTCCATCCATCCTCATTGTCCCTGAGGCGCAGCAGCAGCACTGGCAGTGAATATGTGGTGACTCATTAGCAGAGTTTTACAGTAATAGTATCTCGTCTAAGCCATAGTCCGAAAGGGGATTTGAGACATATTGTACAGAGCTGCACCTGTGCTCCTTTTGTAATATTAAATTCAGTTTTACTCCATTCAGTGCGAAAGCTGAATGCATTTCCTTTGTAAAACATATTTTGGCCTCCCAACCTGCTTGTCCTGGTATCATCACCAGGACAAAGAGAATTTGATGGATAGGTGTTTCAGCCTCGCACACAGTGCTATTCCGAGCTGAATGACTCATTAGCTTTGTGACAGCAATTATGTCAGCTTTTTCAGGAGCTTGTATTCCCTTTACAACCTTTCAAGAGATTAACGGCTGAATCCCAACGAAAGGATTAGACGCCTTATGTTGTGCTACTATTCATGTGTGTACGCGTGCGCATTTGTGTGTGTTAATGGGTGTGTGTTTTTGCTCTGTGGGTAATTCTGTGCTTCAAAATGTGTGCATTCACACTCATCTATGCGTGTGAATTCAGTCATCTCAAAGTCTGCAGAATTACGCTTTCTATTACATTACATTACAGTCATTTAGCAGACGCTTTTATCCAAACGACTTACAATAAGTGTATTCAACATGGGTATTCAAGAGAACTACTCGTCACCAGAAGTCATAAGTGCATCTCCTTTTTTAAACAAGCATCTAAGAGCATAAACCAGAGCAAAAGTACAGTGCAGAAACAAAGTAATACAATAAGTGCAACAAACTAGTATGAATACAGTAAGTGCTGAGTGGAAGGCTCGGTGTAGTACTTCTTGAAGAGGTGAGTTTTCAGCCAGCGGCGAAAGATGGGCAGCGACTCTTCTGTCCTGATGTCAGTGGGGAGTTCATTCCACCACTGAGGGGCCAGGACAGAAAAAAAGCCGTGACCGGGTCGATCAGCCGCAGGGACCTCTGAGCGACGGGGCAACCAGTCGCCCCGAGGCAGCAGAGCAAAGTGGTCGGGCGGGGGTGTAGGGCTTGACCATGGCCTGGAGATAGGAAGGAGCTGTTCCTTTCACTGCCCTGTAGGCTAGCACCAGAGTCTTAAACTGGATGCGAGCTGTTACAGGGAGCCAGTGTAGAGAACGGAGAAGGGAAGTTGTGTGGGAGAACTTGGGGAGATTGAACACCAGGCGAGCTGCAGCTTTCTGGACAAGCTCCAGAGGTCCAGAGTTCAATATTACACTGAATGGGAAGCATCTAAGCTTATTTAGGCAGGCTCGCTACATGAACTGCCAACCTGTAGAGTGAGTTTGTCCTCTGATAAGGACAAGCTTTGTTGCAGTGTTTGTTCTGTCACCCAGGTTCTGTGTTTGATAGGATAAGGCATTGCAGCCACTGATATCAAATCCATGTCTGCTATTTGAAAATGGTAGACATGAATCCGAATGAGCCTAATGGATTCACACAGGCTTCTCGGGGACTAGAGTTGGAGCTGATTCAACTGATTCCATTTCCTTCCTCATATAACACCTCCAGAGGGTTATTTGATGTCGTTTGTGTTTGATTTCCCCTTGTATTGTTTTGTTGTTGTCTCTTTGGTCGGATGCCTTGCAGTGATGGATTGAGTGTCCTGTCTGTCTCTTTCTTCCGAATGATTCTCCCAAACTTCTTCTTCTATTCTTGTACTTTAGAAATGGAAAAAATACACTTTGTGCTTGTAGGTGTGTGTGTGTGTGTGTGTGTGTGTGTGCGTGCGTGCGTGTGTGTGCGTGCATGGATGGAGATACAGCATGTCTCAAGCAAACACGACTGTGTCTTCGCTTGCATCCTGTGAAAACTTGCAGCACGATGATCAAGCTTTGTTGTTCAAAGTAAGAGCTGGATCATAGATTTTCTGCTAGGAAACACTAAACCTGTGTATAGATCATAGTGAGGCTGTCCTCCACTACTGAGTTTATATTTTGAGGCCCATGGCTCATTCAAAACAGTGCACGGTAAAGAGAAAAGTCAAGAGAAAGGAAGATCATGCTCCAGCAGTTTTACCACAGAACTAATCTATTCCTGACAGATATGACGATGGCTTACTTCCTTCTCACAAAGCAAAGCAAAGGGTGGCACAGTTAACAAGATCCCATTGCTTTGCGGGCCGATAAAATGGTAGACTTCTGCTGTGCATTATTTACATGGAAAAGGTGATTAAAAGTGGTGGTAACAGAGACCTTCGGTGGCCTTCTGGTTATCTTGAAATATGAAAGGGTCTTCCTAGGGCCAATGTTTGGTTTGTCCATTCTGGGCTGCTGTAGAAAAATGGTGGTGCAACGCTGCAGACTCCGTGAAGAACACCAGCTCTCTATGTAGATATAAAGGGTTCATTCTAAGGTAACAGAAACACAAAGATTGTTAGTTTCAGCCGAGTGAAAACATAGTTATGAATACTATATTCCATTTCTGCTGACCGATACATTAATTAACAAAGGCCTTGTTAAAAATTGGTTGAATTTGCATCTACGTTTTAGTTTTAATCAGCCAGCTACAATATATTGTGTGATTTTCTTAATTTTTTATTTACAATATGGATTGATTTTTTTCATCTGTATTGGTGTGATTACAGTAAACAGTATATCGTATGGTCACATTCAGCTCAGACACACAGTTCTTAAAGTACATGGACAAAGCCTGGGGCACGGTGAATTGCTGCAGTGGGGAATTTTTGCCTGAATCCACAATAACGTGCTTGAAGTGTTAGCTGACATCAAACAAAGCAGCAGCTGCAAAATCTGCACTGCTACAATATTACTCTTTCCACATGCAGACAGCATCAGCAAAAGTAGTAGAAGAATACTTTGATAAATGTGTTTGACCCTATAAATGCCAAATCTGATCTGTCACCGAAAGAATATCTGTCCTGCCCGTTCTCTATAGCCTGTTAATCCGCAGTGTAGCTGAACATTGTGTTCTTTGCTGACTTAATAACACAACTGCAATGTAACCAAGGTTACAAATATCACCAACACTGATACACCTACTTTTATGGAATCTCTTTTTGTTTTTAGGACATGAATGACTTCTCCCCCATCTTCACCCAAGATCTGTATAAGGGCTTGGTGGCGCCCAATGCAGAGAAAGGAACTGTCATCACAACTGTTTTTGCTGAGGACCGAGACCCACCAGTGAGTATAAAAAAAAAAAACACACGTCACACTTTAACTTTATATTCAAAACATGCAATGTAGACCACATTGGTGGTTAAATTTCAAAGCACACAGAGCATGTTGACTCCATCTGTTTCTAAGGTAACAGTACAGCACATGCTGTGCTCTCAGAACATCAGGTAATTTCAGCCATAGCATTTAATACAATGCGTTTTAAAGATGTTTCCGATGCTCTCATTAGAGCTAGTGCTGTGTGTGTGTATATATAGTAAGGGGTCTTCGTTTGTATGAGTCTTCTATCAGTTGCCTCAGACAGCTTCATGTTTCCTCAGACTCCTTCACACCACTACATCTGAGCAGGTTCTCGTGGGACTGGAGCTGTGAAGATGCTTTTTTTCTTTTTTATGGAATCTGCAAACCAAGGAACACAATGCAGAAGAGCAATTGTGCCACAATGTTGAGACTATAAATGATATGACTAAGAGGAGGCAACACAGGAGCAATGGAGAACATTTTTGGGGGTTGAGAATCACATGACTTTTTTTAGTTTAAGTCAATAGGGACATGGTTGTAGATTCTTTTCTAGTCGTGGACACTTCACTAAATCAGCGTTTTTCTCTCATAACAACACAATGTGTCTTTTGTTCATTACTTTCAAATTTTCTCTGTGAAAAACAAAAGGAATAGAAATAGCCTCCTGCTCTGAGTGTGTTTCTCAATGAAGTCTTGTACTGTATGGCCCTCTTGCTGATGGGATCTCACCAGGGTCTGGGTGAGTTTATGTACTCTCTTAAATGCTGAGGGATATGGATGCCTGTCAGTCCCAGCTGTGGGTGGTAAAACATTCTGAGAGCGCCACAATCACCGCCGTTCATCTTATTTCTCCTCTCAGAGGGAGACTGTCTATGCAGCTAGGAAATCATTCTTTTTAATGTCAACTTTTCCTCTAGGATTTTATTCCCTGAACATTCTTATAGAGAAGTATTGTGCTAAGACCCAACTATTAGGTAGGAAAAGTAAGAATTAAAGAAAATAATCATTATCCAGCTTATTTTTTATTGAAGTCCATAATACTAGTTGGCAGTCTTTAAAGCATCCAAGGCACTATGATTTTAAGTCAAAAATCCTTATTTGACATGTGTTGCATGGCATGTTAATACTGCCCGCTTAAAGAGACCACTTACAAGACATGACAATGGCAATAACAAAATAAGTGTAAACATGTACTTTAACAAGCACAATTCTGCTGGCCAAAACGAGATATTGAATCACAAATTAAGAAATTAAGAAATTCAGAATCACTTAATAAAGGCTGGGGTCACTGAGAAAAATGTACCAGTTTTTAGTGATGTAATGATGTTTTTTTATATGGTAGGCCATGTTGCTGTACTGTGTGGTGAAGTAGATTCTGAGAGGTGCTGCTAACGGGGTCTCTTGTTCAGATGATGATTCCTGTCTAAGGATTTGGCTCCAGTGAAAGCTTGATCGAGGCCCTTTTTGTTGTAAGCCCTATGTTCAAATCGGTGATACATGTCTTTGGCTCGGTGTTCAAAAATCATTCTCAGTATATCTCAAATCCCTCTCAGCCTTTGAAACCGGCCATATGCTATATTTGATATGAGGCATTTCGTGTGGTAACTATCCACCTTCAAGATGGTGACGATCAACAATGATTCTCAGGTCCAGAACATGTGTATTACAAACTGAATTTGACGTTGGAGTTAGTGGTGTTAAGGTATATAAGGTACAAGAATAACAAAAAAGATCACCAATATATATCCTGTTCCACTTGATGTTTTCTTTGGAAAGATTGGTCTGGCTGTATATGTGCCTTTCTTTCCAAAGTTCCCAATAGATAGAGTACACACAGCTGTGCCCCTCACCTGTCTGTAAAGTCTAGTTTATGAACTTCACAATAAAGTCTGTGGGAAGAGTTCACATTTGGTCTCTGTTGTAAATAGTGATAAAGCATCTGGGCTGTCAAATAGTCTTTGTTTGTGTACAGAGACTCCACACTATGGTGACTCCTCAAACGTTTTAACATGTGATGTCCTGGAGATATGCTTCCAGAGAGCTGGTGACTGGTTTGATGAGAGAGTGAATGTATTTAGATGCTGGATCAGTGATAGTATCAATGATATTATGATGGGCCTGCCTAGGAGTGTGTTCAGATGTTGTTGATATTTGAAGGCAAACTAGGGTTTGGAGGCAGAAGGAAGTCACTGTGATCCATTTGTTTTCAAAAGCAGTGTCTACCATGGCTTTAAGTTTGTATTCCATCATTTCAGTGGGATTGGAGGTTAAAGGGACATAATATTGTGGGTCCCTGAGTTGTCCGAGAGCCTCATCCCTTATCTACTGGCTATATGGCACATTCATGTAGTTAACAGATGGTGTGGCTACTGCATTAGCGAGCCTGTTGTTATACCATGCCTCCAAATTTAGATCACAATATAACCTGTATAAAGATGTTTGTGTTATAGGAGCAAAGGAAAGACCTTTTGACAGGACTTGTACACAGTCATTAGAAAAGAGCATTTGCGGAAATATTGATTACCTTCTCCTGGTTTGTGTCCAGTGAAATCCCCCTGGCCATAGGCGGTAGTCCTAAAGTGCCGCCTTCCTCCTCAGTCTGCCCTGTCGTTTTTTCCTAGTAGTGGAGGCTTACTTATCATCCATGTCTTGTATTCTATTTTTTTAATATATATTTAGTCTTTGCCAGAGATTTACTAAGTTTGTCAATGTCTTCGCGGCGTTTTACTTTCCGTGATGACGTAGTTCCGCCCTGAGTCTTTTTATCTACCTTGATTAAACACATCAAATCCAGTGAACATTTGTTAAGGATTGTCTTCCATTTGTTTTTAAAGTCTGGATTGCCCCTACCAAAGAAGGGAAGCTGATTCTTAAACCTCTGGGCATAATTTCCTCTGTCCAGTAGTCAAAAAGTGTGATAGCATGTAATTCAAATTTCTTGTCCTTTTCCAGGACTTTTCTTAGATCAAGGTAAGAGACCTGTGCCTCAGTGATTTATAATGAATCCATGTTGAACAAAGACTCTTTCACAATGATATCATTGCCTTTTTCGATGGTGAATGAAAATGTATTACTCAATCTCTGTGACATCCTGACTATAAAAAGGCCCACTATCCGGAGCAGCAGAACGGAGCGACTCGCCAGACTAAGCCCCAATTCACTGATTCTGAAGAAAGAATAGGGAGTGCTGTACTGGGTCAAGAAACTCGCTGTTGGTGAGGTTGAAGTAAAAATTGGTTTCTCTTCAAGGAAGAGGCAAGTAGTCGAGTAAGAATAAAAACCAATGACTGTCCAGCTCACTTTAAATGAAGTCCATGTTATTGGTACAATCTCTGATTGTAAGTTTTCATTGACAAAGGGAAAACACAATTTGACTCAAGTCTTCATCAGGCTATGAAGTGCAATGAGGACAGGTGTTTTTTTTTAAATGGAAACCCATCAGGAGATCATGTGACAAGAGGAAATCATCATCATGTTATCATGAGCACAGTGGCAGCGAGTGAGACATAGGAATGACTCTGTGAAATGGCTTGACAGACAGAGGGATTAGATTTTCTAACAGGAGCTGACTAACCCAGTCTCTTATTGACCTGGATTTGGGAGCCCAAAGCATTTTATTGACAGGATGCCTGTCATAGACATCTCATGGTTGAACAGGGCTTAGTTGAGTGCTTACTAAGTACACACACACACACATTCTCTCTATTACACAGCCTCATAAAAACGGCACACACAAAAGAAAGAGTGGAAGTGACTCACTCTGGCTTTTAGTCTTAATGATACAAACATGAGCCGTGCATATTTAGTTTGAAGGTTATAATGATGTAGTGACCATTCCTTCTCCTATTTTGAAAAGAGGGCACAATATCTATCCCCCTGCGCCTTGGGAGTTATTCTAATGGTTTTTAAAAAGTGTATTTTGGGCAGTGCCACTCAAACCAATAGCCTCCATGTTAATAACACTGTGAATGAGAGAGGAGATCACCATGAAGACAAATGTTCCAGGAAGAAAGCTTGATTCTTCAGCACAAGATTTGCAGAGTTTGTTATTTGTGACTGAATTTAAAAGTTGTTGTTTTCTCTACGGCATTATGCATCACAGCAGAGAACGTTATAGAGATTCACATTTCTTCACTATTCTAGTACATTACATCCCTCCTTGTTTTGTATAGCGCATTATCCCTGTTTATTGGTCACTAACTGTTTCACAACCCAACCATATTAAGTTGTATGAATGTGTTGACTTTGTGTTTTACACTCTCAGCTTGCTCAATCCTTGTTTTTACGTTGTTTTTCTCTGACGCATCAGTCGGTGCTTCTTCATGCTTCTGAGCTTGTTCTTTAATTCATGAACCAGCTATTCTATGCTGAAGAGAATTGGGTTCTATGTTGCAACAAGGAGGAATAATTTTGATGCCAAAGTACTAAGAACAGTATATCGACATTTTTTGTTGCTCATCTGCAATGTTAATAAAGCAGTGAGGTCACTCAGGGGTGGGCATGAAACATTCATAGTCTGTGAGTCAAATGCCAGACAAGAAAGGTGTCTGTGCAGCTGCAAATGTCTGTCGACAGAGAGACATCCTTGAGCAAAGTACTTTCAACTTTATCTGCTGCCATCTCTGTAAAAGTCTTGCTACTGAAGTCACTGTATTCTACTCTTCTGTGGGAGGTGTTTTCTTTTTTTTATTATTGGCCCTGTCCTGACATCTTTTCCATGAAATGTTGGAAAACAAGTTGAAGAGCTTTTAGAGACGAGGCCCTTTTTCTGAGAATCCCCTGAGTGAATTCACTCAGATAGTTTTGTAACCTCTTAGAGACGCATTTGTGTGAGTAAGCCTCCCAAGGGATCCATTGCTACTGCAGGATTTCCCTCTCTCTCTCTAGCCCCAGGTTCTTACCTCGTCCCAGGGGAGCCAAATCAGTTGAGGCAAGGGAGCAGAGTCTCAAAAAGAAGAGGTCCAAAGAGATGAACCGGTATAACATAAATTATAGATGCGATTACTAATCAGGAACTGTGATTAATCTTAATCAAAGGGTCATACTAAAGTCCAGGCTCTCGCTAATGAATGTAAGTGTGTTACTCTGGAGACAAGAGGGGTGGGTTTAATGGAGAAGGTTTTTATTCCAAATTAAAGGGAAGAGGTCTGAATCAATGAATAACAGTGAGAATACATTAGACGGCCTGATGTGGAAAGAGACGAGTAAGACATTAGGGTCATTTTTCAGGTTACATAGAGAGAAGAGCAACCTTTTCTTACTTTAACCATTATTTTTAAGTTTTTCTAATTGTCAGATGCATATCTATACATATATATATATATATATATATATACATACATACAGTACATGGAATTTGTGTGATGAGATTATTCAAGAGAGTATTTCTAAGCAAACAATATTGCTACTCCCTTATGGCTTTAATACATTCTACAGAACCCAATTACTTTGACACACTGTCTTCCATCTTCACAGCTTCATTTGAAAATGTGATAGGTGGGTACCAGATAAGTGGATTGATGTGGTTCATGTTCTTCTTTCTCCTTCCTCCAGGGTACTCCGGCAAGTTTTGTCCGCTACAGAGTGGACCTGGACAGGTCACCGTACAGCGGGAGCATCTTTGATGTGGAAGAGGTAACTGGAAGAGTCATCACTAAGGTCAACCTCAATGAGGAGCCCAGTGTCACCTTTAAGGTGAGTGGTGGTGATTATCTGCTGCCCCTTGTAATGTCGGTGTGTTGGACTTATCCATCCATCCATCCATCCATTTTCCTCCGCTTATCCGGGGTCGGGTCGCGGTGGCAACAGGCCAAGCAGGCCGACCCAGACCTCCCTCTCACCGGCAACATGTTCCAGCTCATTCTGGGGGACCCCGAGGCGTTCCCAGGCCAGCTGGGAGATGTAATCCCTCCAGCGTGTTCTGGGTCTTCCCCGGGGTCTCTTCCCAGTTGCACGTGCCTGGAAAACCTCCAGTGGGAGGCGTCCAGGAGGCATCCTAATTAGATGCCCGTGTTGGACTTATATAAAAAGGAAAATGTTAAACTGTCGTTAGTATGTACAAAATAACTACAGTATATAAGCTTTCAACATTTGACTTGAGCTAATAATGATGATGGGGATCTTATGGGGGCACTAGTAAGTATAATTGATGAACACTATTATAATGATAGTCATCATTAAAATCTCATCCTGTATCACAAACACGAGACGTTATTTACAGCATGGATGCTTTCTTGTTCTCCTGATTGATGTTAACATGCCTGCATGTTTTAGGGTACTAGAAGTTGCACTGAAGATCAGCGGGTCAGAAATTTGCACATTGACTTTTTAAAATCGAAGAACAGGCATTATTACTCAATTGTCTCAGTGGTCATGTCATTGCTTCTCGTGTGTCTGTGACCAGTAATATTGAGTTTTTTTTATCGATCAAACAAATTCCCTCCCAAGTACTCGCATAAAGGGTCTTTTACGGTGGATCTGGTGCTTTGGGACATGAGCAGATATGTTGCTTACACTCCAATCTTGTCTGGACACCTCTAGCCTCTTTTTGTCCTCCTCTGTTTTTCTTTAAACATTTATCTGTGTTTATTCTTTTTCCGCCTATCTCCCCCTCTCTGCCGCCTCGCTCCCCCTGCTTCCCCCCAGGCTCCATTCTCCACAGTCTATGAATGTAGATCAATACGTTCACACTCGCTCTCTGGGAGCTTTGCAGGCTGCTCGCCAGATCATATTTTACCAGTCTGTTTTTATTAGGATTCCAAACATGTCGAGCAAAAATGCCTGGCAACCTCAAAAAGGTTATTATTTGTGTAGTGAGTGGTAGTATGGTAAAGAATAATAATAATTGTGTGCTTGCATTTGCATGTGTGTGTGTGTTGTTTATGTGCTCTCTCCTGCCCACTGCAGTTGTTTGTGATAGCCTATGATGATGGAGAGCCTGTGAAGTCTAACGGCACTTCGGTGGAGATCACTGTTCTTCAGCCTTCCCGCATCCCGATCTTCACCCAGGAGGACTACAGGTATGTCTCCTTGACACACTGTTGATGCAGCTGCCTCTGCCTGTAAATTCACACATCAAAGAGCAGCTTAGGCTGTAGCACCAGGCAGGGAGCGATTGTGAAAAAAGGCTGGAGTAAGTAGTGGACAAAGAATCTTAAAAAAAACCACACATTTATGTCACATCTTCCATTCAGCTTCTGTTATTCTATTATTTTATCACAAGGTAAATTATATGTTCTCACTTGAACTGCCGCAAATGGCCGTGAAGTGACTATTCTTCATACATTTATTATTTTGTGATAACGGTAGCTATCTGGGCATTATTGCGCTTCCCGAATAAAGAGGCCCCAGTTTTGATTCTGTGTCTCCGTCTTTATCACGCTGTCTTTTCCGTGCATGACTGATTAATGAGTTTTGAGTATAAATATGCATAAGAGCTTCGGGGTAGATGCTGCAGATCGTCACTGCTGTAAACCACATGTGTTTCTCTCCGAGGGTAAAGCCTCTGAGTTTATGAAGAGTCTCATTTGACAAGATTAAGTGTTTAGACTGGTAAACTGGAAGAGAGAGAGAGAGAGAGAGAGAGAGAGAGAGAGAGAGAGAGATGCAGGATGAGGCAACATAATCTGCGGTGCTCTGAGATGACTGGCTGCTACACATGCGATATACGGCTGTACCGGGCGAGGGCTCGGTGGAGTTTGTCTGTACTGATGGTATTGTGACTCAGGAGGAGGCCAAGGTGTCATTTATAATTAAAGATAAACATGGATTATTAACACTCTCCAGCTGAAGCTGCTTTGAAAAATCCTCCATGATGAGCGAATGCTAGCACTAACTGTGCTGTCTATTTTGTAACGCTGCGGTATAGGTACCTGTCTGCAGTGTTCAGGAGACTCTAGCCAGACTGAGAAGCTTCAAGGTCTGATGGCAAAGTTGCCTGGCACATGCAGTTCTTGGGAGCTTAAAGTAAAGCTTGTTTAAAGCGGATTGTTTTACTAACTTGGATGTCAGTCAAAGTAGGGAGTCTTGGCAGACTGTACTCTATAACAGAATTTGATATGCCTTTACGCATAAGACAGGGAATGTAAGGCCTGGCCAACTTGTCAACACATCAAGCGAGGTGTGCGTATCTTTGTTTGTGCACTAGTATGCCTTTCTGCCCATCTCACTTACTTACGTGACTGTGTGCCTGTTTGTGTCAGTACTTGTGTATTTCCTAATACAGATGAGTTTGTGTGCATTGCCTACATCCTTTGTAATCCAGCACTTTGTGTGTGCGCTCACGGACTCCCGCTCAGCTTTATTCAGTGATTGATAGGCAGGCAGAGCGGCACAGCCGCTGAAAGGCCATTGATTAACACTTTGAATGAGTGCTCTGTCTGACACACACACAGAGGGTCGGGACCAAAGGCACAGACCTTTGTAAGGTGTCACATTGACAGTGCCAACCACACGCAGTGGCAGGCCTGCTGTAAATTGTGAGCCATGAAAGCATTAACCAGGTGCGCAAGCCTCTCCTGCTGGACAAGGCTCTCTCCAGCGGAGAGCATCCAATCTGCTCGCTCTGCGATGATCTGTCTCCTCGTTCCTCGCCTCTCTATCTCTCCCCATCGTCTTCTCCCTGAGGAACCTTCTGAGCACAAATCACTCTCTAAACGTCCACAGAAGATCTCGTCTGTCTCCGTACAGGCAGTTAGTTATGGCAGCAATCAGGTAAGCTATGCCTACAGCTCCAGAGCACACAATTAAAAGAACTCTGCAGGGCTTTGGCTGACTTAATGATTTCTGCTCCTGCTTTATGGTCGGTCCCCTCCATCTGTCAGAGGGAAATGAGGGGCTCCTAGTCGTCGTTGGCTAAAATAAATGGCTTATACCGCAGTTGCTACTGTAGCAGCATGTTGCCACTTGCTTTTCAAAAGGTTTTGAGCAAAACACCTTGTGTTGTTTCTGTGGAAATACAAATGATATGTTTAGAGTTTCACAGCCTCTCTGAAATTATTTTTAACATAATCCTTGTGGCTATATCGTATTGGGAGAGATTCTCTGTTTTTTTAGAGCCTTAATAACATCATCTTGATAGCTGCAAAATCTGCTGCAACTTTGGCAACATTTTTGCAAAGTATCTGTGTTATAACTGTCATCATCATTCTTTATTATTTAGTTGTTGTTTTTACTTTTCTATTTCTCATAAACACTGTAGATATCTGATATCAATTCCTTGTCACACATAGTCTGTCTTATTGTTTTCAAATAATGCTTTTACGACACTAAATGTATCTTTATCAAACACCAGGTGTTTTGCAGACATGTTTAGCTCATGATCTAATAATCGAGCACCGTCTTGGCCTTGTTTTTAACTGAAACTTGGCAAGACCAAGAAAACAGTGCAGCAGTTCTTATTGAGTCAACTTCGGTTTTATGAGCGACCTCTCGGATGGTCGGCTAAAACTAAACACGGAAAAGCAGCATTCAGTTTTTATGCACCACATATCTAGAACAAACACCCAGAAAACTTTTTTTCGTGTCTTAAAAAATGTGCTTTTCAAATTTATTTTCAAATAAATGTACCTTGTCTGGCCTGTGCAGTATTAGTGATGTGATGTCATTATTTGATGCATAAAGGGAGAAATTAAAGGTACAGTTTACCCTTAGATCCATGCCTTCTTTCAAATATAATGGGACTAAATGTCACAAAAATGCATTTGAAAAACTCAACAGCAATGACTTGGTTACTCAAGATAATTCACATCCCTTGTTTTGAGCAGTTTCATGAAGGAACTATCTTTTTCAAGCATAGTTCCTTCATGAAACTTTTCAAATGTCGTTTTGGCGCTTTTAGCCCCACAAGCCGAGGGCCATATAGTCCCATTATATTGGAGAGAAGGCAGACATCTCTACGGCAGATATATCCCAAATTGGCAATTTACACCAAAACGATCCAGATTGAGAGACAGCAAAACTGATAAGAGTCATACAAATATGTATTCTTGATTTCCGGGTGAACTGTCCCTTTAAGTGACTATGGAGTCAGGACTGTGGTTATGAATATGCTGCATCCTACAGCAGCTCTACCACCTCCAAAAATGTTGGGGGGGCGGGGGGGTATGATTAAACCACTGAGAACGGCTCATTTATATGGTACTCACGGACACAACCCTTTGGGGAAGTCTTTAGCACTGGGCACATGGGAAGGGAATGAATATGTATTTTCCCCTGTGTGTATGGCTGGAGATGAGGAGGGGTAAGCTGCTATCTAACATGGGCACACTATGTGAATTCCCCTCTCTTGTACTGAGGCCACTTCTCTGGCCTCGGTGTTACAAACCTGTGGTCTGAGCAGTTTTCCGTGCTGCTTATCTCCCCGCAGCACTTCCCCTTCTAAATCTGCTCTAAATCACATGAGACTTTTGCCTCACTGCTCCTGAGTAAGTCATTTTGCTCGCCTCTTCCTTTCACCCCCCCAAGCCTCCTCTCAGCTTATACCTCTCTCTGTCAGTTTCTCTCTCACTTTGTCTTCCCTTTTCTTCTCTCCTCACTGTACAGTCAGTAGCCCTTCATTTTCTCCTCAGCGAGAGGGTGAATTTCTGTCTGTGTGATTCAGTGTGCCTGTGCTAACACTTGGATGCGTGCATTCCTTCATATAAAGTCCTCACTTGATATGTGTTTTGCTCTAGATTAACCTATTTTGGCCCAAACAATTCTTTGCTTTCGGGCCTACTGTCATTTAATATATGTCCATATTAATATATTAACAGTTACCTCGTAAACTATTTCAAAAGTTGGTCTTTTTAGTGATTGAAGAGGATATCATTTGGGAGTGAAATGTCACACCATTATTTAGTTCACTGTAGTCGCAGACAGCAGATGTTATGCCATACCTGTCACATTGTTATGCAGTCTGTCAAATCTGAGAAGAGCACCACAGCCTATTATTGAGCAAGGCTCAAGTTGTACTGCATAGTAAACAGTGTCAACATGGAGTATTACTACAATCAACAACATGCTGTCACTATATGCTTGCCGCCCCACTAATTACTCAAATTAGTGACTGCATGCTAAAAAGACTGTGGAGGCATTTTGTTTGCTCCTCCATACATACATCTGCAAGCACATAAATCGAACATTGTCTTGGTTGCAGCCGGCACTCTTAAAGGTGCATTTTTTATGTAATGGAGAGAGACAACATTTCTCAGCCTTTAAACATTGCTTTTTCCTATTTCTCCATTAGCCATTCTTACTCTGGCCATTATTGTGAATGTCGGTGGTAATAGCTCAAACTGTGGAATATTATACAACACGTCTCTTTCCTGCAGTTTCTTGATGTTTACAGACCATGGAGACTGCCAGTGTAAATTTTGTGACCGCGGTGTGACCATTGATTTAATGTTCTCAGCGGTCCGCCTCACAAATGGCTGCACCTGAAGTACTTGAAGTAGACATGTCATGTAGCTTGAAATACAAGCCGCACTGGACTCCACAGCCATTGGCCTCTCATCAAAAAGCAATTAATTGGCAAATTAACGGAAAGGAAAAAAAACTGCTTCTCATTTTAGAGGATATAAAAGGAAGAAACTGAACTCTGTCCCCTCCATCAACTCTTCCTGAGATGTGGAGGAAAATAGCATTCATCATCTTGAGAGAAAACAAATCCATCCATATCATTTCTAATTCAGACAAGGCTGCAATTCTCCCATAATTAGGCAGATGACATGCTTTCATGGCATACAGCTCTTTTATTGGCTGCCTTCTTGGAACTGTTGTCCTGCCAGACGTATACACAAGTGATGGAGGTGCTCACAGCCTACTCGTTTATGCTCATTGCCAGGCATTTAAAGGGTTAGCTGTAAACCCTATACAGTGTACTCTCCCACACACTGCCGTCATGCCTCACTGCAAACACACATTAATAAAAGCAAACCTCAGCCCTCTCTTATTTCTTTCTATTCATCCATCCATCTATCATTCCATCCTTCCTCCTCTGCTATAAGGTGTGGAGCGCTCTCATACTTCTGAAGGGCATGATTGATTTTCAGCCGCAGGTTTGAATCTGCTGCCCTGAGTCTTGAACCTCTAAGCATCAAGAGTGTACTGACCTTTCACTTGTCTTTGTTAAGTAGGCAAGCATCACTTTGCTGTCTAACAGCCGCCAAGTCACACTCCTAGCACGCATCCCACATGTCTCAGCTAAAGGTCGGTGCAGAATGCCAGGGAAGAAAAGCAGGATGACCTATTATTAAAGGCTAACTTCCCGGATAATTATCAGTAAGTATAAACAGTATGTGTAGATGCAAACTATCTAATCCAGTGCATGCTGCTGACTAATTTAGTGTTTGTATTTGGTCTGAACGGCTATTTCCTGCTAGAAAGGTGAGCAGCTACATTATCCAATATTACTGAGAGTGGTGGTGAAGTTGGATGTTACTGCATGAGATGTTGTGTAAGCTTTGGTACAAATGAAAGAACTCCTCTTAAATCTGTCCTGCCTTTTCCCACTGGTGCTTACTTTTTTTGAGATGCAAGTTATTTAATCATCTTAAATGAAACAGAACAAGGGATGAAAGCAATACAACAGCGTAACTGTGAGAGACAAGTGCAATTCAAGGGTTTTATTTACACAAATTCCAATGTTCAGGACAAACGCATCACTTTCCTCAAACACATTTAATAGGTAACATGGCAAAATAACAATATTTCTTTGCTGTGAGTGATTTAAGATCAGAATTTATATTTGAAATGATATGACAAATAGTTATGACTGGTATGGTTGGTATCTCTTTTGTAAATGACTGCTTTGGACATCACCTAATAAACCAGTAAAGGTGAAATGAAACAGTTCAACCCATTCACATAATGCCACATTCATGTCATATTGGAATTATTGTCATTCCCGACATACCAGTAATAATTACGACAGGGACGCTCAATTTCTTTCTGAAAGCTCCTCTCTATCTGACTTGTCCCCTAATCATTTGGAAGTCGAGGAGTCCATCACTCAATGCGAGTAAACCAAAATGTAATGGATTTGGTATTATGTTGTCAATGCACAGAATTTTAATCCAGTAACAAGACCTTCTCTGCAATCTTGAAGACATGATTGCTCACAATCAAGACATGATTGAATTATTTCCCCATCTCTGCCATCACTCCCACAATATGTGAACATGGTAAAAGAGACATGTGAATGGGCCGTTACTGAAAACATTCAAAGAGGGTTTCTGTAAATTCTGGTAGCCAGTCCAACACACAATCTCGGATACTGATATTTCTAACAGCATTTTTGCTAGTTAGAAAGGTACTTGTGTCTTTCTGTGGGCCAGGCCTCCTGGTGTTGGTGTGGTGGAATAGATCATCTGTGCAGGAGCAGTAATTTGACAGTAAAACACGCAGGATGGCATCAGTACCTATATGGCATCGTGTATATCACTTTGCAAGCCTCAATGGCCGGGCCAGTTTGGACAACACATTCATTCACCAGCATCCAGACATTTGACGGCCAGGCCTCCTCCTGTGTGCTAAATGACCCAGTGGATGATATGTGAAGTAATGTCCCGTGGGCTCACATTGCTAAGCTGGCACACGGTGTACCACTGTCTGGCTGCACAGTAAATGTTGTTTCTCCAGCTTTGCTTATGTTTTCCATCTTGCCCTCCGGAAGATATTGTTTGATTGAAGCCCCCTTTATTTCTCATGGAACTCAGAAAAAGGGCTCAGTGTGAATACAAAAGAAGCTGTGGGTCTGGTGTGGCAAGATAAGTGATCAGAGGAATAGCTCAGGGAGGAACATGATCAGACGAGGGGTTGTAAACATTTCTTTTTCTTGTTTTATAGAACACAGTGGTTTAATGTGAAGACTTGCATTGCTTCATGTCAGAGGTGTTGGATTTCTGAGATGTTTGTGAGAACCAGAGCGTTTTATTTGTGTGCAAAATCCTCTTAGCCAGTGAGTCAGCAGCTCATAAACATTATGCGCTAATATCTGCTAGTGTTGAAGTTGATTTACAACTGAGAGAGCATTTTGCTGGAGGAAGTGATGAATTGTTCATTTGTACAGAATTTTAAGAATTTGAGGAAGCCTCGATTGGCATAGATAAAACGTGTAATAATAGTTTGGAGTCTAAGTAGCTAGGGATAATGTTGTGTTTGAAAGCTGCAGGGCTTTGATACTTAGAATAAACTGTTCAGTGCTAGGGAGCTCGAACAGCAAATTTACACTTGTTATGCATAACACAAATTCTATTTTAGATGAGCATTTGATGAAGAATGATTTCAAAATTGCCCGCCCCCACCACCTCCTTTATTAACAGGGCTTAGAGACGGTAACCAAAATAAATGCTTAGGTGCAAGAAGGTCAAAGATAATTCAATAGAATTCATAATAATTCAACAATAATCAGAAGCAGAGCAGCAATCTCAGCAGTGATGTTAGCTACTGAAAATGGTTTACTATTAAGGATTTGATCCAAGAAAAATAAGTACTAAAATGCAGCATTCTTCATTGTTTTTGAAAACAACAAAACAGCTTGAAATATATACAATCTTCCCCACCTTCCTTGTTTTTGCTCCTGAGCATTTATTTTGTTAAATGGTGGCAGAAAACAAATATCTTCACCTAACCCCATTGGTATCTGGCCATGCAGGTGTGTTTGGTTTTATGTGCCGAGGTTTTGAGTTGAGATATCTGCCTTTAGATTTCTGCCACCACCACAATACATTTGAAAAAGTCAACAGCGGAAACAATGTCCCTGTTTCTCTGGATAATCCACAGACTGCATCTTTTTTGGGGGGGGGGCTTGAAAACAGCGTCACATATATCTACCGATCAGTATCTACTGTATCTAACTTTTCTGTAATCTTTTATGTGTACCCTGCCCATGCCCTGCACTCTGATGGTGTACAAACACATATGCATATAAAGAGATTTCCATACAATCCGCCAGAATGCAGTAGGACCTTTTATCTACCATCACACTTTACCCTGTATTATAATGTACATGGATTATTATTTTTTTCTTCAGTAGCAGTTTTGTATTTTAGTGGGCAGCACAGAGCTCTGGTGGAGGATGTGTGCTCATGCATCCTTTAAGAAGTATTAATGCAATTTAATCTGTACTTGATGCAGTAACCTTTATCCCGCTGGGCCATTGTGGATGTTGCTTTCACAGTTGGGTGTTTTTTATCCACAGTGGCAGTACCAAGAGGCTGGCTGTTAGACCCTGCACTATTTTCCAAAACATTTCGAATATCTTGAGTGGTTTCAGAATATTGTAAAAGCTCTTTTTATCTCTGTTTCCAGTTTACCTTTCTCCCTTTCTCCTCTTGCCAAACATAACCTATAATCTTTAAAGTTCACTCTTCAGTCAATAACACACCACAGCTCAAACATTAGGATAACATTACATTAAATGAGTGACGGTTTATCTCAGCGTGAACTTTGATTTGAATGGACTGCAGTCCTGGGGAAAAGGAAAATGCGTTCACTGAAGTTTAATGCTGGGCAAGGATTGAGCACAATATGTTAAGGACTCAGTTGAATGGTAAGAAACCAATATTTTTCTCAAAGAACAGTTATGCATTTTTGAAATGACACACATGATACAGTATTTACAGTTGCTGGCTTAGATTTTTACAATAAAATACAGTTTCCAACATCTGGAACTGGGATGTTGTGATTAAAATGCAATACTTTACTTTCATTGTTTATGTTATAATGAATTTTGAAAACCCGTAATAAGATTCAGGTTGCAAGGCTGGTTCTTATGTACATCATGCTGTGTGACTAAGCTGACTTTGCCTTTGCAGTCAAAATCACTTAGAAATGTGATTTTGATAGAGAACATGAGTTCTGGACTCAGCAATGTTTTTCATTTTTGTCTGCTTATGTTCGAGGAGGCGCTGAAATGCATCCCCTATGTGTAATTTGTTTTAAGTCAGAGGAGTCTGTTTGTCACTCTCCCAATATGCTTCCAGGCAGGAACAAACAAGTTAACACCAGGGTGACATAACAGCGAGCTAGCAAACTCTCAAGCACATATCGCCCTTTAACAGTCATTGAATTAGGCTGATTCATAATTGCTGAACGAAATGTGCCATGCAACACCACCATCAGTAGTCAGGCAGAAATGTGCTGCAACACATTTGCAAGTGCATATGGGCATCCACATCCGCACGATGTGTATAATGTTTGCTTGCGTGCACATTAAAGTTAAATGACTCATATCCGTCTTTGTTGTTGTTCAAGACCTGGATCCACACATTCACCAGAAGAACACTGAATTAATCAGAGACTTGCGCACAGCGAGGTCACTCCTTGTATCTCCCCTCGTGTCCATCGCCGCTCGTACACTCTGTGATGCAATCCTTGCATAGAGAGGGGAAAGCAAGGTAGAAAGAGAGTCAACACGGTAACAGAGGCCCCTGCGGTGCACGACAAGGTTTCTACGCCTCTGCCTTGTCTCGTAAGCATCACTCAGCCATTGGCCCTGGGGCAGAGTGCTCGCTGGCACCTGTGTGCCGCCCGCGCTTCTCAGTGGCATGTCATTCACCTTCTCTCATGTTGACACCAAGACTCTCTGCTGCTGCGTGTAGACATGTCAGCATCTTTCCCTTCTCTTTATCTCTCCCTCTCCCTCTCTCTCGGATGGGATTTTTCCTCATCGGAATATTAAAGAAATGAAAAGTGGCTTTGGCCGCGCTCAGTAGTACATGGTATTGCATTATGCATAATTGAGTCTTTGAATTCGCCCACCACTTGACTCTTGAATACACAACTTATTTACCTTCTCCGGTATCTTCAAGTCTCAGTATGTCTGCCAGCTCATAACGCCCTCCATTTAATTATCAGATATTATTGGAGTGCTTGTGCACAAGCAGCTATTCAGATTTTTGTTCCTCTTTGACATTGTATGTGCCTAGACATATCTATTTTTATTTCAGTCTGCTCTTCTATCTGTCTATCTACCTATCAGTATCTACTGTATCCAACCTTTCTGTGTTCATGCGACTACACCTTAATACTAATCTGCACACGTCATACGTCTTTACACCTCCCTCGGCATTTCTCAGCAGCTTACAACCCTCAGGCAGAGCTACTTTGTAGGGAAGTGATAACATGTCAGCTCTGCCTCTTCCTGGCAATCACATCACGCAGCCCAGTGCTGGCTTCACACAGAAGTTCCTACCCCACTCACTCAAAGAACATAATGAGTGGGTCAGCACAGGTTACACAGCCTTCCTCCAGACTACAGTTTTACCAAAGCTGCAACCGCCAGAGCAGATTGCTCCAAGAAAATGAAATATTTTGGAAAAGGCCCAGAATCTCTGTAGAAAGGCATAGGGCCTCATGCAAGAACTACTTGTCCAAACAGATTTGTTCCTAAGGGGCACGTCCATGAGAATTTGTAACATTCACCAATTTCAACAATCTTCTGGTATCAAATATTCTTTTAGGAATCACCTATTGTGTAATAATCTGGAATCTCTCTCTGTGATTGTCACATCCCCTTGACTTCCTTTAATGATGGACTGCTTTGCTTTAGAGAGCCGCGTCTAACTTCATGTCACTCTATTCACTACACATGCTATATGTCGTCTGCTGAAGTTGTACAGTTCTTGTCTTTTTTGAGTGACACATTTGTTTGTGAATGGCTGACTTGTTCTGCTCCTCTCACCCTATATAGCAATCTGGAGGCATTGAGTATGCTAATGTTCAAATCTCATGAGTGCAAACCTCCTCAAGAACAGGTGATGCTAATCAGATTGAAAAGAGCAATTTACGTTTCTGCAACTGGGCTGGGAGCAATCGTACGACCAAATCGATCACATTTTCATGTTGTCTGCCATATCTTGTGGTGATTTTGAAAGTGGCTATGTATAACACAGCAAGGCTCAAAAAGAAGTATTTTGGGGGCATTTGTTTGGAGGGTCTTTCAACCTATAAAGCTCAGCTGGAGTGGTTGGTGCTTGCCTCCACCTCCGCTTAACTCGGGCGTCACACTGAGGCCCAAATTTGTTTTTCTGGCTGCAATAACTGCCAAGAATGGGTTGAGCAGAAAACCCTGCTTCAGGCTTCAGACATGCTACACATGTGGTTGAAACTTCCTGGTTTTCACATTAAATGGTGGACGTATTGTAAGTATATGCAGCTACAGCAGGCAATAGTAACAACTGGGTTGAAAAAGATGATTATTTGCATAACTGTTTCATACATTCACCAAATATAGACAAGTAATCCAATAAAATGATTCCTCATTGTTCACATCGTTCACCCTGATATTTCTATGTATTGTATTGCACGCAACCACTTAAAGTAACATCCAAACCCTGTTGAGCAGTGGCCTATACAGCAGGTACATAAATAGTCCCACACTAGTTTAATCTGTGCTCAGAAACCTGCATCATAAACACACACTTGTATTGGCGTCAACTACAGCCGCTGAGCAGCAAGAGAGTTGTTAGCGTGTGTTGAAAACAGTCTCATCTGACCAGTGACACCCCCACCTTTGGGCTGTTAATCTCCAGGACAGACATTAGACGTTTAAAAGTGCTTTAAAAGTGAAGTCACATACGTTTAGTGACTACCCTTGGTTCCAATGAATAGCACATTTATGGGACTGATTTAGAGTCACATGTTGAGCTGTGTTACACTTTGTTGTGCTCACATTGTTCAAGGGCTTGCCTCTGTGTTTCTGTCAGCCTATACCATTCTGTACGGTTAATCTGCTTATGTTAAAGCAACAATTGGTTCAATCACTGTGGAGCATGGTGCGGCTTAATGTTCCTTAATGCCACAGAGACAGCAATTATTCGGTTACAGACCAACAGTACACCTCGAGGGAAATTGATCAGAAGTAATTTAGTATTATCCAAACAACACATTATTCACACGTCAATAAAGGCACTGTATGTTTCGTGAAATGCTTTAGGAGCACATCGAGTTAGGTTCACTGCAGCACACTCTCAACAACATTACCTCCAAGGATGGTATGTTATATCACCCACTGTCCAGGAGAATAACTCGATTCTTCCAGAATTATTCTCAACCCAAAATGTCCTTGGGGAATGTTTGTCTCGAGAGACGGTAAGCGTTGTTCTTAAGGTGGATAGACGGATCTTTTTTTACTCAAATGTCCTTCAAGAACTTCTGTTTGCACCTGTGTTTGCCTCTGAAACTTTGAGAGAGGTAAACACATATTCTAAAGTGACTGCTATACGTGCCAACTGTCCTCCTGCGAAGACCGTGTCATTTGTTGCCTTGACACCTGCATATCTTTCTCCAAATTCTCTGCTTCTGTGTGAATGAAGCTCTTCCCACTCTTCCTCTTCACCCTTCGGAAATTGTTTCAATCTCCCTTGTGAAACCTCCCACAGCTGCATTTATATATAAAATAACAATTAACCCTGATGGAGAAATTTTGCCTGACCGCGTTTTTTGTTCTTTGGACAATGTTATTATTCATAAAGTAAAATGTGTTGCAGCTGTGGGGTCAGCAAAGACTAGAGAAGTCGAAGCATTAAATACAATGTTACAGTATAAATATGGACTAGAGGCATCTAATCGCCTCCGGTCTATGTTAATAACACAAACTGCCAAAATAGCGTCTTCTCCCAAAAATACCCCATAACACTGACGTTGACTGTATAATAGAATCTGACTGTCACAGATTATGCTGTGAATATTACTCCCACGACGATGTCACCGATTTCTTCCTGCTGCTCTGAATAATAGTCAAACTTTAAATGAAAACGGCAAAAGAAACCGTACCACCATGCGTGCACAAACGCGTACACACCTCGTACGCAGAGACGAGAGTATAAGTGAGAAAGTAGTCACAGTATCGTAAGAGGGGTGTCACAGTGAGATGACATTATCAGCTTAAATCAGCCCGTGCTCACACACCGCCAAGACAGGGTTCCCTGCCATTTATGGTAGCAGTTATTCCTGTGGAGAGTGGTGATAATCATGCTGGAGATGATTACCCACTATTACGCCTAATACTCAAGTATAGTCATTAGCTGTTACAAAGTCTCACTTATCAGTGAGAAAAACACTCCTTGTTTCACAGAATAATTCGTGCTGCATTAACTTATCAAATCTTTTGCGTGGATATTTGTTTTTTGTTTGATTATAAAATAGTCTACGTGGAAGTTCGAAAGATCTTTGCTCAAAGAACATTATATTCAAAACAGTTGATGAATTAATAAATATACAAGCAATTCAAAATGTATTGTTGAATTGACATTTTTATGTGTGTATCAATATATTTCTGTCAATTCCATGTTTAAGCAGCTTGACCTGGTCAGGGTTTAAGCCACAATAAGCAGAGCAGCCTAAACATGCTTTACACCTCCAACTTCCTCCAGCTCCCTCCTGGTGAAAACCCCAGCACTCTCCGGGAAAGCTGAAAGATCTAATTCTTCCATAATATGCAGGGTCTTCCTCCTGGTGTCTCCTCCCAGTGGGTTGTTTCCGAAACCCGCCCGTCAGAAAGTTGTCAAGGGGCATCCTCACTAAGAGCTCAAACAAGCTCAGATGGTTCCCTTCAACACAAAGGAGCAGCGGCTCAATACAAAGGTTTTCTTGAACCGCTGAACTACTCGCATTAGCAAGTCGAGTGAGACCAGCCACCCTGCAGAGAGACCTCATCTCAGCTGCTCTAATCTTCAATCTTATTCTTGCGGTCACTACCCAAAGCTCTTGACCATAGTTGACAGTCGAGGCAAAGGCTGAGCTGAGGAATGAGAGCTGTGCTTCATGCCCTAACCTCCACACTCAGATACAAAGCCAGCACTCGCCTTTTGAGTGTTCTTATCCTACTCACTACGTGGTTATTATTGAATGAATATGTGGGAAGATATGGCGTCAGTCCAAGCAGTTCTGAATTATTTATTTATGAGTCATATTGTCTTTATTCCAAACATTGTATTGTTTCTTATAATGTACATAGATATACTGGAGCTTCTATGACAACCTTTGTATTCATCTTGACCATTTGTATACTGTATCTATGAAATATGCGTCTCAATTGATCGCTGAGTTATGATTTGTGTTCTATGTTTTTCCAGGTTTCCTCTGGTTAGTGAGCTGGCTCCATTTGGCACACCGGTGGGGACTATTCTAGCTGCTGCTGTCAATCAAACCATCTTCTACTCCATTGTGGCAGGAAATGAACTAGGTAGAGTATGTGCTACAGATCATATACAATTAAGTATTTTTTCAAAGTACAAAATGTTGTTAACCAACACTCCTACAAACACACTCACTCAAATGATATAGTAGGCTCTGAGTTTGTGCTACAAAGCCCTCTTGTTCCTGTTTTTCGTTTACTTTTCTACATAAAGCAAACACATTTTTTCTGCGCATCAACTGCAGATGTCCAGAAACCATGTTTTATATATTTTATAACAAAAATTAAAATATAATATGTGCTTTTACTAACATCAAAAGGTACAGAAACCAATTTCATAAATACTTAATTTGAAAATTGCAAGCTGCACGTCATAGCCATAGGGTTTGTCCTGTCTTTGTCTGGAAGTAGAATGTTTTGACATACTTGCCGCTGTAGGCTGCTTTTCACACTGAAATGAAGTCTGAAGAGCATCATTACACCCTGGGAGAGAGAGAGAACACAAGACAGGTGTGAGGTTAGCTCGGGCGTTTAGGACAAAAGTCGGAGACGTATAGCTCTGTGCTGGAGAGAGCAAAGAGTGCAGTAGGAAGCTGTCAGTCAGTAACTCCTTCCCACCATGCACCTCACATGGACACATGAGCTAGAGTCACTTTTCCTTGGATGCTCGTGGAAATTGCAGGCTCGAGACCTAACGAGAGTGCTCTATTTCTACCTCCAGACCCCTTGCAGTAATATTCTCAGGGAAATCAAAAGCATTCTGTATTTTGAAGCAATGTCTTTTTACATAGCTAGATGTATTCCTGTGATTTTTTATTTTTTATTTGTCTGTGCTTACACTAAACATTTGTTTTAAAATCACTGTTAAGGCAGCCTCCATTAGAATTCATGAAGGTTTTTTTGTGATTTCTGTATTTGCCAACAACTGCTTGTTTTATTCACTTTTTTTTTTTTTTTTTATATAGCACATGTGTCAAGATGTACATCTGTGTTAGCATCTGGATAATTGAACTCAATATTGTTGCAGGTTCTTTGTGTGAAGGGTGCTAAAAAGGCCCCATTGAGCTTCACACTGACGGACCAAGATTAAAGAGCCTGTGAGGGAGTATAACTGCAGTCAGTTGTAATACATGCAGAGTCACGTTTTACCAATATTGACCCGGAGATGTGTTGTGCCAAGAGCGCAAACAAAGCCGAGCCATATAGCTCTGATCAGAACACTACTGTGTGTCCAGTATTCAGTGCGTTCATCCATTATGTTACTTATCTCCTAGTTTTGTCTTATGTCCACTCACCTCATGTGCTCTGATATTGTTTGTTTCTAGGTCATTTTCGGGTGAACAACAGGACCGGTGTCATCTCCATAGCTAAACCTTTGGATTACGAAAATGTGACCAGCTATGTCCTCCGGGTGCAGGCAGACTCTATGCTGGTTGTCATGTCCAACCTGCGGGTGCCTTCTAAAAGTAAGAAATAGAATATGGAGGTTGAGTTGTGTTGTAGGAAATCAGGGATGGAATTCTGTTTCATATTATTCCAGATGCTGCATTTGTATTTAATCATATTAATCCCTCACTGTGACAGATTATGGTTAAACACAGTTCAAAAAATGATGTTGCTGTGCCTATTTTTAACACTCATATTTATATTCATTTGTACCTGCATTATATATGTTTGTACGTATGTGAGGATTATTACATGCTTAATTCTGCCCCCTTCACACATTAAATCTAAGTCTGCTATACCGACACTGTTCGCCTGCAGATTTGGATCAAAACCAGGAAAACATTGTGTCACAGTGTGTATAGCTGCACTTTTATGCTTTATGCACTGTTGCCTTTCTTCACTGCACTGATCCATTTGTATACTTGTTGGCAGGTTTACTGCAGCCTGTAATTGGTTGTTCAGTTTCACACTTCAGTCTGCTTGTTTGTCTGACTCTATGTCTGACCACTATGGCATTTTCACACATTCAGACTAAGATGAATTGTCATATTATTTGAGTGACTATGCTGCATTACCAGCAGTTTTTTTTCTATTCCTTTGTGGAATTACTCAATGCTTTAAGTATGTGGTTAATATTTGAACACCCTCCGTTCTACCCGCAGAGCGCTGTCTCTTTGTCGAGCTGTCGATGCTAGACGGCGAGTAATATGAAAAGTTGAGTGTGATTATGTAGAAATATCAAGTATGTGATAAATGCATCGACATTTAACTAATCTATCAGTGATGGTGATTGTTAGAAATAACCTTAAAATATGATTTATCTCTATCTTTAAATCGCTATCTGCTTAAAAAGCAGCTTATCATAAATCACTAAAGACCTGTCTAAATTCGTCACAAAGGTCTAACGATCAGAAATAGCCCATTTATTTTAATTAAGTAAGAACTCCCCCAAAACGAGGGTGGGTGACAAAACATTAATCATTGCAAATTCTCATATAGTTTGTTCCCATTCTGAAGGCCTCTGTGTGCTAGTAACCACATCCAAAGGCGAAGCTAAAAGCCTGCTGTCACAGTCTCATCCTGGCTGCGTCCAACTGCTTCCCCGATCTCTGTCCAAGACTGCAGTGTCTTTGGCGTGTCTTTGTAGTCCAAGCACGACGGGGGATAATGGCGCATATGTTCACCCCTCAAAGCCATTTATGATGTTGCACTCGGTTGTACACCCCAACAAAGTTATGGAAGTACTTGAAGAGAGTCGGAGAGACAAGTTCATATTTACATTGTATCATACCTGGCCAATTGCTGTGTGTAGCGGGCATTCATTTGTCGGACGCACACGCGGTCAGAAATGAGGTTTTGACGATGTTTGATAGTTCGCATACTGAGCCCTTCAGACAACGCTCTTTTTTTTTTTTGACCATGCTTCAGCTGGAATATCATTGGGCTTGTTTGTGGACCGTGAACCGACAAACATTTTGTGAAATGCTAACAACAAGTCGGGTTCTTCATACCTCACTGTCGATCCATTTGAACTGAATTATCAATGGCCTACTTTACCTGCATCTCTCCTTCTAGCACCATCTGTCTGTCACATATACTAATGACGGCAAACACAAGTACACAATACGCAGGCACACACACACACACACACTCGCATCACTTGTCTGATCGATGTAAAGTAGAGGACTATCTCTCTCTGACAGGGGATTGAACTTCCCTGGCATCTACAGGCTGACACCCTCTCTTGGCAGAGTGTTGACACACCATTTATTTTCTCCCTTATATTACTGTACCGCAGTAATATAAGTGGATCAGGACTCCGTGACTCTTTCTTCTCTGTATTGAGTTTAAATTATCAGATCATTACTGGACTGATTTGTCAGATAGATTCATTTTAACTCTGTTAAGACTAGTACACTGTATATGTACGCATAAGCCTGCATACCCTGACATTTATATGTACACATGTAATAAAATCAGAGTACGACTAGATTTAATTCAACAAATTTTCTAAATGATAAACTCTTCGCACATTTAAGCTCACTCTGCCTTAGCAGCAATCCCTCCTCTTAATGGACTGGTTTCTTTCATGCATCTTTATCAGTGTGTGAGAGAGGAAGGAGGAGGAGGGTTGTATTTATGTTTTCATACCCTGATACTCAGAGGATAAAATATAGCCACTTTCTACAAAGGACAGGGAAGAGAGAGAAACTCTTCAGACCTCTTTTCCATCCCCTGGAGTCCTCCCTCTGCGCCTCGCACTCCAGCTTTTGTGTCTGTAATTTGATGTGCTGTGTTTTTGTTTGTCCAATTCCCCTGGTGCATCCTTAGCACCAATGCCACATGGCTTTACATTTGTGCATGCCGCCAGAAGAAAAATGGTCCTTGACACTGAATATTTTTTCCCTAAACTGCATTGTTGGAAGGATGCTGTATGTATGTGTGCTGTTCATTGCATAGCTGTAACTGTGACAAATTAGGGGGCACAAATCTTTATTCTCAATATATGTGTGTTTTCTCTTCAAAGGGGCAGGATTCACATTTTACAAGCCTCGCAAAAAGACCAGTTAACCAACAAATGTATTTTTAAAATACCAAATGATCTGCCTCCTTTCCCCATTTCTTATTTCACAATGTTTTCTCTAACCCCTCTCCTTGATTATTGGCTGCCCTTCAAATTTGTATTTCCTATAATGTGCATATCGCTTGCCAGTTTAGCTTTCAGAGCCTTTTATTTAGTGCAGCAAGTTGTCCGATAAACAAACTCCTCAACAATAAATGATGCGAGGTAGACCTTACTTAACATTAATGGCTTCGCAGGCAAGATTTCGTCATCATTTTTATTATTTCACAGAGCCATATTTTACTCAAAGTGTGAATGTTCTCAGTAATTGGTTGGTAAACAAAAAGCAAACTTGCTCAGTTGTTTTTCTGATCTACTTGTCGTGGGGCAGTGAGAGAAAAAGTCATCAACACACTTCAGACCCAGTTTCTCTCAATTCAAAATATTTGCTGTAATCAAAACAAACTTAACCTCCTCGTTATTGACTCAAAGTTGTACGCTTCACCAAAATAGCTGCTCACACTGTTTCCTTGGAAAGGGTTGAGTTAGGACTAAGGGAACTTGTGTTTCTTTACAGCATGGAATTACAAATCCACTTTAAAAAATCGTTGCAGCTGAAAATTGCTAATAAATGAAGCGGGGTATTACCATATTCACTCAGTCCACTTTTGGTCAAAATGAAAACAAGCAAATAGCAAAACTATTCCCACATTTGTCAGTCAGATTTAAAAATCTAGGTGATTCTGACTCCCCAATTTAAGAATAAATTAAATAGATTTTATTGGCAATGGCCAGCCACAGGATCTTATTTGAAGACGTACTGTGAAGTTTTCAGCGATGATTAACTTTCAAAATATTCCGGGAAGTGATTTCAAGCTGTCTTTTGAAGTTGTGGACCAACTGATGACCATGAAAAAAAATATATTGACATGACAATTTCGAGGCTAAATTATGCAACATTTGATCAACGCCAGTTCGGATGACTTCAGAGATGTGTTTACTCAACAGCTAGTGGCCGTGACGACAAACTTTCTGGGCACGTGTGTCCCAATTCTTATTCTGTGAGAATGCAGCAAACCGTGGCTATCAGATGCTTGAATAGTTTTACACTGAAGTACACAGACTGGAGTTATTTGTTTTCTGCTTCACATGAATTGAAGCGACGTTAAGCCTTATAATATGCTGTATACTAGATCTCTATAACCCCAAAGGACTTGAAAGCATTCTGTTGCCATTTGCTTTTTGCAGCTAACACAGCCAAGGTGTTCATTGAGGTGCAGGATGAGAACGACCACCCTCCCGTCTTCTCCAGGAGGCTCTACATAGGCGGCGTGACGGAGGACACCAAGATTTTCAGCACTGTGCTCAAGATAGTGGTAAGAAAACATCAGCTCTGGTCTTTCTTCTTGTTGGTTTGTGCCTGACTCTGGTCCCGCATCTTCAACACTTACCATGCAGCCATGGTGAGAGAATTCATCCGATCTGCTCTCTGCAACACAGTTTCATCTCCTCCCACTATCACTCGCTACATCTCTTCATCAGAGTGAGTTGAACGGTGTAATCCCAGAATGTTCACAGAAGCATGGCTGGACATCCTGTCTGGTTATCAGCCTGCTCTGCCAAGGAGGTTTCACTTTGTCATCCTGTATACTCCACTGTATGTCTGGTTTCTGTATGCGTGGGTGTGTGTTGATGTGTCCTCGGGCTTGTGTTTGTGTTCAAAATCCTTGAGGTGCCAGTGTCCTGAATGCCTACCTTGAATGTCAGCACTACACCTGACGAACAGTCATGCATTTAAGTCAATGTACAATGTGTCACGGCAACAGATTTGTGATTTTGTCAGGCTTTCGGTGTTTGTTGGGGTTATGTGTCTAGTTTGTCTTAACAGGGTGTCTTATCTGTAATTGAAGTATACAGTATTTAAATACAACCATGCAAAAATGTAATTTCCACTTTTCAAAATCCTATTTTTGTCCCCCACACCTTTAATGTGTCGGGTGAATTTAATACAAAATGCTGTGAATTACCCTTCTCTCCAGCCACCAAAGCCTATGTCATTAACAATTTTAGATCAGGAATTTGATATAGATTATATTTTCTGCCCACGATCAACCCAAACATCTCTGCTTTCAATGTCAGTGAACAAGCGTCATCAGCTTGACTTTGCCTCCATAGCTAGTCATCAGCCGACGGGTGTTTTTCACTTTTTTTATTCCCCAGAACACGACTTAGTGTAGCATGACCAAGGCCAAGCTTTGTCTTTAATGTGATGCTACTCTGTGATGCTTATAATCAGGACTTTTTTGTTGCAATTTAGCTGAAGGAAATTGATGGGCCACAACTAACCTGTACCTTGAAAACTGATTTTCAGCTGAGTGTCATCCACTTAACGACAAAAAACAGAAATGTGTCTAAGTGGAGACATATAAATAGGTATACGGTGGTGTTTCTTCATTTGGTGCAATTTTATCAAACTCTGGGTCATTTGCCTGTTTGGTTCGAGACTTTTACGCTGCATAAGGATGATGAAAAATCATTTCAACTGCATGTCACTGTGTTGTGGTCACAACACAGCACAGACTAACAATATAGTAATAGTGCATTATGGAGGACCTTTTCAAATATTTAGAAGTTGAACAAAACTTAATTGGGAGGAACTGTATCTTGTAACTGTGGTTTAAATTGAACTGGGAACTGGCCAGAAACATGGGAACTTTACAGTATTATGGACGACAATGGTGTCTTGAGAATAGTTAAGGAAAGATGAAGAAGGTGTAATATACAGCAGGCAAGCGGGAGTACAAAGGTCATGAAGGGAGATTCATAGAAAGTATTTAAGACCTTCGAGCAGCTGGGGAAATCAGCCCAAATCATCAAAGGATACAGAGGAGGGAGCTGTTACTCAACCTTTAAATCCTCAAGAGAATTTTTTTTGCTGTCTAAAAGTAAAAGATTGGAATACCAGGGCCAGCCGGGGATTATATTCATTTTATTGATGGTCTCAAATAAAAGTCATGGGTTGCTTTTTCTGCAGGAAATGAGCTTATCCTTAATCTTTATGTTATAACTTTAAAAAGAAAAAAAAGCTCTCATAGGACAGAAACATTTCTCCGGGGCTTATTTAAGCTATGTGACTCATTCTTTACTGCATTTGACAACTCCAAACATGGGCACTGTAGGAGATTCAGCCTAGAACCACTATTCAGTACATGATCATTGTGTGGTTGGATGTTTATTACATCAGACAGAGAGGTTAAAGTATTAGTCTGACACACATGTATATGTCCATGCACGTGATATGAACTTTTTTCAATTATTGGTAATTCAATTGGTTAAAGTGCGAGCTCAGTGTGCATTTTTTTGTACGGCCTCATTCATGATCCTACATTGTCATAATCGCATAAGGGCTTTGTTATTGAAAAACTAGAGATTGATTTAACTCAATCTACCATTTAAACAGATACCCATTGAGAAATGTCAAGGGGACTGTAACTAATAGAATTTTGGATTGACATCTTGATTTTCCAGAGCAGGAAAAGCACAGGTGTAACTAATAACATTAACAATGAATCAGGTCCATTTACTCTTAGTGTCCCAGGATGCCATACTATCAGGAAATACCAGGACCCTGTAACTGGCTAATGTAAATGGGATGGAGAAAATAATAATTAATTTGGCATGGATGCCATTCAATTGAATTACTTATAATGTGTTTTAACTGAAAATACTTGTCATTTGTTACAATAGCAATTAAAAATCAGATGTTGTGTGTGAGAAGAAATGTGTAAAAATAACGATGTACAAACTGAAACCTTAAAAACATGGATTGAAGTCATGGGAGCTTTCAGATAAGGAATGATGACGATAATTATAAAATATGCCCAAGACCTCTGAATATGTAAAAAAACATATCTCGTGTCGGCTCAGATGTACAGTAGATCATCAATGACTAAACACTGTGCAGTGGCTTCAACCCCTCGACCAGCTCAGAATCCCTTTCCTGTCTTTCCTTTAACTTGGAATAGACACCAACATGTAGAATTATGGGTCAAGTTCTATCTATAATTTCCCCTGGGCCGAGGCTTCTTTGGAGTATGGCTAGTGAGAAGTGTTTGTACTTGACTTCATTAGTAATAAGGCTGAGCGCTGCTTTCTCTGGAGAAATACCGTCAACATTTGACATATTCTGACACTTAGTCCAAAATAGTATCGTCACGTTATACAGTCCTAAGGAGTAATTTGCAGACATCTGTACGTCAGCAAATGCACCTTTGCAGTGCCACACAGGTTTCAGTGGTTTGGAAAGATAAGTGGAAAATACTTCATTAGCAAGGTAAAAGTGTTCTGTTCAGAAGGAAGATTTGATTGCATAATTACCCCCTGCTCCTTGTGGCACTTACATGACCCTTTAATCAGTTAGTTATTGGATTCATGGGTCGCCAATTTTTTTCAGGACCCTCTCTGGCTCTTTACTGTTTTAAAAAAGAGTGAAAAAAGCTTTTTGAACAACAATCAAATGCCTTAATGTTTATATTTTTAACGTAAACCATCCAAATCTATACATTTTCACTTTGTTGTCTTGTGGCAGCTTGCAAACAAACCTCAGTTTCCCCCTCAGTGTCCGCAACAACTTTTACAAGGTTTGCCCGACACACATGATGAGTACATATTTTCGATAAATTTGTCTTCACCCAACGAGGATATCTCACTCTGTTGATTTATGCAGCCCCTTGCAGTGGGACCTCTCCGCCCCCCCCCCCTCTCCTCTTCCAATAGCTGGAAAAAAAAAAGAGAGATTGCTCCTATTTATCAGTGTCACTAACTACAGACAAGCGCTCTGACTTGTTTTGCCAACAATGACACAGTGTGGTTTGACAAACTTCATGGAGATTATGATACTCGTAAATGATATGTTGTTTTTGTTGATTTAATGTTTTTTTTAACCCAGGTCATTTTCTTGTTTTGATTTAAGAAATGCTATTTTTTTAATAATCAAAAAGTCTTTGCTAACTTGTAATAGCTTTACCAAATTTAAAACTGCTATCATTTATATTTTTCTAGAAACAATATATCAAAAAACGATGTTCCCCTCATGTTTGAGTTTGCTGTGATCATAAAATATGTGCCAAACTGTCGGTGGTTCCCACTCCAGCCAGCTGTAGATCAACACAATGTTATAATGGTTATCCATCAATGGTTCCGACATTATTAGATAACATTTCTTAACACCATGGCAAAAATCATGGCTGCACTAAAGGCAACACTGCTCTCGAGAAAAGAAGCTCTATAACCGGACGGCTTGTCTTCAGATTATTGAATCGTTTAAGTTTGTCACATGGCTGCAGAATGTTTGTGTAGTAAATCAATGCAAGATTGATGCATCACGGGGGGGGGTCGAACAAGAAAATCCCGCCTTCAGTGTTTTCAGCCACCATCATACCGTCGAGGGCTCAAGCAATGATTGGTGGATTCTAGCTCAGGCTGTATTGAAATCTTAAATCAATACTTTTCTTTCCATGACACAGTTCTCTTTTTGTCATTGTTTTGAGTATAACACAGTATTTTTTTCCTGTCCAACTTTCTATGTGTGCGCTGCATTTGTGTTACAGGCCACTGATAAGGACACTGGGAATTACAGTGAGATGGCATACCGCCTGATTATCCCACCCACACCAGAGGGCCAGGACAGCTTTGTCATCGAGACATACACGGGTGACGTCAAGTCGGCCACCATGTTTCGAAATATGCGCAGGTCCTACTTCAGGTTTGAAGTTATTGCAACAGACGACTATGGAAAAGGTCTCAGCAGCAGGGCTGAAGTGGTGGTGAGTATCCAGTATTGTGCCTTTTATAGCGTATATATGTATGCTGATCAATATATGTACTGCACGGGTATTGGGGCTGTGTGCACACTGGTCACCTGCACACTGGTGGCATATTGATTGCATGTGGCTTCCACAGCATGGTATCTCAGCAGAGAACGGTCCTTTGAAATATGAAATCAGTTTTCAATGTCATCTGTCTATATTTCATTGATAGATGAGCCTTATCAAAAGGGGCATCCCAGCATCAAAGTCAATGTAGTAGTCATCGGGGAGTGTTGCACAGACTGTGAACACTGTTGAGTGAGATCTTCTGTAGCTCTGGAGGAGTTTTACATGTTTTGTCGTGTCTGAGAAAATGACTCAAGGGTCATCACTTTGGAGCTAGCCTTATATTAAACAGATAAGTCTGCATTATAAACATAAGAATAGAAGAAGAAGGTGTAAGAAAGGACATTTCAAGTTGCGATATGGGAAGTGTAGGCTCCAGTGTTTTTTTTAGCTTGACGTAGTAAAAGTCAGGATATCTTGGCATCTGCTGCACAGACTTCTATTTTCAAAGTCCCGCATTCTTAAATGTAAATTATTGGCCATTATATGGTCACATTATATTTTTTACATTTGTAATTCTGCTCCTGTTAAGCACTTTGTGACTAATGTCTGTGAAAAGCGCTTTATGAATAAATCGTACTTACTTACTATTTTCTGGAAGTTCAATATCAAGTCGCTGGAGTACACCATAAACATGTTGTTTGTTTTATAGAGTAATGTTTTATGCAGCAGAATTGTTAGCATGAAAGTCTGTTTTAATAATTATGTCTATCAAAAGATGTCTGCCATGAAGAACCACCACAAATTAGTTATGGTTTATTCATTTTGAAACCTCTTTTTTTTCCCAAACTAATTTGTTCATGATGAGCCTAGATAGTGCTTTTTTTTGTTTGTGTTTACTCAGTGCCAAATGTTTTGGTTCCAGTCTATTGAATTATTCACAGTAGGTACAGGACACACAACATGTGGCCTCTGCCACCGGCTGATGATCTAATTAAACTGTTTCTTTCAGCAATGTGTATTAACTTTGTTCACATTACGTGCATTTGTGTGTGTCTGTGCGTGTGTTTGCCTAAATGGGTGTCTCTCGTCTTTGTCTGGCTTTCTTTTTTCCGAATAATTTCCCCACGCACACGCTGTGACTGGGTTCAGCTTTGTTCCCAATTCAATGCTTATCTTTCCTGACTGTGGAAAGGATTATTTTTCGTTTCAGTGAAATATGTCTGGCTAACAAGCCTCTAACGAGACAGAAGGAGGGTCTGGGACATTGCCTGCTTATGGGAGAGCAGCAAGTGCGGAACCATGGTGCTCGTTAATTTTCAAGGGGAAACCTAATTTCACAGGAATCGCATGGGAGATTTGGCTTCAGAGCACAGAGGCTGTTGCCTATGCACTTATATGCGGCATCAGAATTAAAGCCTGTTAAGTTTGCCGCATGGCACCAATGCAAGCAGGCAATTAGAGGGTCCCTTTTGATTTGACTGAAGCATTTGAATGTGTCGACCAAACTCACAGTAGGACATATGTGACACACTGGCTTAATCGCAATTTATTTCTATTTTCTGCTGTCTGTTTTACCACTTGGTCTGTTATTTCTCTCTTTCCCTCAATCCTTCTCTTTCTCAGGTTTCTGTGGTCAACGCGTTGGACATGCAAGTTGTTGTGTCCACTGTCCCGCCCACTTTAGTGGAAGAGTATAAAGAGCAGCTCATTAGGTAAGACAGCCTTTATTGATATTGACAAAAAAATAATTACTTTGTTAAATCAGTAGAAACCAACGTCGGTGTACATGTTTGTGATCATTTCAATAAAATGCAAGCTACTGTGTAATAAGGAGGGGAAATATTCACCTCTCAACAAATGACCTCATTTTTATCTTGCTCTCTTCCATACAACATATTATTTTCAGGACATTTCCTTGCCCTCTAATATTCCTTTTGTTAATTGACACTGGAAAATTAATTGCATCTTTTTGTGCGGCACTATGGTAAAGGGGTGAACTTGGTTCAAGGTGGCACCTTGATTTGCATATACAATTATTTTAGGAGGCCTGGAGTGACATGTGATTCAGCTGTCCCAAACGACAATTGGAAATAAACAGGAACCAATAAGAAAAAATGTTACGTACAACTTGTCTGTTGTTATCAATTAGGATCATGGATTAGCCAATGAGACGGTTGAGTCTATCCTATAGAGTCTGTTTTCCTGGTCCAAATTAATTAATGATGGAGATTTATGAAACGTCTTTTTGCAGGTCTTAGGGCACCGTGTTTAATCTAATTAGTCAATCTAAAAGGCAAATGGGTGTTAATAGTTGTTTTCAAGAGCTTGCTGTGTGTCTCCCACACAAATGGCACTGCTCTTTAGGCTGAAAAACGCACACATTAGTCACGTTAAGCTCTTTCCAGTGATGACATTTGAGAAGTCTACGATTTTGCACAGTGCCTTTCATGATCCCGGGCCATTTTACCTGAGTGCTCAAACTGTTTATCCACCTTGGCAAAGGCAGACAGCAAAGCATTTCTCTATTGGCTGTAATTTGAGGTGTGGATTGCTCCCTGCCTGAACAGGATTATCAAAGCCTTGCTTTGCCAAGAGCCCAGTTGGGAAGCAAAAAGCAGCCCAATGAGACAATCATTGTCAGAATTGGAGTGCTTAAGATCGGTGGCTCTGATACTGCTTCGGGCACAGAGGTGCCAGGAAAATATTTGAACTAATGGGAACCTGGTTTTTGGTGTATTTACGCCGTTATTGCTTTCCTTATATAAGTTTGACCTGTGGTTTTGTTTTCATTTCAGTGTTTTGGAGCGCCACATCCAGGACCAGATTCCAGGTGCCAAAGTGATTGTAGAGTCAATCGGGCCACGTCGTCATGGGGATGGCTTTGAACTAGAGGACTACAGTAAGTCGGACCTGATGGTGTACGCCATTGACCCGCTCACCAACAGGGCCATTTCACCCAAGGAACTTTTCAAGTGAGTGGGTGTATTTTATTACAAGATGTATAGGTTTAAATGTATGTTCACATGTCCGTGCCGTGCTGAGTTTGTTTATCCTGCAGGTGCAGCCAATCTTCCATATGTCACAGAAAAGGGGATAATATCAGGGAGAAAAAGGAAGGGGTGTGGTTAGGAAGGGACAAAGTGAGAGTGAAGCAGGGAGTATTTCAATGAGTCCACTTAACCCGTCATGCCAGAGCCTTTAAAGAGCCTGCAGAAATGCCAACAACACATTTTATTCCTTTTGTTTGGGGACATGGAGATGGAGAGATTTCTGTTTCTGTTGGACCACTGAGAGACCATGTTCACATGCTATTAAAGCAACAGAGAAAAAGTGCCTACATGACACTATTTCATCCCTTCAGAAGAAAGAACAGCCTGAGCTGGCAAAACCTGAGAACAATCTCACCTTTCTCATGTTATTCAGCCCCTCTGTCAAACCGATCAGACACTAATCTTAAAAAGGCAACTCCATCAGAGCATGACAGTGGCCAATCAATAGGAAACAGCCCCTTTCTGAGTAGTCCCCTTCACTCTCTACCAATTTGCTCCCCTGCTTGACTTACATTGAACTATCTGACAGTATCTTCGGTCTTTATTTGTCATTATATGCTTGCTGCCAATTCTGTTTTGTGTGTGGCTTCTAAGAAACCTTCCCCCTTGTCTTTGAAATGAGATTGTGACCATTTCAGTTCCTTTTGAAATGCTCCACTCAAATGACATTTAGAGGTGCTTTGTGTATGTATTTAATTAATCTATAGACATTAGCTTAGTGTCCTTAATATATCAGAGGAGTGCCTCAAACTGTTATTTTAAGTGGGGGATTGAGGCCGGTGCCATTGAAAAGGTGGCACTTGTGTCATAAGAACAGCTCTTTTTCAACCCACATTTTAAGGGAGGCTTGCTGCATCCCTGCTTTAATACAAGTCTGATTCCATAGACACGGATACTGGCAGGAAAATCATTTAGACTAGAGGAGAAAGGCTTTTTATGTATGCAGTGTGTGTGTCTAACAATGTTGTGGGGTAATTGCATGTAATATATATGTGACTTGCCTGTCAGAATACAGAGATAAAAAAGAGAGAGACACCATAGTGAGACAATTCTTGTATTATAGAGTGTCCTTATGCCACCTTGAATACAGCACTCTACCATTTGACCTCTCTAGAGGATGGGTTGCCAGAGAAAACAGTTGATAACCTTCATCTCCGCTCATTTATTCACCTATAAAAAAACAAAAATGACAGTGATTTGATGTGGCAGTTTGCTCAGTCCTCTGTGAAGCAGAATGTTTGAAAGCCACTCGAGTTATTGTTACAAAATAACAATGGGAGAACAATGAGTGGATTGCTCCTATGCATCTTCATTTTATATATATATATATATATATATATAATATTGATGCAAATTCTGTCGCAAGAGTGAAAAAACACATTTTTGGTAGAAAGGTCACACGAAGAATTTAATTTATCTTCTTTTGACACATCATTTGCACTTAAAGTTTAAAATGAATGAGCAGTATGTAGATAATAATAATAATGTGCTGATCTAATTTACCAGATTCCACTGACCTTGAAACAATTGTGTCTCAGCAAATGACGCACTTAAACTTTTTATTTTTCTTGGGGCAGTGGAAACAAGATGAGAGCACAACATTAACATTTTATCACCTTTTGAGTTGTTATGGTGTTTTTTTTTTCTACTTACTGTATTTACCAATCCAGCAGTTACAGATCAGAATCATTCATTTAGCTCTATCTTGGGTCTCTAACATAGACAGTAGATGAGAAGTGGACGTAGTCACTGTGGCGTCACCCATTGGTTTGTGGACTGCCGTTTTGAAGCCTTGAGTTTGCACTTTTAGTCGGCACCATCTTGGTTTTTGGTTCTCGCCATCTTGGCTTTTTACAACCAGAAGTGACACAAGAGGGTGAAGTTCAACCGAATGCCGAATAAGACATTTTTAGGCTCCCAAAATTATTAAAATGGACTTTTACAAACTGAAAACACAATGTGAAAGGGTTAAAGTTGTAAGATGAAAAAATGGACAACTTCCAGACCAGACAACGCCACCACAAGGTAGCCCGTCCTAAAGCATACCCCGCTTTGTCGTCTATTATGCTCTAAATGGGACAATAATTAACTAAATGAACATCATGCTGGATTAAAGAAGACTTGAAACTAGCGACTGAGACATAAACACATGTTCACAATGTTTACTGAGGTAATAAATCAAGTGAGAAGTAGGGTCATTTTCTCATAGACTTCTATACAATCACACAATCACACTTTTTGCAACCAGAGGAGTCGCCTCCTGCTGGCTATTAGAAAGAATGTAAGGTTAAGGCACATTGGCTTCACTTTTCAGACTCGGAGGTTGCAGCTTAGTCTCTACCAGCTTTAAAGGGAAATGTCTTGTTCTTTAGCTATGCCATCTGCCAGTTAGTGTACAGTGGGGTTTTTCAAACATTTCCCCTGAAAACAGCTGCCTGCTGCAGTGAAAGATGACACTATGAGAGCTGTGGGAGTAAACCAAAACAGTAAAGCTGTGGGCTAAACAATGAGCTAAAACTTTTGAGCAAGTTTTTGTAAAGCTGAGCTGCAGATCCGGGTGATAAATATCTGTAAGGTTCATCATTAGCGAGCGACCCCTTTCACATTGTCTCATTGTTTTCACATCATCATTTGATACATTGTTTTTACTAAAATATTGATTATAGCTGCTTTAACATAAATATCAGTTTGCAAGATTAATATTGGGATTATTCTCCTGTTCCTATTATGTGTTGTAAATCACAGATTTCTCGATGGGAATGTGCTGGAAATCAACAAGGAGTTCCAGCCATATCTGGGCGAGGGCGGCCGCGTCCTGGAGATCCGCTCCCCGGACATTGTGGCCAGTGTGAAGAAGGCGGCCCAAGCTGTGGGCTACACAGAGGGAGCTCTCCTGGCCCTGGCCATCATCATCATCCTCTGCTGCATCCCTGCCATCCTCATCGTCATGGTCACCTACAAACAGTGAGTACTCTCGCCTCAGTAATCATCACTGGCTTCTGTAATCGATTCATCATATTTAAACTGTTGTCAGGAAGTTAAGAGGGAAATACATTTTAATTAAGAAGACCATTGGCTTGGGAGATGTTGTGTTTCACTTGGTTTTAGCGGAAACGTTTGCTCCTCACAGACTAATCAGACATGTATTGTTATTTTATTGTTCTCTGTACCCTCTGGCCCACAAAACCGCAAACAGAATTGTTGAAAAGGGTATTTGTCAGGTTTTTAAGATAAATCGAGAGCAGTTCTTGCTTGTTTGCTGCCTTTTTGTGTGTGTGTGTGTGTGTCTCTCTCTCTCTCCCTCTCTATCTCTATCTCTCTCTCTCGCTCTCTCTCATCAGACATGCTGACTGCGCACTCTGCTGGGCTAATCTCCTTGCTCATGCTCTGTGAAAGCAGATTAATTAACACTCATTTGTGACAAATATCTACAGCCAATTGTGACCGTCATAGTGCGTCTTCACGCTACTTAATCATCTCTGCCTGACACACACACAATAAACTTCAAACTCTCTCATTCACACACACACACTGTGCAGTTTATGCTTTTTGTTCGAAGGTGAGGTAGTGGAACTCTTGCCTGGCTGGAGTAGGGGTCTTACCTCTAATCGTTAGTATGCTGCAAATGTTCCATAAACAGTGATGTTTGGGAAATGTTTATTCACGGCAGATGGGCAGAGTGGTTGTCCCTATGCAAATGCACAGAACACACAGCAGAAAGCTGTTGATGGTGACATTACACCTAACACACAAACTGTCACAGCAGATGGCACTTTGTTGTAGTATTACTTTGGTCAAATTAAATGATTTAGGAAATCAGTTTCTGCGTGTCAACATAATTCTCTGTTGCCTTAATTTGGGAATGAGGGTAATATTTAAAACATGAATCTGTTTATTCATGTGGAATAATTGAGTTTTGTTGTGAATAAGTTATGTTGATATGAAGCACAGTAGATTCACTTAAGGATAAAGCCACGGCTACTTTTGCATGTAGCCCTGCAGTCACTGCTGGAGGCTTGAGTGCTTGCTACTTTGTGTAGAAATTGGAGTGAACGTACAGAAAGTTTTCTGCTGTTGTGTGGTGTAATAGATTAACACTATCTGTTATACGAAGATATTTTGTTGTCTGTGAAAGGATTGCATGACTAATGTTTATCACTTAATCCAACGTGTCTGTGTTGTGTCACCTCCCAACATTAAAATACCTCCTAGCATTAAAATTGTATGAAGCTTACACTCTTGACAAATTATGCAATTACTCACCTTTTTTTATCTCTTATTCCTCTCTCTTCCTGTCTTCTCTCATTTCTTCTGAATCAAAACCAATAACCAGGTTCAAAGAGTAAGTAATAATTTCTTCTCTTCATGTTTTACAAGAGATTGCTTGAAGTGCGTGTGTCTCTCTCGTATTCATTATTCAGTAGTTCTTTAAAGACGAGTGGAATGTGTGAAGATAATGAACAAAACGCATGCTATCTAATGGCACTCTTTGGGAAATGTCTGCCAGTATAATGACATAAAGCAACAGTGACTCATCTTGTAGGTTACAGAATGAATTTTTATTTTTGGCAGTTTAGATTCATGTGGAGAAAGGAAAATCAACCCAAAGTCAACAAGACATGTGGTTCTGTGCAGCTTTCAGAGTAAACAAGTAGCTGGTGAAGAGAACTGAACAAGCTTACAGTCGACAGCTAGCATGTTATCCATAAGAAGTTAACCTAATTGAAATAGCTTCTAGTTTGCTTTGGAATCTGTTTTCTGACCTTAACAGTCAAAAAAAAAAAGCTTACTGCAGTTTTAATAATATAAGAATAGATGTCACCTAAACCTCATCTAGGCATGGGACGACAGGAAAATATAATGTCACGATTGTCCGGGCCAAAATAAATGTGATTCACAATATTTTTATTGCATCACAGATAGGACACACATCTCCTTTTAGTAAACAATGTTTGTAGTGGAAAACAAACAATCTTAAATAAGATGATTGTAAATCATAGAGTCCCCCTGCATGAATAAAGGATAAATACAAATAAAACAAATAGCAACTGTTCTTTTTCCACAAACTCTATATCGTCCCATCGCTAACATCATCCCATTATATGGAGTTATTCTTTGCCTCTCCCACAATATTTATTTGACATGACTGAACATAACAGGAACTTTACTTTTACTGCCAGTTACTGCATGTGCCTCCTTTTTGAAAAGGAAAACTTGTGAAAACGCATCGTTAATTCATGGTAGACTTCATGCATAAGTGATGTGTCTGGCTTCTGCTCACTTTTTAACCACACTGTTCTAGAAAGGAGTAGTTCCTTCTTAACTACATTAACTGTGAAAGAAACATTTGGGGTTGATTTTCCTTCGTCTGTCTGTGCGTGAGGTTTGTTTTTCTGTGGAGCAGAAACATTACCTTGGTGACCGTAAAATGTTGACACTTTGCACAGGCGACAGGCAGAGTGTGCCAAAACTGCCAGGATCCAGATGGCTTTACCACCAGGAGGGAAAGCAGCTCCAGCGGGTGCTCCCAGTGCTAACCTCTATGAGGAGCTGGGCGACAGCAGCATGTGAGTCAACCCTGACCCCTTTTTCTCTGCCTCCCACCCCACCTGTTCCCATGATAAGCAGGTACTCTTGGTCTGCAGGTTCCCTTCTTTGAGTTTCTTCTCTGAAAAAAAAGAAATGCTCTCATGTTGAATGCCAGTACCACTGCCTTAGTATTCTCCTGCTTTTGACACCAGCTGTTGTCTACTATTCAGAATAATTCCCCTCTGCTTTTCTAAAATGACTCCTGGCAGCTCTGCATGTTGACCTCAGACATCCACCTTCTGCTTTAGACATATTCGTACCTACATCAATGGATCTCCCTGCTATTTCGCTTCCTAACCATTGTCCACTTTAAATGTAGCAAACCACACAGCACAGCCTGTGATAAGGCTTGAGCTGATATATGTGTTCTTACCTGGCTGTGTATGCATTTTTGCAAGACGCTCTTTCAAGGTAAGAAGAGTGTGTTGTGTTTGTAAAATATCTGCATAGTTTACTGGAAACAAAAACAAACACAGAGTCTGGCCTGTGCTTCGTAATTGTTTTTTATAAATTACTTTGATTAACATCTACATTAAATGCTTCCTGAGCTTACCTTGATGTCTAGTGTTTTGCCATCTCATTCCTCCTTTCATTTAGAATAATACCCCGAACGTCTAATGAATTGTTAATACTTGCTGATTAAAGGAATTTTAAATGAGACTAAATTGAATTTAAACAGCTGCCCCGCTGGGTTTAATCATTTTGATTTACAGCATATAAACAAATACTGCTATTAACATTACATTCGGCGTGATAAAAAAGAAAATAAAAGCTCAACGGCAAGCTGTAAAGAGCTTGTGTAATGTTTGCAACAGATGTTGACCAACACTCAACAACAAGCAGAAGCTTACGATTCTGTAGCAGAAGAGCTCTCGTGGGGATTGGATTGTAGCCGAGCAACGTTTATTTGGGGATTATATTCCAAGAAGAGTTAGTCCTATAAACAACCCCATTAAAAGTTAGTATAAAGTTTTTTATACAGACAGGTATAGTGTGTGTGGGTGTGTGTGTGAGTGTGTGTGTCGATAACGTAAATCATTACATTTTAGGGTGAGGACTTGCTTTAAGTTTACATCTAGATTAAGGGTAAAGTTAAATTTAGGGTTAGGGTGAGGCTGGTAGCGGTTAGTGTGGGGGTGAGTCTCCAAAAAATTGAGTGCAAGGCAATGTAATGTCCCCACAAGTCATGAAAACGCGACGTCTGTGTGTATTTGTGCCAACAGTCTAGCATACTCTGCAGGTACACACAGCATATATAAGCTTACGTTTCATCCACACCTCTGACAGTTCTGCTATAGTCTTCTTACCATCTGTCTGTGTTTCTATCTTCTCCATCATTTCTATTCCCCCGTCTCTCTGGATTCAGACTGCAGTAAGTAATCCCAAAATATATGATATCTGAGTACTTTGATTAATATTATTTGTATGATATAACACAGGGGAGGCACTCTAGTTTTCCCCCTTGCTGGTAGCTTTTGCTAAGCATATGCATATACTATATATAGTATGTGATTTTGGTATGTACTTAACACTCATTCAAATGGTAAGATTTTTCACCATTAATACCCCTTGTGCTTAAATATATTTTGTTAATTGACCTCGGTGAAGTGGTAGCAGTTGGAAGGTTTTTTAGGCTTTAACGACTTTAACTTCCATGTTGTGAGGAAACGTGAAGTACCCTTGTTTAGATTCACTGAACTTCAGTAGATATCACTTTAGCTGTCTCCTCTCTCCCGGCCCATTGAACAATTGTCTCCTCATGTGCTTTGTTGCCTTTACCCTCACGTCTCTTAGTGTTGTGACTGATTGCTGCACTAATGCATCCAATATGGGTTGATGTTGGTTATTTGCATCATACTTTATCTTTGGACCAAAGCCCTGCACATCTGTTGTCATAATCATTTTAAAATATCAATATTTAATTAATTAAAAAACAAAAAAGTATTTTAAAAGTCACCTTTTTTTACTGTGCCGACGTTCTCAGTAACAGTCACAATACTTAGAGTCGTAATCAGTTAAGATGCAGGAACAAGTGATAGCAGTGTTGCTTTCGCCTCACTCTTTTTTTCTTTGCTTCGCTCACCCTTAGACCCTCAATTTTCACCTGTTTCAAGTCTTTTTTTCTTCTTCACCTCCACTTTTTTTTACTGGGGCAGGGTTAAAAAGTCTGTCATTGAGGAGGCCGACCACCAGAGGATTCTTGGCACCTTTGCCTGTCGCGCCAATGCAGCCCGCGGCAACGGAGCGTTGCATGTCAACCTGCCCAAATCAGAGAGCAACGTGACCATCCTCTCTGACCGCAACCCACTCACCACTCACAACCCCGTGTACGATGACAGCAGCCCTGAGGTCTCTCCGTCTGAAAAGCGGTTCTCCTTTTCCCCTGCCCACTCAGCGGGGTCGGAGTACGTCTGGTCAATGCCTGCTCGCATTCACGATGGGCTGCACGGTTATGAGGCGCCAAGGAGACAAGCTCTTTTGGACCCAGACGACTGGGAGATCCAGTTACGCAAAGCAGCCATGAGCGGCGGGCGAAGGCCGGAGAGTTTGGACACGCTTCGCCTGAGTAGCAGTACAGAGACCAAGTTGTCAGTCCGTGGACATGCCAGGCAGTTTGAGCAACAGGCCCTCAAGCAGAGCAGTGGCTCCCAAGGCTCCCTCTGCTCCATCGTTGTCAGGGATAGAGACAGCAATGACATGCTGGAGCTGACCTCAGAAACTCTGCTCTCCATCATGGATTACCCCTACAGCACCACTTCTGTGGGCAGGGATGTGCCCCCCAGCATTATCATTAATCAGGGAGATGACTCAAGGCCCCTTGCTAGCCAGAGACCGACACCACCCATCCTCAGGAGGTTCAGCTCCAGCATCTCCAGCATCTCCAGCTACATGACAGTTCAGCCTTGTCACATCACAGTGGAGATCATACCAGACCCACCAGAAAATCCTGCGCCTCCTCCTCCACGGCGACATCCACCTTCCCCACCCACATCTCCTCCCTCTAGTCCACCTTCTTCTCCACCTTCACCCCCCTACGTTCATGAACCTCAACATTCCCCTCACTCCTCTCCTCCTCCTGTCAATAAACAGGTTGCTCCCCCACCTCAACATTCCCCTCACTCCTCTCCTCCTCCTGTCAATAAACAGGTTGCTCCCCCTCCTCAACATTACCCTCACTCCTCTCCTCCTCCTGTCAATAAACAGGTTGCTCCCCCACCTCAACATTCCCCTCACTCCTCTCCTCCTCCTGTCAATAAACAGGTTGCGCCCCCACCTCAACATTCCCCTCACTCCTCTCCTCCTCCTGTCAATAAACAGGTTGCGCCCCCACCTCCACCGCCTCTTCCTCCACCGCCTCTTCCTCCACCGCCTCTTCCTCCACCGCCTCTTCCTCCCCCGCCTCTCCCTTCCCCACCCTCACCCGCTATCAGCAATCAGTCACGCCCAGTCGTCCAGTTCGTTCCAACCTCTTTGCCGCCCGTCTCCTCGCTTCGCCCCGTTTCAGAGCGAAAACATCCACCTCCTCTTGACACATCACAAACTGATGTCGGGAAAAAGGAACTCAAAGGGATCCTGAAAAACATCCAGAATCTAGCCGACATAGAGAGATCTGTTGCCAATCTGTACAGCCAAGTAGACAAAACTTGCAAGGTGCCCAAGTTTAACAAGAAACCACAAGTGACTGAAGAATCAGAAGGTGCTAACAAACTGCACAGCTGTGATCCCTGGGATGAGCAGAGCACGCCAAAAACAACAAACTGCAGCACTGCAGTCCAAATCAACTCGACAACAAGTGTGAACTATGCTGACAATGGAACGAGTGAACTGAACATGGCAACAGACGTTCAGCAGACAAGCCAATTGAACTCCAACAGCCCAAACACTGCTGAGCACTCTTCCTCTCAATCCACAGTGTTCTGACTTTTTCTCTCTGTCTCCGCACTCTCATTATTTCCATTTATACATATCCATGCCTGCTTTTCTGGTTTCTAACTATGCTTTATTTTCTGCACAGTTGGTAGTATTTTATATAAGCGTTAGCCAAGTCTGACGGGTTTGACTGTGTGGGTCTTTCAGACAAAACATTTCTTTCCCTTGATACTTTGTGTGGAAATCAAATTGTAGTGCCATCTGCCAAGAAATGTACTCAGCTCTGCCACATTGACTGTACAATGTGCTCACAGGCTTGCATTAGAACATAAAAGAGGCTTGCATATACAGTCAGTTTGGCCCCGTTTTGCATGTTTGAATTGTCTAAACTGCGATGAGATCTATGGTATGATAGTGTTAAGCATACCCCAGAGTCCATATTATAGGTTATAGTTAGTGGTATAGGTTATTTTAGTTCATAATCTTAACATTTCAAAACCAAAGCTCCTTTAATTTGATTATACTAAACACCGACATTTATAAATCTCAAAGCCCGGCGGTCTGTTTCCTAAACCTTTTTCTGGCTGCATTTTTGACTTCTTCACCTAAGAGCAGAGCATGAATATTTAGGATGCTGTTGCTTCATGCAGAATCCAAATTAGGTAAATAATAATGTTAAATGTTTGTTTTATTTTCAAATTAGGGGAAATTACCATAACTGTTTAGAATTCCCCAAAGGTATGCAAATACTATGAAACCAAACTAAACTACTTACTGTGATGAATGAATGTGAGGTATAAATGTTTCCGATGTATGATGCAGCGAAAAGAGTTACAACTAATTGTCATATCCACCCTTGAGCAAGGGAACAATATACACAGAAAGAAAAAAAGAATCTAGAAATATATATATAAAGCAACATTACATGAAATTGCATTGGATATTATTACGCTAAGACAGGCTACAGTAAATCCTTTTATTTAAAATGTAATACAGTTGAAAGCAGATACGACAGGGCCAAGCACTCCTAAGTGAAGACGTCTTATTTTGGCTATAAAAATACATTGACTGGGTTGCCCGGCAGGCTCATGTTGAATGAAGAGAGCCAACCTCTGGGGGACCTGTCTATTCACATGTCTGCAGAGATCCTCCCAGCATGATAAAGTAGTCACTGTGATGTTCGGGTGCACACTGGAAAAGGCTAATTAGAGAACCAATCAATCGTTAACTAGGGCCGCTGCCTGTGGGACTGTCAACTACTGTTACCCTCTCCTTTTTTTTTCCGTCTCTCTGACCTTCTGCCTTTCCCATTTGTCTGTGTTTCTCTCTCACTTCTTCTCCCCTGTAGTTGGTTCTAATACTCTCCAATCCTTGGCCTCTTCTTGTTAATCTTTCCTCGTGGTTCTCGGGAGATTCTATTACCTTCTTTACACTCATTGCAATGCGGCCTCTGTCCTCCTCTCTCTTCCTTTTTTTTGTGCTCAGGTTTTTTTCCCACTTCGACTCCTCTCTGTCTTTCTCCCACATACCCTTCATGTGTTTGTTTCACCCTCCATGGCCTAAGGCAAATGGTCTTAGCATACCTCCTTTCCAGAGCAATGTTATGTTTGATTTATCAAACGTTCCCCTGATGCGCAGATCGAAGGCCTGCTAATTCTGTATTCCATGTTCACGACATGGGGTAATCTCTTTTGTGAAAGGCAAGCAGCTCACATGCTGGGTTTTTTTTCACCCAAAGAGCAGCAGGCGTTAATGAATGGTATTCTTTATGTTCCATTTTACGTTTTTTTTGTGTGTCCTTACTGATAAATCAATGCAGTAACATAAAAAAAACCGATCACTTGGAAGACAGAATTAAAACTTTTTACCAGTATTAATAATCAAAGTAACTTTTCTCAGGAAAAGTTTGAAAATAAGGGATCAAAAATCAAGACAAACTCACCAGATCTCATCATAGTATCTTCAAGAAAATACAAACCAAAGACCTTATGATGTTCAAAATATTAGGCTGCAATCAGTATATAAATATGTACACACAAAATACTATCAGAGGGATCCTTGTCGCATGAAAACATCCACCTGCTCTTTCACCATATAGTGCATCATATTTTCATTGTTGGTCAACATTTTGGTCAATATGTTAGTCGCTTTTGTACCGAGAGTTTGATTAGTAGATCAATACCACTAGAGCAAGAATAAGCGTATTTCCCAAAATTTTGAACTAATCGTTTCACTTTCATTTCTGCTACAACGGGTTATGTAAATGTGTGTTGTTGGTTAGGGTATTTGTGGCAGAATAGTACAACTTATTGCATTGTTTTCTACATAGAAATGTGTAGTGACAAACATGTAAAGCTAGTTATTAGTGAAGATCACCTTACTGTTGTTGATGTAATACACTGGGTTCTTCAGTATTCAAGTCTTGCTGTAATTCTGAGCTCAACTCTCTCACCTCTTTTTCTACAACATTACCTTATCACCAATCTTCCCCCAAGTCCCCTCTTGTGCAATAGTCCTATGGCTGCTGTCCACTGGGCCATTTCTCTTGATGTGTCATGAATCAGCAGTAGCCAGCAGCCAAGCCAACAGGTCATCCATCAGATCCCACTCCCATCATCCACTCTGCCTGGGAGGTGTGGCCATATGGCTGTGCCCTGTCCCCTGTCCATAATAACAGATTACAGCTCTCCTGAGGAAGCTCACATCATGGCTTGGCCATATATCTGAGTGCGAAAGTCGTCATTATTTATGGTCCCAGACAGGTTACAGTTGTACGCTTGTGAAACTGGAGGGTTCAGCCGGGCTGCTCCATTACTCGCCGTTTCTCATTGACTTGTACTGAATGCGCTGCAGATGCATTGTTGTCCTCAGGAGCAGCTCTGAGTTGTTGTTTAAGTCTTTGATGGAGTGGAATTCCTAAAATTTACTTTGCCGTCTGTTGATAGAAAATTGGCACATTGTGACGCGATAACTAAAGACGATTTTATTAACATTCCTGGAGTCAGTAATTCCTCCCTGAATCACAATGTCCTTTTTTATATCTGCTAGGAGATTTCTTTCTGTATGAACACAGATTTTTTTTTTCAAACTCCAATCTTCCCAGCCTCTTTGATATTTGCATTTATTCGATCTTCTTTTTTTTCTCCGTGTTTGGAAGAGATAACATTGGGAAAAACAGTCCACACCAGCACGGTAACATTGTGGCCTCAGGCATCCTTTTTTTTTTTTTTTTAACTGAACAATATCTGCAACTCTGTAATTTAACATATGAAAATGCACAGTAAGTAAATCTGCAATTTACTCACTGGTCAGCAGAATGTAGTGCTGTAGACTTAACAATTCAATTATTTTAAAAGCACTTGAAATGTTCCGATCAATCCATATTCATTATTTGTCTTGTTTTCTCCTTTCTGCGGCACACAGCAGGCGAGGCAGACAGGTAAGCATTCCTGTTGTGATTTGTTCTTATCTCATTGTTGCGCCGAGACATTTTGTCACTCTCAAAGCAGGTTGAGAGAGCTTATATCCTATTATTCTTATCTACAACTGACTTGATGGAAAACTCTGAATGAGACTACGAGAAGATCCCGGTGATAGGACTTCTGACACTGACATTACAGTTTAGGTTTGATTTGAAAGTCTGTTGTAGTCCTCAATGTTCCTGTCAAACAGCAGATAAGCATTTGGACTTTTTCCTCCTGTGTTGGAGAAAGAAAACTAATCAGAGACCAAACAAAGTGACTCTGTTTGACTTCAAATTCTTTCTTCTTTTTGTCACCTTCAAATAATCTATGAACTGTCAGCATCTGACACACACAGGATGTTTTTGTTGCAATTTCTTACTTACTCAATTTCTTCTTACTTGCTTGACTAACATCTTCCCACTTTTTCCTTGCTTCATTTCCATCAATATTGTATCAATCTTTTCATCTTGCTCCTCTATTGTGTATAACATAGACCTAACAAGACACATACAACATGCCTGCACTGTCTGGATTTAAATGTGAAATGTGTAGAGTGAACTCTTCCTTATATTTGTGTCTCTCCTGACCATCCCTTCCTTTCATTACCTTATCCTTCTTCTGTACTAATCTTTGGCAGCAACAGCAACTGCTGAGGCCATCTCTTCTGAGACCTGAGGTAGAAACCCTCCTGCTTTTCCTTAATTCACAGGGATTGTAGTATTCTGATGTATACTCGCCCTGTATGCTGCTGCTGCTCTTCTTCGTCTGCCTTTCTCCGAGGAGTGCTGAGTAATTTCTCTCTCTGCCTCTCTGAAATGAAGGAACTCTCCATGGAGTCAGGTATCGACCCAGGCCAGGACTACACACAAGACTACTATAATTACGACCAAGGGTGAGCATGCAGCCCGCTGACCCACTGTCTCATCTCTCATCATTCGTACTCTAATCCATGGAACAGATCTCCCTCGGTTCATTTAAAGCTAAAACAATAACATCATTAGGACTTTATTTATTGTGACCTTGCCTTCCAGCTCCAATGCCTTAGGTCCTTGGGGCGAGGCAAGCATTTTAAAGAAGTTCAGAATAAAATGATGATCATAACTTGTGCTTCCCCCTCAGCTGTACATAACATCCGAGCGGTTACCCTTTCTACTCCCATCAAATGAGATCAATTATACTGCCTTGAGTCGAGCACCTCAGAGTGTGATAGTGTTTTCCCGTGGTTTATTGGATAGAGGGTGTTTTGGCTTGCCTGTTACATAGCCCATATGGTCTAAAGAGGGAAAACATGGAACTCAAAGCTGTAACAGATGCTGGGAAATTGTTATTCATTAAACGCCCCCACTCTATGGCAGGTGACTTGCACCACACTGGGGAATCACAAGTTTATCAAAAGAGGGAGAAGATTCTGAACTTTACCGGCTTAAAATGCTGAAAGAAAATCTGACAAAGTTTAAAACCTACCATATTGAAATTAAGAATTGTAATTGCCTTCGTAGTTGCTCAGCGACTTACTGTATGTAATCTTTACAAACTCTAATTAACTCAGCTGTTGCTCACGCTGTTTGAATCACGCTGGCTTTCATTTGCAACAAGCTGTAATTATATTTGAACAGTATGTCACAAAGTTCATTGTAAAAGCTGCTATTGCCACTGTGACTGGATGCCTTTGATGTGTTTCTATATGCACCGAGCACACTGTAATAGCGGTCAAGCTTTTAATCTGGCAATCACCAGACCGTGCAATGCGCCGCCTTCACATGTTCAGAAGGTGGCGATGACACAAATTACCATCAGCGTCTTTCCTTCAGGGTCTTGTGTAATTTGCTATTGTTGAGTAAGAGGAATAATTTACATGTTCAGTATCACTGATCCAAGCTAATTGAGGTCATCCACCACACTAATGCAGACAACCTAATGGTTGAAATATTAAAAGTATGATATACAAATATAATAGTCAAATGATTAAATCTCTTCTTCTTCCTTGTCTTTCATTTTAATCTCAATTGGCAAAAAAATAGAACTGCATTCTGCTCTCTTTGGTAGGTAGTTTTGGATCTTATAGGCACTCATGCGCTGGAATAAAAAACAGCACGTTGGAGAAGAGTTATGCAACCAGATTATATTCAAGTTCAAGTGTTTTAATGGCCTTTTAGGCATTACTTAGTAGTACTCCACAGGTCCCCATCTCAGCATGTCTGCATTCTTGCAAGTTGTTAGACCCCTTTGACAAACACAGGCAAATATGTATTCCACTATGTTTTTTTTTTTGTTTTTTTAAAAGCTCTGTCAGCCTCTGCAACTTCCTTTCTTTCTATTATATCCCTCCAAACTTACAAAGTGCAGCAAATCACCACAGCAATTACTGCCTATCCTATGCCATCTTGTTTACTTTAGGAATTATTCAAATCACAAGTTAAGTGTCAAGGTAGTCCACAGTAATTATAAACCCTGTGTTCTTGTTCATATTTTGTGTGAATCTATTTCTCAGGTATGACATTCCTCAGTATGGCAGCCGGAGGAGGCTGATACCTCCCATGTATGATGAATATGGAGAGGTGATCATGGAGGATGATGGGTATTTCTACAGTCCTCAAGGCGCCGAGGTATTATGTTTCCTTAGATGTGAATTTCATACTTGCATTGGTAATGTCAAGATTGTTAATTATTGTCTTAACAGGTTGTGTGTCCAATGTGTTCTTGAAAGCAAAGTGTCAACCCTGATTTATCATCACAAAAAGTTGCTGAATTAAATATGACTGTCTTAGGATCGGGGCAGAGGCAGGGGACATGGTCGAGGTCCACCCAAGAGGGTTGCATTTAGGGACATGCCGCCAGGGGATGAAATCGAACAAGCTGAGCCAGCAGAGCCTTCTAAGGCTGCCAAGAGACTGAAGTCTGTCATGAAACTCAGTAAACTCCTGGCAGCCAGCAAGCAGCCGTCTGATGCTGGTCCTTCTGGCACATCTCCATGGAAGAAAGCCAAGATGCTCAAGATGTTTGGTGCCGGGAAGAAGGACCAGGATTACGCCAAACTGATGTCAGCCCGTCGTATTGACAGCCAGGAGAGTCTGAGTGGCGGACCAGCAGTTTTGGGACCTATCGATAGCAAGTCTGATACCCGCAGCCGGCTTGGCAAGGTTTTGAGGAAAATCAAATTGGGCAACAGGTTGCAGTTTCGGAGGAAGTCACAAAGTAGTGTGAGTCGTGACTCGGCCACAGGCAGCGAGAGAGATGAGGAGGCCTCACAAGTAGCCAGTGAAGATGACAAGTCTAAAGTGTCCATTAGTGTTACAGAAAGTGAGCCAGAAGCAGGTGCAAGTGGAAGCGGAAGTGGTCAGGAGAAAGACTCTGATGAAGAATCCTCGGAGAAAAGCAGTATTGACAGAGATTATCTGAAAGTAGATTTGGACCGGGATGATGCCAATGAAAGCACTGTGGACTCAGAGGAAGAGCCTGATGAGGAGCCGGGGGATTCTGATGAAGAAAGCAAGTCCAAATCTGAAGGAGAAGAAACAGAAAAGGAATCCATCAGTGAGAAAGAATCTGGGACTGAAATAGAATCCGAGTCGGAGAAAGAGTCAGAGTCAGAGAAGTCATCGGCCACAGAGAAAGAATCAGACACTGAGAAAGACTCAGAGTCTGAGAAAGAGTCAGAGTCTGAGAAAGAAACAGAATCAGGAACAGAGAAGGAAACAAGCACAGAAAAGGATTCAGGGACAGAAAAAGACTCTGATGAAGAGTCTGAGGAAGGAGAGGCTTCAGGGAGCACTAAAGGAAGTGGGTCTTCTGCCCGCTCTTCTATGAGATCATCAGCTACTGAGGCCAGCAAGGGGAGCAGCGCTTCAGGCATCAGTGGGAGTGGGAGTGGAAGTGGGAGTGGAAGTGGAAGTGGCAGTAGGACTGGTACCGGAGTAAGTGAAAGTGCAAGTGAGAGTGGCAGCGGTAGCGCAGGTAGAGCTGCATCTTTATCTGGCTCAAGTGTTCGGTCGTCACAAAGGACCAGATCATCAGGAAGCACAGTGGCCTCAGAGAAGTCCAGTGAAGAACTCAGTGAGGGCGAGTCAGGGACAGGGACAACCAGTGAGGCAGAGTCAGGAAGTGAAGGCTCTATGTCCCGAGGGTCCAGCCAGAGGAAAATGTCTGGTTCAGAGTCCGGTGAAGGCTCTTCATCCGGCAGACAGATGACAGACCAGAGTTCCTTGGGAAGCAGGGAGAGTTCAGCCGGATCCCGGTCCACCAGTGGCAGCCGGCATTCTCAAAAGTCCATTCTGAGCCGCGGATCTGAGGACACAATCACAGAGGAGAGTGAAGAAGAGGATGAGGAAGAATCTGAGACTGCTGACGAGAGCAAAGAGTCAGCCAGTGAGCTCAGTGATGACGCATCGCCCTCGAGGTCCAGTGTGGGGTCCAGAGACCCTGGGCCCTCTGCTTCCTATACTGGTACACCATACAGCTCCGAGATCAGGAGCATCGGTGACACCTCTGTAGAAACATACGGAGGACTGTCCCCCATCACTGAGGTGGACGAGGACGCCATCTCCTCTGACAAATCCTCAGAGGGTGGATCCGCATCAGAGGCCGGCAGTGCTTCGAAGGACTCAGAAACAGAAGAAGCTACGTCGGATGAGTCTGAAGGAAACTCGACTGCCTTCTAGAGAGATATATTGTCCACTGTGAAGTAAGAGTGAATAAAATCAATTACCCTTGCATGGGAGTGAAGAAATATTGCTTGCCACTGCAGAGTGTTTCAAACGTCCACTTTTTCCTCATTTCCCCCAAGCAAGAAAAAGCGTTGGTGGTTTCCTGCTGCAAAACATCAGAGTCTTGCTCTCTTTCTTACACCTTTGACTTATTCCTCTCTTTGATGTTTTCTGAGAGTCTTTTTACGCCTGTGCCTTTTGTATAACATTATACTCTTGTTTCTGCTGTGAGATTTTGCATGTTGCAGTACTATCTGGTTTTACTGAATCTTTTCCTGTCATTTTGAATACACAGTATTACTCTTTTCCATAGAAAAATAAGAGTTCTCGCCATAAATTCAGTTCTAACACAGAACTGCAGATACTTGATCTTTTTCAGAAGTATGATTTATTTGGTAGTACAACAATCCCACTTAAAAGTGCAGTTATATTGCTGTAAATACACTATTGTATGGTTGGATGTCCATATTTGATTGGTAGCGTTAATTAGGTTTGCGGAAGACATCTTTGTTTCAGTATATGATAGTCCTCAAATATATACGAGCATAAATTCTTCTAAAAACATGAGTATTTATTTTTTTGGGGACAAGGGAGAAAATGATGGAGAGAATTCCCTGTGAATACCATGATCTTGATACCTAGTGTACAACCTAGCTAGCTATCTGCATTGTTTGCTTTTTATGTATACTGCACCTTCTGTAAAACCTAATGACTTTGACCCCTTCGCTCCTCCTCAGCCTGGGAAAAAGAAGCGGATTAAGCTGGTGGTAGATCGGGAGAATGAGACCAGCTCCACAGGGGAGGAGAGCACCACAGAGACTCAGCGAAACCGACTCCCCAACAGCCACAGCAACATCAACGGGAACGTCTATCTCGCACAGAACGGCACTATCGTCCGAACTTGGCGGCCACCCCACCCAAACAACTTGAAGGTGGGCTCTCCGTGCCGGCTCGGTAAGCATTTTAAAAAACTAGAGAAGTTGGGGGTGACTCATGAAGAACCCCCACCCATTCTTGGCGTTGATGGCACAGGAAACGATACAGAAAATGGAGCAGGTACATGTGTTCCCTCTAACGTGGACATCAACCTCAACAGTCGGCCCTCCTGTGGCTCCCTTGGATCGACCGTCACAGATCTTAAAAGTTTTGGGTCCAAAACCAATATTTCCAAGGTCTTGATTGACAGAAACAGCAGTGGCCCTTGTGTCAATGAGGAGCAGGAGACTTCAGTTGACAACCACAAGGAGAGTAGGGAGACACTGGAGTCTCACAGTGACCACACATTATCAGACGAGGAAGAGTTATGGATGGGACCCTGGAACAGCCTGCACATACCGATGACAAAACTCTGACTTACCATGCAGAAAATACATCTCCTTTTTGTTATTTTCCTATCTTTACCACGTTGTCTTTGTGAAGAAAATGATCATAAAAAAATGATTGTGTGCCTCAAGTGGATAAGCTCCGATCACTGTCTACGACAGGCGATTGCACTTCAAGTCAAATTTGATTTAACCATAATACATTAAGCTTACTTTCACCAAGCGTTTATCAAAGACAGGGCTATTACAGATGGGACCATAGAGCTGCGAGGCAATGAGTGCCTCAAAGAAAAATTAATTTTTATGTGAACCGTTGACTGTAATTTTAAGTCTTTATTCAAGACAGAAGATGGGCCTCCTTTATTGAGTGATTCCATGTTTAACTTTATTTTCTCAGTTTGAGTTTTTTTGTTTTTTATTAAACAGATCACAAAGAGATTGTAATTAATTCCACTATAGATATTTACAGAATTGTGATTATACAGTCTATGATAAAGTAAAAGAAAATTATTTTGCTAAAAGCATTTTACTTGCAAATAAGTAAGATTGTCTTGATTATTTTATGTCGTGATCACTTGACAATGTTTTTGGAAATTTCTGAAATTATATGAAATTATTTTTGTCTATTTTGTATCTAACAGAGATGGAGAATCTAACATATGACATTAAAGACAAAATACCCACATGAATGTTAGCGCTGTATTTCAACAGTGAGATATGACGGTGTGATTATATTGTTTTTATAAGGACGTTTGTAACTACAGAATGTGGTATTTGTAACCCCTTTACATGATACAGATTCACTCTGCTCATAATAAGTTATTAACCGACACATCAGGAACCCTTAGGGTGGCAAAGGACTGCCAAAAAATGTACCAGAATCATCATTAATGTTCTAACCTATTTTAATGTGTATTGTGAAGCATAATTGCAGGATTTGATTATTTCTGCCACTTCATCCTATCCTCAATGTCAAGGTGCTTTAGCAACGTGGACAATTTGGTTAATAGCAGCTTTCATTTTTGAGAATATTGCAGTGCGTCATTGTGTGCCTTTATGACAATGTGAAGAACGCTTGGGGTTATAAAGATACAGTCCTTGGATGTTATAATGGGGATGAAAGTTGAAAATAGGGTAGCACACAGCAGAAGGTCTCAGCAGTAAGCTCATAACAATATGTCTGCAGAGAGAGCTATGTCAGAATGAGGCCTTCTCTGTGCAGTGGGCTTTCTTTCTAAAGAAGAGCAATGACAGGTCAACACGCATGGGGATATGGATAGTTACTATATCTCTGAAAAGCAGTGGGGAGTATGCGGAGAAGTCTGAGAAACTGACAGCCTTCTTGAGCCCACTCTCTCACCTGTCAACAGAAACTGCAAAAAAAAAGAAAAGATGGCAGTGATTGCAACCAAAAAGGCAAAATCTGATGGAAATCTCAAGCACATTCTCTTTGTTTGTTTCTTGGTTGATAGGAGATTGACACTTCTAACACATCCAGAATGACATTTACAAAAAAGTGTCCTGCAGTCAATCAAGCTGTGAGAATGCCAATCAAGTTCACAGAGTTCTTTGGAGGCTGTAGTTGAGAAAGGAGACGGAGTTGAATGCCAGAGTGAAGTAGCTTGAAAAAGCTGCTCAGAAAAATAGGTCAGGAGGGATCCTGGTTCCCACCACAACGAGCCCGGTGTCCTACAGGATCAAAACAAACCTCTGCACTGTGCTGATGGGAGAAGAACAAGATATGGAAGCACGACCTGGGGGGGGGGGGAAAGAAAAAAGATCAGTCTGTTTTAATTGTCAGTTCTGTCTTTTGCAACTGTTTAATGTGTGACATCTTGTGTGGATACATTTTGGGATGTGCACAGAGAAGAACAGGGTCTCTCTATTGTTCACTGTCTATCAAGAGCTCCACTCTGCATGCACCCTCACAGGAGAGCAGCACTGTACAAACCCTGTTCAGTGCAGATAGGGCTCAATGTTTTTGGCAGTTTTCTTAGACAACTTTTATCGTTCAAAAATCTTTAAATGAAATACAAAAAAAAAAAAATCAGGAACCAGAAAGACAAAATAGAGCACTAGATATGAAATGCATCTGTGCCCTCGTCTCCTTAAACACAAGGACTCACTTCACCAATCTCTCCTGATGAATTGGATTAAAGGAAGCGTTTCTACCGAGCATTTCCTTCTGTCACAGGATTATGTCCCGAGCATTTTTTTGACTCTTCGCCCTGATCATTTCACTTAGTAGATTCAATTACAGCATTAAGAATGGAAATATCCCTGCGGTAATTTTTTTTTTTTGGGCTCGAGAGAACCCACAATCCAATGTCTCTTCAAATAGGATTTTCTTATCATTTGCATTTAAATATTTCTAAAACAAGACTGTCAAAGGATGATGAAATGTTGCACACCTACCGGATATTTCTAAGAAGATCTGAAGTTCCATTAACTGTTCACTGTCACAACATTGGTTATCTGTCACAGCAGAGGCAAGAAAAAACAAAGTGATTATCTGCAACACAGAGATTCCCTGCTCTGATCCACAGAAAAACACTGTCGTCACAAATCCTTGAACAGGTTCATCAAAGTTAAATGAGATCAAATTAAATAACAACTTAATAAAAGCCAGTATAATTGGATAAAATAAGAGGATGAAATATGGGGAGACGTTAAGTTTATAGAAATTAAAAACAATCTTTTAAACTCCACGCAGCACAAAAGGCTCGAGCCACTGAGCAAGACGAGGCAATTTTAAAAAACTAGATGTTAAAAACATTTTCATTTCATTCCTGCCCTGGAAGAAAAATGGCAAAACATACTTTTCAGTGGGAAGTAGGCCACCAACGCTTATTGCTTCAAAAAACAATTTTTAATTTGATAGTTGACATTTAAGGCTGCACAAATATAATTCCCATCTCCCAATTCGTCTTTATTGTGATGAGACAAAGAAGAGAAGGAAGTTCTCTTCTATTATCTAGAAAACAGCCAGAGATATGTATTCCCTTTCTCGAGTTGCATTACATTTCAATTCTGCTGCGACAAGGTGACCTGTATAATCCTTTTTTTCTAAATGTGTTCTCATGACCTTCCTTTACAATCATGGGAACTATGGGAATAGATTACATTAATACAGATATGCAGTAGTTGTCATGTAACATGCACTTCAAAAGCCATCGCTTTGGTCCAAACTGGAGTATCTCAGGGACAAGTAGTGACTGGTGATCCCCTGACTTTGACCCACGCTGAATTGTAACAGCTTTGGTAACTTTTCAACGAGACCAATCATCAGGTCAACATTTATTATTTGTGAAGTACCTTGTGTTTATGACCAAATACCTACAGATGGCTGTACGCCTTTAGTCTTGTGTGGGATATAACATGAATGTAGATCTCCAGGTGCGTTTCTAGTTCATCAAAACATGAATAGTTGCGCTCATGACAGTTTGTACGAATGGGTGACATCTGCAGTAATATATCATCAGTTTCCGTGTCCGTAAATTGTTATGACAGTAATCTGGGCTTCATAGTAAAGCAGATGTGTAGAAATTCCGCTTTATGAACTGATCACAGTAGTGGCATGCAGTATTTCTGTACCCTTGTATCATATAATCCACCTCAGGGTTCATTTAAACATTTATACGTCCTGCAAAAGAGGTTCTGCCACAGTTTTGTGTTTATGTGAAGCAATTTTCTGATGCAGTAATTCTGTAATAGACCCGTGGATGTAAATCACGACACGGAAATACTGCTGTGCTTCACAGAGATTCATAAATCTTGAAAGGTTTTACGGAGGGTTATTATTCATACACCGGGGAGTCTGCAAAGTTGGTAATGCAATGCATGCACCAAACAATGGAGCAGAGTCTCGCTCTGTCTCTATGCTAGCTTGTGACAGTTTGTTTAATCTAAATGGTCTTTTGAGGCCTTGTTCCTGGCCCTTTAGTTCAATCAGTGCAACGAGCTTGTGCATGCCGATCAGATCTCTTCAGCAAGTGAACACATTTATTGGCTTGCTGAGGATGTAGTACCGCTGTCGCTGATAGAGCCACAGAGCTCCTGATATGTGAACATTCAATTTGACAGGAAGAAGAAGTGGGAGCAACTTCACAGAAATGTATCAATATTAAATCACCTTGTAATGAAATATTCATAGTGAATGTAAAATAGAAACATAAGCTCAATAGGAACTTGGATTCAGATCTTTTTTTTTTTTTTTTCAAATACAAAAGAGTCAGTAGTCTGTTATGTATCAACCATGTGGAGTAATGATTCCCTGCTGACATTATATGGCACATTTTTCATGCCATTTTCTTGCATTTGATGTAACAAGAATTATATTCTGGAGAGCTTGCCCGTTGATAGGTTAAAAAAAAAGGTTATCCGACGTACTTTTGATGCCATTGCAAAGAGCATGCCTATTACTGTTATCGCTAGTGTTTAAAAACATAATTCACGTTTCAGGAATGTTCTGTGCTATACTAGCAAACTGCTCAATTTTGAAACACTGATGAATCAAAAGTCATGGAAATGTCACAAATACTGCGTTTGTAGAAATACAGCATTGATAATTGTCCAGAACGAAACAACAGTCCTTGTTTGCATGTACAGAGTAGACGCAGCATTTGAATTACTGTTTGTTTGCCCACATTTGTTGATCTTTACCCAGCGTGTGTGTGAAAAAGCAAATACAGTAGCCACTTGTATCACATGTAAATACTACATGTCATAAATGTGTAGAGATGTTTGTTCGCTGAAGCCAAAACATAAGCATGCAGATTTGATTTTCTGTGTGCACAGGAGGAGCGGCTAATACATTGTCATGTTCACTTGCTCAGGAAGAGGATTCCCAGATACAGGTAGGCATTGTTCTCATTCCAAGTCCACCGGCAAGCCCCCTAAGTTTCACCTATTAGCATAGCCTATAGAGGATATCCTGGCCTACAGCAGGCAATATGGTAATCTACCCATGACTCATTCTAAAGGAGATTATCACAAATCCCCAACGGAGGCAGGAGAAACTCCTCATAATACCTATCCTTCACCATTGCTTATTGCATACCCAGACCTGGAGGGCAGGATTCTTCGGTTCCTCCCAAATAAAATTATCCATTTCATCACTTCAGTCTTGGAGGTCACGCATTTATTCACTTTTGCAAAATCAGCCGAGGATAGGAATACAACTGCAAAAAAAATAAATAACACATTTTCTGATCCTGAGCCCAAATACAGAGGCCGAGAATTGTGTGCTTCGTGAACACACACCACAGCTGGTGAAATTACAGCTCATGCCATGCATCTGGGTGTCATTATTTTTGTTATGCAGTGAACTCTGCCTTTTTACTCATTAAACTAGATCAGATCTGCCCTGCAGCCGCCACAGGGACTGATTGGAATAGTTCAATCCTGCAGGGAAAACTGAGGCTGGTCACAGGTTGGTTATTACAGCGGAGCCACTTTAGATGGTGCTGTACAATACTGTTCATTTCCAAACACGCCATCCAGTGTAGGGGTCATTTCTTTGATATACAAAGCTGTGAGGTGCAGGTCTTTCGTTTTCTTCAGCACACAGGTAGAGTACAGGATTCTGTGTGAAATGTCTTCATTCTTTGATTTGAGGGAAAGATATTTAAATGAATAATATGCGACTGACTGATGCATATGTGTTCAGGACATCTCTGACTACATCCATAATGAAAATCAAACATTTTTACAGCACCAATTAAGAGATTTTCCAAAGTAAATGTCCTACATTTGTGCATTCAAAAAAGCAAATTTCTAAATATTTAAGGTGCTATAAAAAGACTTACTGGTGCATATCTAGTATATTTATGTGACACTTTCATAGCATGCTATACTATGACATATTGTATTGCATAGTTTAACAGTTTTTATGACATGTTTACTGCAGGCTGCACTATGACATTTTCATGACGTGTTTTATGTCATTTGTTATATTTATGGCATTTTTTATGGCCTTTCATGTCATTTTATGGGATACTGTATAATTCAAATTTTCATGACATACTGCACAATTACATTGTTTTTTATACTTTGTTATGGCATGACTTTTTTATGACCCCTATGGCTTACTTTACAATGACATGCTTTACAATGACATGCATAATATACCATGCATTTCATGACAATTGTAGGGCTTACTATGAAATTAGTTTTTCATTTTCAAGACATACTATAACTTTGAAAAAACATGTATTCATTTTTGTTATTTAGTTGTTTTGTTACTTACATTATCTCACAGCAAGGGAAACAAGCGAGGAGCATTAGCAACACATTTGAGTAGAAAAGGTAACGTAACGTATAACAAAATATGAAACGCCATGTTCTTCCTCACAATAATCTTTAATATAACCTCTGCATAAACCATGCAGGTTTATTCACCCCAAACAGCCATAGACGTTAGCATTGGTTAGCTGTAAGCTAGCTAGCCACGGTAGCAGTGACCATGTGTTTGTATTTGTTTAAGGCCGCCATCTAGTGGCTTTCCAGTACTGTTTACCTGCGTCATGGCCACGGTCAAAAACGGTATCCTTTACCCGGCATGCAACACGCCAGGCTGCATTACCTTTCCTGTTTAAGTGCAGTCCCATTATATGTGACTGCCACCTAGTGTACAAAATAATGCATTACACAACACAAAAAGACAGGTTCATAAGGCACAGGTGTCGTGTCAAAAGTGATCGTCCTCCATAAAACGGATTGCCGTTGGCAGCCTGTGAAAGCGGTCTATAGTGTTTATAGTTCACTGTTGCTTCATCTGGATCAAACTATCATGACGTGCAAATACATAAAACTGGATGCCCACGGTGATTGCAAAGCAAGTGTGAAACTTGAACTCCTAGATTAAAAAGATAACCATCAAGAAAAACAGAGATAACAATTTAAGCCAAAAGCTCTCTTTAATCTTTGAATATATTTTGTGGAATACATAGACGCTGAGAATGTCACCTGACCTGGCGGTCTACCCTCTATGGATACCTTAAACGAGATGCACTCAGCTTTAAGATTGATCCGTTGTCTTACTCTCAAGAGACGCGGATCAGTGTGGTCTTTTCTTCAACAGTGTCAAATGAAGTTAATGTACTGTATTGTTCTTGTGCCCTCAGCTGAGTTGCTTATCGGGTTTGATGTTTTTGCAGCTCTTGATAGTTAATTAATCCTGCTGACAAGTGATAGTATTGTAGGAGCTTTGGCCTTTACCGATCAATGCTAAATTCATCAAAGCCTCCACATCGCCCATAACTTGATTAACCACACTAAAGTCCTATTCATAAACATTCTGTGAATTATCTTCGGGGCACTCAGGAGCCACTAATTTCATCGGTGATCTATTTGGCTCTCACTTTTTCAGTTTTGCCCTGCAGCTCAGCCACCTGTTAGGATTACACATAACCCAGCTTCTTCACATTTCAGCACATCACTGCTCGCTAATTAGATTCCCTCTTGGGTGCAGTGGAGTCGAAACTCTGATCGGAGAGATAGCAAGAGAAGCCAACTGAGAACAACTTGAAGAATCCCTGCTTGACCCCGTGGAAGCATCCCAAACTGTTAATCCCACAGAGAGACACCCTGAGAAATGATAAATGTCATGCAAGAACATCATGAGCGAGACATTATTTTCTAAAGGAACATAGTACTTGCATTCAATCACTTCTTACAAGGTATTCTTGTGCAGGTCTTGCATCATACTCTCTACCTTTTTCAGCCTGCCAGGGTTGGCGGCAGCAACATTGTCAATGTTCCACTTGTATTTGAAGTGCCTTTGCTTCTCTTGAAGAGTGAATTTTTAGTAGTAATAGTAGTATGTATATCTCTCACTCTGGGTATTCCTCCTCTTAGTAATTCTTACACTACATTAAATTGTATATAGTATCAGAGTAAAACCAGAAAAAAACATACAAACCATACAAAACTAAAGAAAACATCATCTGATGTTTGCGTTGAACAGTGCATTAAAACCATTTGATTAATTCATGATGCATTTTCGGCCTCATGTGAACACAGATGTTGTACACAAACGGCCACATGATGGCGCCTAAAACTCACGACTGTGGCTTGACATCTGCCTGTGGCAAATGAAGTGATGACAATTGCTTATAAAGAGGTGGAAATTAAAGATGCATATATTTGACTTTTACTTTCTTTTGACATTAGAGGCCCCGCAGCATGGCTGCCTATTTATCTTGTGTGGGTTTATGTCTCCACGAGGTGAGGACATGCTGTAAATGATGACACTGATCATTATCTTTGACCAAAAAATGAAAATGCTATTAAAAGAGTAGTTGTTGCATTGAACTCGTTCATATTTTCGGAGTCTTTCTGAACTAAACATATCTCTTCTCTTGTTGTCTGACCTTTTTTTTTTTTTACTTAATTGTTAATAGTTTACTCAAATAATAATTAGTTGCAATGAGTTTTATGCTTTTGCTCTATAAATATGGCCACGATGGTACAGTTAACATCAGTGACTTGTTACTGCTCCTGTCTGCCTAATTAGCTAACATTTCTTTCAATCAGATTTTTTCTTTTCTTTCTGGCATGTAGAGGACAACAGATCACTCCTATTTTAAGAGAGTGGTGCTTAGGCAGAGGGTAGATTCGAGTCCATCATCATCTCCTCATTTCCTGCAGCTATTTAAGACTATGCCTCTCCAAAATAGGCGCCCGATGACCGCAGACGAAGCTATCTGGGGACCTGCTTTCAAACTAATTTGAGGATATTAGGATGTCTCAGAATGTTTTGTTTTGACATTTCTATACCTTCGTCAGCCGTCGCGTACAAAGCGTGTGCCATCTGACTTAATGCCACTTTAGAAGTCATCTCTGATGTTTTAGGCTTCCATAACTATATATTGTACAGCTTAAGTGCTTTATAATTTCTATGCTGCACATTGTTATTTTGGAAATGTACTCAAAACCCAAAGTAAGGTTTAACTGACAGACAGGTCACACACACACACAAAGTGCAGCTCAGTGAGCCCAGTCCTTTCGACATCCCGCCCAAAGGTTATATTCTATCCGAAATGTTGGGTGTGTAGTAAAATACATGCTCCACACTGTCTGGCTCTCCTAATGAAGGGGTTTAGGACTGGCAGTCCTGTGTTTGTACCATGTATCATGCACCGCTCTATCACTGGATACAAGGTCAGATCATATCTCATCCTATATCTGCCAGCAATGCAAGTCTGCAATGAGAGCTCAGTCTATTAGACACAGTGGAGACATTATTCCAGGATATGAAGCCATTACTGTAAAAAAAAGAAAAAATAATAATTGATTGCTTTTGAGGCATAAAAATATAATTTAATGCTTTTTGGAGGCTTTCTCTGCTCTCATTGTTCATGACTTTATAAACAGCACATAATGGAGTTTTTCACAAAAAGCCTCTGTTGTGTTATTCTGAGACGCAGCTGTACGTGGCCAGACTTGTCCGACTGAGAGCTTTCAGCACCCACAGTGTTAATGTATAATGTCAACGCAGTAGGGAGCCTTGTTAAAAAGCAATTAAGCCAAAATGATTTAAACATCGTGCGGTTTGGACATTGGCGAGCCTCGAGGTACACACTGTGTTGTTGTCTTAAAATGAGAATTTCACTGTCTGCTCACACTGAAAACCGCTATTTGTGTGAGTATAGCTCTAACCACACTTTCCCACACCCGCCAAACCATACCGAACCACAGACTTCAGATGAGTATGCTCACCACACACGCTCACACACTCACACAGAGACACACACACACACACACACACGCAGTATTCACATGAAGAGTAATTGAGGGGTTTGACTAGTTTTTGGTGCATTAAAACAGTAGCTGTTTTAAATGACAGGGGCTGAGACATACTTGCATTGATGTCTGTGAGGCTGGTAAAGATGGCTGATTACTCAAAGAGGACGTGGCATTCAGTAACTCTTATTATATTTCTCTTTATTCGGTGGAGTTTGACTGAATCGCACCGTTTAAGCTGTTCCTGACTGTAATACATTCTTAATCCAAGGCTTTCTTGCAAGGTAAATTCGTTTCGTGGGTGATTTCAGGCACAAGCCTTTCTGCAAACAGTGTTTTATACTTGGTCTTATTTTTGATGACATTGCTGCTGACAGTTGAGACTCTTCAACAGGCAACCCATGAGCTCTTACGTTGTTCGCCCTGTTTCCAAAGCAGCAGCTCATCCCATATTCCATGTGATAATTTGTGTGTATCTCCCAGTAAGTCTACCAGAGTTATGTAAGCAGCCTCGATTTTAGTTTCAGTGGCCGTTGTCTTAGACTTAGATTAGTGCTAGGCCACAGTCAGACACATTTTGGCTGTTGGCAGATTGTTAGCTAACATTATGTGTGCAAATGTGCTCATCACGGCCAGACGGCTTGGATGTGGTTTGGAACATCTGTGTGGTCCCCGCTCAGAAGAAGACAGACAGGGGAGAGACAGAGTGTGAGGAACAGGCCAGGGGAGGGGTGGTGGGACCCCAGGGCGGCTCAGAAAGAAGCCCTCAGTTTTTCCATCGATGCTGTCGCCACCACCATGGTGGCGGTGTTGCCTGTGAGCAGAGCCAGGGGACAGTGTGAGGCAGATGCAAAGTGTTAGTGTGTGTGTGTGTGGGGGGGGGGGGGGGAAGCGAAAGAAATATGGAGGAGAGAAAGCAAGATGGGGACAAAGCGACTTGTGGGGAACTGTCAGTCTAGTCGATGACTGATGAAGTTGAAGGTTAGGTCTGGCAATTCATGGAGCTGCTGGTGGGGGGAGGGGGGGGGAGTTGAAAGGAGCCTTGGTCCAAACCTGCGGTGGGCTCCCCCACCACCAGCAGCAGCAGCAGCACCACAGCCTGTATGCGTGTGGTGTTTATTTACGAGCCTGTTTAACCACGGCGCGGTCCCTGTGGTGGACTGACACAAGATGACAGCAGTCTAAATGTCTTGCCCTTTAAATCCAGCCTAATGGTCGCTTAGTGCTATGGAGACAGGCACTGGGATAGGCGCCTGGGGTCTTTTCATAGGGGCCCTCTGAGTAACACATCAGCTAACACATCTATGGGCCACCATCCAGAGCCTTATTACTACCTGCTTCTGCGGCCATGGCGCCACAGATTTAGCTATGGATTTGTGTGTGGGGGGGGAGTGGGGGGGGACAATGCAAGCATGGGGATAGACACTATCCACCTACTACAGCTGCTCTGACAATGATTTTGGATATGAATGTCTTTTTAATATCTGTGCCTGTGGCGTCTGGGACAGTTGGAATAGCCACTGGGTGGCTGGTTATATGTAGAGTTAAAAAAACAGCAATTTAATATGATGTTTTGTACGTCTGCGCTCCACAAGAGCTGAATTCCTAATTCTAAACCTACAATTTAATTTCCACACCAGAAAAATTGCAGTCCTTTTTATTGTTGTTGTTTTTAACATTGCATCGCTGTCCAGACTAGAACACAAAGAGTTAATCCCTTGTGTTTTTGCCTGAAGTAACTCTGTGGTAAGTTAATAGCAGATGTGAATGTTATTGGGCAAATTATATGCAATATGAGAGCAAACATACACTTCACATAAAAACAACCTTCGTAAACACACCATACCTGCATACCATTCTGTGTGGGCTTGCCAGCCAATGCAATTAGACGCTTTCTGAGAGGAAGAAAAGATTATCATCCAAAACCTTGTGCCTTGCTCAATTCGTGTGAAAAGAAAAGAGGTTCATTGTGAGTCAGAATCTGCCTGTCAATAATCCACTTCAGATCTTAGTTAAAGTCATTCTGATCATACCTCTGGGATCTAAGAGAGGAAACAGGCAAAGGGAAAAAAGTTGGCCACAAATCCCATGGGAATCCATCTCTGCAGAAGAGTCGTCTCCTGAATCACCTGTTGGCCTCGCTTTCTGTTGTTACCCCAACCTCAACTTGTTGCTCAATGAAGCACACACACACACACACACACACACACACACACACACACACACACACACACACACACACGCACACAAAAGGCTTTGAGCTTCAATCTGCATGCTTCGGTCCTGTGCAAACACAGATCAGACCATACTCATTGGGCCGTGTCTCTGGCACTCATCGGGCTGTTTGTACTGCAATTTCCTCCCCGCTCTTATCCATGTTTTGTCCACTGTCATTCCAGCGGGATTATGGGATGCTTTCATCATGCAGGAACCTCAACTGAGGCAGTGGGGGAAATGCAAAGAAGGCATGTTGTTTTGCTCCTCTCGTCACACGTAGTGTTATCATCACATGCCTTAATGAATGCTGCAGTCTGGAGTTCTCCTTAGAGCTTATTATTATTTTGTTGCTGCTCTCCTGTCCATCTCAACAAATACTGTGTTTGAAGCACCTTCATATTCACTCCACCTCTTCCAGCCACTGGCAAATGCTGAATATATTGTACATGTGTCTTTAAAAGCTATAGGTATTTTTGCAGCAAGAAAGAGTAATATAAAACTTCTCAAACTCATTTACACATACATGCACATACAAACTTTATGGGTACCTTTGACCTTACTACTTTGTAGGAAAGCATGTTATTAGCTGCCGCGACAGCTTGTGGCTGGTTATGTTGTCACCTTGTAAGTCTGTGTGTGTGTCTGCGTGTGTGTGTGTGTGTGTGTGTGTGTCATCATGGGAAACTGTGGACACATCTCTTTTTCCTATCAGAGCAATGTCAAAATGTGTGTCAGTGTCTTCTTAAAACTAATTCTGTAGACATGCTTTTGTGCAAAAATCAACATTTGGTTTTACTCTCTGTTGTCTGATTATTTCTTTTAAAAAGTGAAATATATATACATTATAACGTTTTTTGACAGAAGCATGTGTGCACACTTTACTCGTGTGCCACTGTGTGTACTCTTCTTACTAAACTAGACCAGTGATGTCAATATCCTCATCTGCAAATTCTTAGAATAAGTCATCAGAGTAGATTAAGGTTCCGTCTAGACATAATCTGTGGTTGGTTTTGTGTTTTCTCTTCACATTAGTTAAGGCTTTGGTGAGGTTAAGATTATCCAAAGACAGTGCTCCGAGGCTTCGGCCACTTGTGGCTCTAATCTGCGGGGGGACAGTTTAGTAGATTTTAGTCTTTGATGAGATGCACTCCGTCTCCAATACTGATGAGCTCTTAGTCGTCACCACTGCCCAGCCTCGCTGCTGTGGTCAAGGCCTGCCGCCTCCCTTCTATCCAAGAGACTCATTCATCCCAAAACAAACAGACACAGTCATTACAATTAAGCAGTGCTATTAAAAGGACAGCTGACTGGCAGATTAAGAGAAGAGAAATGAAGTGGATCATTGTGTTATTGCAAGCAGTCAACTCTTTAAAGGTTGTGAAGTTTTGTTTGTTTGTCCATGAGTCTAAATATACCTATTAGCGTGCATGTTGGGATTTGAGCAAGTCATGCTCCTGGAAAAAAACAGCTTTGTGAGTGAAGAAGTTTTTTCTAACTTAAAATTGCACTGCTTTTGCTGCTTTGCGTCTCAAGAGCAAATGAAAACAAGCCAGAGGAGACACTGAGGGCTCAGACTTGGTTCTTAAGGGGCCTTGAGACTTGAAGGATTAAGATTTTGGGGGAGGTTCTTTTAAATGGCTGATAGCACAAAGTGAGAGAGGGAGCAAGGCAGGGCAGGGCAGGAGTCTGTGTGGCGGACCAGCAGCAGCTTTACTCTTCAATCAGTGAGATGAAAATTGCCACCCCTGTCAAAGTAGAGGTGTTTACTGAAAGGAGGACAAGGGAGAAAAAGAAACAGAGAGAGACCTCTTGAGAGGGAGAGTTATGCAACCAGTGGTCCAGGGTTCCCATGGAGCAGGGCTGCTAAATTTGGTCAATCAGGGCAGAAATAGCAGAGGTGTTGATAGGTAGGATTAGGTATGATCCTGCAATGATGTATATTGACACATAACCAAATTGCACATCTCTGAATGTGGCTAAAATGTGGCAAACAGAATGACAGCTTTCTGGGAATGAAAGTGGAGCATCAGCTGTAAGACACACTCTAGGTCTCTTTGAGAAAGTAATTCCACAATGTATCAGGGAAAGTGAGGCAAAAATGCAGCATCTGAAACTCCAGGGAACTGTTTAGGGTAAGAGAGGCTGTCAACATGTAAATGTCACTCATGACCTCAGCTGTTAATCATTTGTATGGGTTTGAACATAAGTGATTCCCATTAGAAGTATAGCCTAAATCTAAGGCTTGTGCGGATTGGTATCATGGTGGTCTCAATGGTGATTTATGATACAGTAGGGCCTTGCGGCAATGCTGCCCGCAGTGTATTTTGTGTTTTTCTAGATTTCATTGATCAGTGATGTGATGGACAGATGTAGTCAGGCCTCTTTGTCATTGTTAGGGCGCTTCAGCAGTGAGGATCCCTGAAGTTTTATGACCTCTCTGGCCTTAGTGATTTTCTTGTTTTTAAAAATGTATTTTTAAATGTGAGTTTCTTTCAAATGTAAGCTTACTTTCAAACTCTGCCATCATGTTAAAGAACTTTGCGGCCTCCATAATTTAGAGCAATTTGGAATTTGATGTCACTAAGAAAGGCCGCTGGATTAAATGCTCATCCATTTGGCTTTTTAGGGAAAGTGGATCATAGTTTTGTGGAGTGCATTGTGACATCTTCATAAATCAGTCTAATCATAGGGTTGTGGTACACCCCTGCTTTGTTTGTGTCTTTCTTTAATGCCATGCACATGTGACCAATGACATGCTTGCACAGATGAGCGAGCGCCAGCGTGCTCTTTCAGCTGTAGAGGCGGTTAGACGTCTGCCTTACATTCAAGAACTGTGGGGGGAACATGCCAGACGTTGTTTGGATGTTTTGCTGTGGGCTCTGGCATAAAGCAGTACTCCACATCTTAAAGCTAAACCCCTACAGACGTGAATATCATCTGTAATTTTATAATTTGTGCCTAAATTTTGGTTCGAATTTATGTTTGATCACCTAGCAATGTCCAGTCTACTTTTCTTTACATACTGGCTCACTTTTCCCTGTTGTTTCATACAGCAGAATATATGAGTTTATTCACATAGAAGCACACTAAGAGCTCCTTTATTGCAGCAATATATTTCACCAGGAAGAACTTGACTTGCTTCAGGCTGAACGCAGCTGGGCACCACATGCCTCATATCTTTGGTGCGTTCCATGAACCGTTCAGACAAGATACTGCTCCCGTCTTTGTTTCACTTCACTGGCTTCTCGTCTATTTGTGCCGCTTTCTTTTATCCAAAGATTTATATCAGTCACTGTATCTACATACTGCACCCATCATCAGACACTGCATTTAAGTTCTCTTTAAAGACATCCATGCTGTCTAAAGTGGAGGCAGGCCTTGCTTGTATAGCAGCTGATGAACGCTGGAATGCTTTTGGTCTTATCGTGTTGTCGTCACTATCCAGCCACAGCAGGCCGAGCCCGAGCGACGCGCATGCAAGCGAGACACGATGTCATCATGAACTCAGAGGTTTGAGCAACACTGTGAGTCACGCTTTAAATCAACATTTCCCTCTACTACTTTTACAGCTTCAAGTCACAAACAAGCAACTCCTGTGAGAGCAAGAGTGCCACTTATCATATTTCGAAGTAGATTCCTGTAGGAGCATCTAATTTATGTTTTCGTGTTGAATTATGGCACTTTAATGGTTCACAATCAAATAAAAATAGCTCTTTTAGGGACCAGTTTTTATACACAGTGCTGTTTAGTATCTCCTGCTCCATTCATTTGAATGTCCCAGTGAGCTTGTCCCTTTTTTTCCTTTCGGTTGAAGTATACATTTACTTATTTTATTATTATTTCTGCACACTGTTTCATAAGGAATGTTACTGCAATCCCTAATCCTAGTTGACCACATGAAGAAAACAAAATATTAAACCAGTGGGTGAATACAGTTGAACATCGGCCCAGTCACTGAAATACGGCTAGCGTTTCTCTCATACGCAGAGCACTGGTGACACAGGCAACAACAGTACGACTGGCTGTCTGTCAAATTTCCAGCGGTGGCTTGTAGTCTACGGTGAGCACAGATCTGGTTGTGATTACTATAACAGAGACAGTAAATCATGACGCAGCAGGAGACTAATTTGTGGTGGGGGGAGGGGGGGGGGGGGGGGGGCCCGGCCTTTTCTTTATGGAGTCGCAGTTAACTTCAAAAGACACATTAACGTGTGCAAAAGAACATTTCAGTTGCAGAAGAGCAACCATGAAATTGTATATTTATGTTTAATGCTCATGATATAATGTACAAACAAATGAAGGGAAACACCAACATTAGGTGTCTTAGAAAGGTTCTTCGCCAACATCAATTCACCTTAGCATAGATCCTACATGTCTGTGAACTCTACTACAGGGATGAAGACCACTCTTTCAAGAGATATTCCCTCATTTGATGTTTTGATGATGGTAGAGGAGAACGTGGGTTAAAGGGCTAACACATCACACACAACACATTACACATGACATAAGTATCATATCCAACAAAGACCCGTTGTGTCCTGTTTATTATGTTTCTCCACTCATTTATGCAGGTCCATCGCTTGATTTAATCTCCGTAATCACATTACAACCAACAACAAAAATTGGAAAAATGCAGAATGAGTCATTTTTGTTTGTTAGCTCACCTGTGTGGATGTTGTGCATTTAAACAGGAGTCCTTCTGTCTCAGACGCAGATCTAACAGCATTTAAGTCAGAATTTTCCACTCTGGTTGGAGGCATAGTGAGTCAGCATCAATAAAAATTTTAGGGCCATCATGCCTTCTGTGAGCCAAAATTCAGCACTACAAATAGCAAGCAGATAAAGTGGGATTGTCTCGCATATCATCTTTCCAGGACAGCCTGAATGGCTTATTAGGACACTAAATCCCGGTCTGTTTGTTTTGGAACAAAAACATGTGTTTTTTTTCCACTTTTTACTGTAAAACCACAAAATGTTTGACAAAAGAACATCCTTCCAGCGAAGCTATAGGACTATGTGATAACTAATAGGCAAAAGACTCCTTCATTTTTCAAGTCTTCCATACAACACAAACAGTGTTTAGAAGTGCTCAGTCTGCCCCTTAATCTTTGGCTGCTGAGATGTTTTTGTCTCTACGGCTCTGCTTTTCAGTTTTAACTCCTTTGAATCTTCCTCTCTGGGTCAAATAATTCCCTGGCTTCACATCAGTTCTGTGGTGGCTCCACTAATGGTGCTGTAATTTTGCATCTCTTTGAAGTTCTCCCCGACCGTTGTGTTACCTGCAGTCTGCGCTTCTCTGAGGTTTTGGGATGGGGCAGGGTAGCTACCCTCTGCAGCCTAATTAAATGTAATTGCTCCATTTTGTAGTTGTGCCCGTGTGGAGAGGGGAAGCCTTGTAATAAGGGAGATTGCATGAAGGGTCCGAGGATCACAGACGCCAAAGAGGAGCCACGAGGAGACGATCTGGAGACGCTTCCCCCTCTGTCGCCTCCTCTGTCCTGAGCAGACCTAGTCATTACCCCCTCCACTCTTCTCATTCTGGCTCTGTCTCTCCTTTCCTCCGTTGTTCTCTTGCTCCTTCATCCTCTCTGTCATCATCACTCTGTCTTCCATTCACAGTCATGCGTAAACAAAGCGAGAGCGTTTTGAATATTCCACTGAAAAACACGCTTCATACGCAGTTAGCGTGTTGTCATCTGGACATGAAAGAGATATATGTTGCTGCTGGAAGATGAATCCCGAGTGTGCACAGGAAGTGTCTGGTATGATCGCTATGGCCTTCCCTCAGGTGGCGTCACAGTTGTGCAAAAGCTGGAATTCTTGGAATCCTTCAGGCACCTCTGGGACTCCGTAACTGAGTCAGACACCAAAATGGGCTGTTTAGCCCCCCGACACTGACTGGTGGAGCGGCAGGAGACACATTCTTTCCGGTAAAAGAGGAGAAGGAAGAAAGGAAATTACAGGAGAGAGACAACATGACACACAGGGAGCGCCAGCTTGACCGTGACCCTGCGGGATGACAGGCTGACAGGGGATGCATGATGATGTGTGTGTTGTGGGTACAAAGGTGACTTAGATCGAGGGATAGGCATCATTCTCTCTCTCTGTCAACCTTTTTTTGGGGGGGGGAGGTGCCAGAAATCCCTCCGTGTGAGGATGATGACATTCCTTCCTGCTGCTGTAGCACCACATACTTTTCCTGCGTCAGGCTGTCCTGCTATTTGCCTCCCTTGTCCTCCTCCTCCTCCTCCTCCTCCTCCTTCTCCTCCTTCTCCTCCTCCACCACCCGACTTCTCCGCTCTGTGGTGCCAGTGCGTCTGCCACACGGCCTGTTAAGTCTAATGCGACACAGGCTCCGGATCACATTTCAGCCTCACATGAACACCCCCCTACTTGATCCCCCCCCTCCCCTCTCCCATCCTCGTCCTCCACACCCTCCGCATTTCCTCTCTTCCACACTGACCAGGCCTGGCATAGGAAGTATCCATTTGATTGGAGAGCGCAGATCAATAAAAGCGAAGGATCCCAAAGCCATCATTTGGTGTTTTATGATCCAGGAAAGTGTCCGCTAAATGATTTCTCTGCTTGTTAGAATAGTTTTGTGAAGCTGGAAATGGGTGGCAGTAGCCAAGCTTCTGCTCAGATGAAGCAGTGCGTCTGTGTGTGTGTGTGTGTGTGTGTGTGTGTGTGTGTGTGTGTGTGTGTGTGTGTGTGTGTGTCTGCATGTGTGTGTGTGTGTGTCTGCTTTCCTGACAGTGAGAGTAGGGGTCTCTCGAGGAGCAAAGATAAAAGTTGAAGAGGGAAAACATCAAAAGTGCGGTGGGGAATGAGTGTGGTGAGATCGCACACAGTGCCGGGCCTGCTGTCTCTCTCATGACCTCCCTGTCATGTGGCTTCCATGAGAACCAAACATCCAGCCGCAGTTGTTTCCATGCTAAACCAAGCTGCTTTGGTGATCCGAAAGCTTTTTTTTCTTCTTTTTGACTACCACAAAGCAAATCGTTTGGCTGTTTCTGCACCACTGCTTTCTACATCTTATCATGTGTGAAAGTCTCAGCATCACACACGGTATCATTCTCGTTTTTTGCAAAATCTCTTCACTGTGAACCAAATTCTCTGTGCCATGTGGTCAATCCCTAAATCACACATAAATATTCTGGTAAACACAGTTGAAAGATACCAGGGGGAAAAAAGGCTTCTTCAAAACAGTGTTGTGTACGTGTGCACTGCTTCATAAATCTGCCAACCTTATCACGCTCCTGTTCTAAACAGGGGGCACAACCAATTAACGAGGCCTACACAGTAATTCGCTGTCTGCGTGTTGAATAACTCCTCAATCCCAGTTCCCATTAGTGGCTTATAGCTGCAGAAGTTCATAATTATACCATGAATTGTATACGTGCTTGATTCGTAATTATACCATCTGTGTAATTATAGATTCATGCTTCCTCTGCTACCTGTTTTGACACATATTTCTTGAACTCATGTGATCAGAGCTATTGGTGTGTAAATGTTAGTGAGTCAGGGATCTCAGTTGATCTTTTGGCAAATGGTTTTGTTGTTTCCAAACATTGGTTAAAAACTGTTTTGGTATTAAAAAGTGGAAATGCTTCAACTCCTTTTCTCTGAGGATGAGACTTTCCAGTCGAATGGTTCTGGCTTATAAAGAAGGCAATGTTTTCCATTTATTTTCTATTTTTAGCAAATAAGTCATGTGCATTTTTCTTCTGGGGTGATAGAACTGGAGCTATGAAGTACTCACAACATGAAACTGCATATTTTCTAACCACGTGTCTGCTCTATGATTACTGCCTTTTCACTCCACAGTCGTGGTATAGTAGGTGCCCTGGAATTAATGTAATTGTTTGATGTGTAAAGTGTAAAATCAGCATCAGATTGAATGCATTTATGAGTTTATCAAATCCAGATGGAGCCATATTTTACTCAGCATGATTCAAATATCCATCTCCTTGAGTCTGCTTGCAATTAAACCATTCAGTGCTTGTTCAACAGCCTGAGAAAAATCCAGTCTTTTGGAATCAGTGGGACACAAAGCAGGGTGAGCTGTTAACACCGGGAAAGACCACCCCTGATTTTGACTGTAAATGATATTATACGTCCGTCAGAGCTCAAAGTCCTACATCAAAGCAAAGCAACAATTCAACTGTGACTGGTTTTTGGCCTGTGTGAAAAAATCAGGAGTGTTTTGAGTGCTGTAGAGTTAATCTCTTCTTTGGATACACAACAGTGATCCTTCCGCACACTTTATGAAACATAGCTAATCAGGTGAAAAATGAGCCAGAGGACCAATAAAAAGTGCATTATGGGAAACTCCAGATATTCTGTGAGATCGAGAAAAACAAGAAGAATCCCTTTCAGAAATTGCCCTCGGGCAACATGGGGTTAACGAATGGAAAATATTTGTGTGCAGTTGATTAAAAAGGAAAACTCAGATTAAACCCACTGATACAACTAATCGGAATTGTGTGTTTTGTGGCTAAAGAGTAGAAAGGAAAAGAAGAATAGAAATATTTTGATATCAAAACTAAATGACAGAATGGGGACTGCCTGTAATACAAATCATCTTCTAACCACATAATGAGGCAGTATAAACATGTTTCTTTGAGATGACATTGCTAATCCTGAAGACAGCAAATCTGTTGTGTATCTTTCTCATGAAGTTCAAAAGGTAAAGCTCCTGATCGGGTAACAACTGGCTCAAAGGGTTGAAACCTGCATTAAAGTCTCTCTTTTATTTCCTTTCACTTTCAAACATTTACTGTCCTAAAAGTGTAAATAAGGTTAATCAGAAAAGGGGAAATGCATGAAAATAAGGCAAAGGAAATTTGCTATTTAATTTTCCTATTTTTTAAATTTGATCAGGGATTTTTTTATAAATATATTCACAAAAAATGGACCATTTGACAGCATGTGTAAGTTCCCCCCAGGGGCAGAGGTGGACCACTGAGCACTGGATAAGCATCACAGGGGTCAAAGGGGCAACATCTAAATGAGAGAAAAAATAAAATACGTTTCAGCCTCTCTCATTAAAGTGCAGTGCACCGTGGGGACTTCCTGGGTTAATAACTGGGATGGGGTTTGCATTACTTTGTGTCTCAGCAGCAGGAGAGGAACACAACCCTTTAATACAGCAGCTTCAATTACACCACATCAGGAAAACGATGTCCCCTCAGATCCCATTAACAAAAATAATACTCAGAAACTGTAGCGTGTGTGTGTCTGGTGCCGTGTGTGTTTGTGCATGTCGGACGAACTTTAAGTGTTCTTTGGTGAGTTAAATTTGGCTCCTCAACTCATATAGCTGCTCTGGAATTCATACATTTGTCAGAACTGCCTTTTAGTCAGCGCTGGAAAGACTAATGTGTTTAAAAGTCCACCAACATCTGTTAAATTGCTGCCATTGATAATCATCTCAACTACCGGCAAATTGCTGCATCTTATCGTGGGCAATTAACAAAATACGGAACTTCTAAAACACCCTCCGGCTGTCTTTTCTCTTCCTGAAATTCTCTCTTTCTTTTTCTCTCTCTCTTTCAGCTGCTCAGACATATGTGGCCTCATGTCAGGGGATGCCTCTTGTAGTGAATGCCCATTGAAGGAAGCTATTTTGCCAAATGCCAAAGCCATTGAGTTGCTTCATATCCTGTCAGATAAGCGGCCACAAAGAGCTCTCTTTTTTTTCCCCCCCACTTCCAAACCTAACATCTCAACATCCTCCCCTCTTCCTCCCCGCTCCCCTCCTACTCCACTTGTTAGTTGATAAAGAGCGTTGTAATGTCAGGAAGGACACACATTCCTCACAATGTACTCACAGATCTCTGAGGAGCAGGGGTTAGCTTCCTCACAATGTGTGTGACAGATCAGAGGCAAGAAGGGTAGAAAAAGAGAGACGGAGACGAGAGGAGCAGCAATATGCAACATTTGAGAAGAACTGAGAAATACATGGGGAGATAAACTTGAAACACACACAACTCTACCTTAGCTTTATCATACATGAGCCACTACATCTTTTCTCTCAATCTCAATTGCATCAGTTATCCCCCTCTTTGGAAAAACTGAAGCTCTGAGGGCCAAACTTGGCACCGTGCCGAATGTAATGTCTCACAGCTCCAAAGTGCACCAAGTTCAAATATCTTCAACTTTATATGATTTCACCGCAGGAGTCAACAGTAGCAAGTTTTCTAAGTCCCATCAGTTTGATTGCAAATTACATGCATAGCACAACAAAAAAGCCTCTGTTTCTCCAGCGAGCCAATGTTTCAAAATCTCCCTTGTGGCAACATTTGGACGCTCCGCAAGTAGAACGCTCAATAAAAAAGCAGACTTGGTGCTTTACCCCAAACCATTAGCAGTGAGCTGAGTCACTCGACGTGGTACACAGGCGTTAATTGCCTCGTTGCCTATAACCTTTTTTGGAATCCTTTTTTTAACGCTGTTGTTTTTGTAAACAAGGTTGTTTGGAAGGGATCGTAAACACCTGTGTGCTGGGAAATATTCTACGTGATCGGGACACTTGGATGCTGAAGAGTCTGTCTTGGGCAAATAAGTGAAAAGCTACCAGTGTGATTGTTCGCAGGCTTGTGATTTGTGTTATCTCACAGAAGCTTGTGGTTCTTGTTATGCAATCAAGGATCTTTTACCACTTTATTTTCTTTAATCTTTAAACCATGCTTTGGTTTCTTACACATCTTCTATTCCAAACCTGAAGCTGATCTGTAAACTGTCTCCAGATGCTCCAGTTTTTGTAACTGACTCGATTTGTCAAAGCAAGAGTAAAGTGCCCAATAACAATATTAAATGTCACATGTGTATTACTCAATACAGTGTTGGCATCACCATTCTTGAAATCCTGATAATAATATGTTTTTAAAGTTTAAGATTTTCACATCCCTGAGCTTTTTTTCTAACCTTTTTTTCCCATTCCTACACAAGTCAACCTTGGCCTTGCTCAGTAGATTTACAATCTATAACATTTAACAGTCCATAACCGCCTTGAGTTTATCTTCATTTTATTTGCACATTTTCAATTTGTCAACATGAACTATTTCAATTTAGTTGCCCTGCTGACTCTGCAAAAAAGGCTGCTATATGTTGCGCTAGCAGAAACAGTATGAAGCCTTCCCAGTTTGGCTCCTATCAAAATGTCTGAGATGCTTGTGGCTTCGTGATTAAGCTGCTGCAAACCACACAGCCCAGGGAGAGTAAACCCAACATTTAAACCAAAACCCAGATACAGGCAGCCTGGGCAACAACAGTGGCATATTAGTAATTACCCCAAGACAAAATGTCCGTCATTTGCGTGTAACCCACATTCAGGCAATTCAGCTTCTCAGCACATGGAATTAAGTTTGGGAGGCTTTATGGGGTTTGGGGGGAGAATTATGCAGCCATGAATTGTCTGCAGGAATTAAGAAAACTGTCTCAGGTGATTAATGTTGAGATTTTCAGCTTCATACTGTTGTCATTTTTCATGTTTATTTTTCATTGTTCTCTCTCTCACGGTCAAATACAGATCACCTGGTAGATGGACTTCAAAGCAAGCAACAATTGGAGATCAATGGCACCATTACTTACCAAGTCCCTGTGAATCCCTTTCTGGCCAGTAGGACCTTTTCTAGAGGGGAAAAAAAAAAACATCTGTCCGGCAAATGCTTCCATATGGACACAAAGAGAAGGGCACATTCTTGTGGAAATGAAAGCAAGTCCTTTAATCTAAGAGACATAATCAATAAATGATAAGGCCTGTAGTCAAAGGGAAAAGTGGTAGTTTGAAGATAACTAAAGACAAGATTAGTGATGGGACAAAATGGGGTGGTGGGGGGGGATGTTGAATTAAAACATTATGCACGGAGGACTTAGTAATCACGGGGTCCTATCAGCTCTTTAGATCACTTCCTGCAAGCTTAGCTAAGTCGTATTCAAGTGATCATTGTTTTATCTGGAAGGAATGCTAATTGGAGTTGTAGAGAAGCCAACCCTTGACGACATCACCAAAATACATTATGTGGTCAGTTTAAATGAGACAACAGATGCATTCACAACAACTATTATGCAAAGGAGACATTGGAGTACCAACTTGGAATGCAATCTGAGTCTAGCAAATATTTACCAACAGCCAGAGAACAGAAAAAGAGCCGAAAAGACAGCAAGCATGGTTAATGACTGAGTACAGAGAAGGGCTGAAATGTACATTTCTGTAACAGGGGGTTGGGCTGAGGCTTCTGAGTGCGATTCGAGCCCCTCGGGAATGTGTTGTGTTGGACATTTAATGATAACCAAAGATAACCAAAGCAGTGGGCATTTTCAATCAACGTAGGCTTAAAGACCAGAATTATATTTCAGTGCCAGGAGAGTTTGTTCATCTCTGGAGCTGTTTCTAATGATATGGAATGACCCAGACGGGTGCTACTGGTCTTAAAGTCCCTAAAAATAGAGATGCTTATTTGCAATCCCACATTTTGGCCATGCACACAGAGGATGGCAAACTGTGACACCAGGCAGGGAGTCTAAGTTTCTAGCAAGCCTGGCAGCCTTTGAAATATTAAATATGGAAATATATCCTTTGACATCTGTATTACTGGTGAAGAAGGTTGAGAGCTCTTGGCATTCACGTTATGATTCAGTCTTGAATCACTCAAGTATAAGGCAACTGTTCAATTGTTCCCTCTTTTCCCCATAATCCTTTCTCTTTCCTTCAATCCAAAACGTATACACCTATTCTTTTCTCTAATGTGAAATCTGCGGTTTCAGGGTGACAACAGTGGCCTCTTTTCAACAGATGCATGTTTAGTTTGTGGTTTGTACCAGCAGGGGTATTTGTTAACGGATCCTTTCAATGTCCACAGTTTATAAAATTAGTGGAAAAGATGCCCTACACATAAATGTAATCCTTTGTCTCTGGCTGTAGCTGACAGTGGGTGCTGGAGTGCGTGTGTGTATGATTTATACCTTTCTCTAAAATGTCAGCTGTGAGAGTGACAGTAATATGATGTTTCCCACCCACAACGGAGGAACACACACACAGACAGCAACCTCAACATGGCTGTTTGCTGAGGCTATGGGTGTTCCCAATAATTGTCTTGCCCACAACAGAGACAATGAGCATGCTGCACGATTTAGGTTTGGTCCTGTGAGTGGAAGAACCAGGACGTACATGAGGGAATAAAGCAAATTCAGTCAGTCTGTTATTTGTGGAAATCTTGCTGTTTGGAATTAACATCAAGACTTTTTAACTTGTGCACTTGGGGCGGGTTTAGCAGTATACGTTGGCAGTGATGAAGGGAAGAGCTGTGCAAACGTCTGTCCAAAGAAGTGAACTTGACCACTTTGCTCATTTACATTCACTGGGTGTTGCCTTTAGTCAGCTCATTTAGGGTTCCTCAGATGTTGGTGTGAACAAATCAACATTTAGATAGCGTACTAATGTGCGCTGAGGAGACCCTCTGAAGATAACTACCTTTGATATGACCCCCTGCGACTCACACTGTCCCCAGCTTAGCCCCACCAGCAGGGGCAAGACAATCCAATCCATTTGCCCCCCAGAGAGATCAAAGCCCCGACCTCCTCCTTTTCATACCAAAGACTCCACCTTTGCAAAGTCCCTACACAAATGAGATTGTGCATCAGCCATTTTCTTTGGTGGGGTTAAGGACAGTGTTTTTGAAAGGACAGAAAACAAGCAGGGACATTAAAGAGTTTGGATGATGAAGGAGAAGAGATGGACTGGGGGGCAGTGTGGCATGAAAGGAGGTGGCAAGTGGCGAAAAAAGGCTCTGATTAAGGCCTCTTGACTGTTAATGGGACAATGGTTTAACCCGCTGGGGCCATTACTGTGCCATTGTCTGATAGGGTGGTTCCCTGTTGAGTAAAGGCCAGCCATTACACAACATTCGGCTTTTGATGCTCCTGCATAAGCACAGGGATGTTCGTCCATATCCCAGACAGACGGGCTCATCTCCTGTTGAGGACATTTCATGAAATGAACCGAGGGCTCAGAGACACCTATTTCCTGCCCCTCATAAAAAGTAGCCTGCGCGGAGCATACTGGATTCGGCATGGTACCCAGCAATGCTTAGCTGCCTTGCATTCATACTGGGATTTGCCAATCATTGGTTAAACTGTCTCTCCTCAGTACTATAAGGTATTTTTCAAAGTATACGGTTTCTGCGGTCACCTCTATTCAATCAGCTGTGCTAATTGACTGTGACTCAATAAGCCTGCCATCTTATATAACTGCATATAACTTTATTTTTTACTGAATAGCGACTCAGTCCGTGTTAGTTTTCCACCAACTCTCTCACTCTGCAATATATATTATTTTTGACTTCTTCGAAAACTACGTGAATAATGAGTAAATTATATGTGTGAAGCAGCTTTGCGCAATGTGGTTGTGGCTGAGGCAGACTTAACATAGCAGCCAGGAGCTGAGCCAGCTCTGGCCCTGGCCGTTATCCTAGCCCCAGCCCCAGGCCGCCTGCATCAAGCTTCTGGACCAACCATAATGAAGAGTAGGCATTTTTGTCCCCAGCTGTAGCTCTAACCCCCCTCCGGGTGCATCTGTTCATTCCCGCTCTTCTGGCAAAGCGGGCAGACATGGCATATTGGGATTTTATTCATATAAACAATGGGCAGACTGTTTGTTTGCACTGAAGTGGTCGCAGCTGTGTAATCACTGGGATATGTTGCACATGGAGGGACTGGAGAGAGTGAGGGAATCCACCTGAAGGATACAGGTGGTGGAGGATGAACTGAAGTGGTCCTCAAGTCCTGCCACCACTGGCTTTGGTGAAAAAGCCAGAAGTAAAATGAAAATAAACATGTGCACGAGTCCAGAGAGCAACAGAGCATCGCAAAACACATGGTAATGCGGTCAGGTATCTCTTTACTTAACATTACACAAGATAATATGACCATTGTTTCTGTTTTAGCCAAACACACTTACCAACTGTGGGCCTTTACAGCTGAAGTCAGAGCAGCCGAGTTGCCTTCATGTGGTAAACGGGGAATCAAACATGGTATGACATCATCAGAGAGGGACCTGAGACCACAGAGGAGGTGTCAGCTGCAGATGGGAGGAACACCAGGATGGATCAAACCAGCCATTCATGAGCCTCCCCTGGTGTCGGGGCTCTATGTCTGGGTACAGCAGTGAGAGACGGGCTAGGCCTCTAGCACCACACGCAGTTCTCTAATTAAGTGGAAATGTCTATCAAGCATCACAATGAATAAATCGTTCAACGTTCTGGGAAAAAAAATTGTGGGGCCAGAGTCAAGCTAGATATCTCCCACTGTGCCCAGGCTTTGCGTTAAGCTAAATGCATCCTGAGTCTATAGTCAGTGGTGTTGATTTTATCATCTCATTCTAGGAAAGATTGCTTATACTTTTGAATTAGGCGCAAATATATGCAAAGAGAGAGAAACACAGAAAGAGAGAAGGTGAGGGGTGAAATACAATATTCAAATACGTAGGAGGTGAGTGAGAACAATTGTCACCGGTGAATTACCGGGTCATGTAACATGAGACCCAATCAAAGTACAATAAGTCATCGCCTCGCTCTGTGAAACCCCTTGTTTCTCCTGTTGTACTGACATCATCTAGAAGTTGAATCAGTGGAGCAAATCTGTTCTCCACCTGCATTCACACACTCAACGTATTGTGTCGAATGAGTTGTCCTTTGTTTAATTTTTATTTTCCCAAGGATTCCCCGTATTGCTCAATCAGGCAGAGTATTGAGATGAATAGTGAGCATTGTGCTTCTTCTCTAGGACCAGCTCTAAGAAGTTCGACACCTCCCTGTGAAATTTTGTTTACATAGCAATTATAGGTTTTGATCCGAATGCTCATTCCAGAAGTATGTCATCTCCTTATCTGACAAATTGACATGCGTTGCCTCTGTGTACACGGCACCCTTTCATCTCTCTCACTCACGAGTTTGTTAACTCGGGGATGTCTGTCAAGGGTGTTTGGCAGCGACGCTGGAAAAACAATTGCAGATACGCCAGGTACTCAAGCAGAGAAAAGCTTTATTGTACCACTGAGATCGTGAAGGGAGATAACAGATTCTAAGGCATCGGTATAAACAAATAAGTTCTGGGTTTTATTGCCCATTAAATGTTTTCATATAACACTTTGCTTGATGAATATTTAACCAGCTGAATCAGAGCATGGTTTGTGTTAAGTTTGCAAATAAAACACACATAAATATAGGCGTTAATCAGTGTTTTCTTGAATCGTAGCATGCATGCTTGTTGTTAAGATACATATTTGCTGTAGTTACATTTTTCGGCTTCAGCACAGTCGCATGAAAAAGCATGTCGGTGGAAATGCTGATTCATTCTTGTGGTATGACAAGACTAAATGTTGTTGGTAGGGATGCCATTGTTTTGGCGGGCATGTTATTCTAAACCTCTCACACCCCAAGATTCGCCTTTACAGTGTAAAGGTGTGTGAATGTGTGTGTACATGTGTGGACATGAGTAAACTTGTTTGTATATGTGTAATCGCTGTGAGGTGGCATGTGGGGACACGGTTGTGTGCGTATGTTATCGTGGATGTTGTTGCTGTTGTTTCTCTGGAGTCCACTAAATGTACCGTAGCTGTGTGTGTGTGTGTGTGTGTGTGTGTGTGTGTGTCTGTGTGTGTCTGTGAGTGCCCTTGCTGGATAGGGCACATGCCTGTGGCCTGTGTTAGCCTGTGGTTGGTGTAATGATGACAGGCACACACACACACACACGCAGATTCCAGGACCCCCACAAACATGACTTGGCCGAGCCTGCATGGTATATTGTACTGCTGACAATGCTCCCATTACTCTTAATTACTCTGAAGAATGGACACTAAATTGTTTAAATGGAGTGTGTCTCTGTATGTCTGCCGGCCTCTTTGTCAATGCATCACTCTTCAACAGTGGAAGAAGTATTCAGATCCACTATTTCAGTAAGAGTTTCAATAACACAGTGGAAAAATACTCTATTACAAGTAAAATTCCCATATGTAACTTCGGTGATAGTTTTTAAGTATTTCTCAGCAAAATTATAAGTACCATTCTCAGGTAGATATGCAGGTAGAATGGCTCCTGTCAGTGTTATATTTTCATATATTATAATGGTGTATTATTATTACACATGCATCTACATGTAAACAGCAAATTTCAACTATTATTGCTATTACTGTTGGGTAGTTTAACGTGCTGTTATACAATGCATTGTATTTTATAGGCTCATTATAACTTTTCTAAAAAATCGATCTGCTATGTAACCGGTAGTAGCAGCCGCCAGATAAGTGTTGTGGTGAAAAAAGTACACGGTGTCCCTCTCCAATGTACTTAAGAAGTATAAAGTATAGCTTAAATAGGAAATACACAAGTTAAGTACAAGTACCTCCGAATTATACTTAATTAAAGCACTTGAGTACATGACATGAGTTACTTTTAAACACTGATCCTCAATGACAGATTCAGATTCAACCTCACCGTGTCTTCCGTTGACAAACTTCAAATGAATGTCTATGGAAGTAAACAGATGAGGTTATCTGGCTCGGTCAGATATCAACAGCGTCTTGTGCTCCTTTTGATCTGACATGAGAATCAAGAAGAAAGTACAGTAATTTCCTCACCATCTTCTAATCTAAACAGGTCTAATTACAGACACCATGGTGTATTTGGGTGGATTCATAGCCTACACATTAGAGCACAGCCACCGCACAACTGCCAGGAAATGGGGTGTGCTGAGCAATTGGATCGAATGAGAACCAAGATCCTTTTTTTTTTTTTTGCGTCACAAAAACTGTGGTGCAGCTCATTTCATGAATCCTTGTGTAGATTGAGTAAGATGAAGTAATTAAAGGCTTTAGTTTGGATAGCTAGCTATCTGCTCTTCTGCACATGAAGGCAGGGAAGTAATAGTATAATTAGAAACTAGCCAGCAACACCAAAGGGTTAGGTGGCAAACACTGGCCAGGACACACATACTTTGTTATTACCCCTTTGCAGTTATCATTGGATAATACAGCATCCTGTCCTGTTTTTTTTATCTTCGTCTGATGACATAGCCCTGATGGACCATCATCTGTTTCTATAGCAGGATGTGGCCAGCTGAGGCTCCAGTAATGACTCATCAAAGTTTGTTGTAAGTATGTTTTCGGAGTGTTTGTCTGCACATATTCCAGCAGCTGTGTGTAGTGAGTCTGAGAAGCATATCTGGGCCAAACATTCAAACCATCCACTCAGCCTCAACCACTGATTTGAGAATTCTGGGCTACGAGTTAAACACCATCAAGTGATTGTTCAAATAACTTTTGCTTTCCAGAAAGGGGGGTGGTGGTTATTTTGCAAGAAACATTTCCCACTTGTACCAGCTGAATATTTCGACTAAATGGTTTTGGAGCCTGCTGCAGAAGACTTTATATTCAAGACGTTTTGAGTGAAACCTCACTGAAATAATGTCCCAAAAGACATTTATTTTGTTTGTTTTTGTAACACAGTAGATCCGAAGACTACTGCTAATAAATGATGGGCAGAAAGAAGGAGTACGGTTATCACATGATGTTTAATAAAAACAAATATATTCAAATTTTCTATTTATAACATTTTCTTATAAAAAACAATATACATAACACATTTACAAATCATGCAGCATCATGTCTTTATAATACTAGTGTTGACAGAATTTAATAGCTCAATTAAGTGCCACCTTCAGAATAATATTTACAATACAGTAATTTACTGCAATAACTGAGGCTTGAAGTTCCATAAAAAGAGAAACAAAACAGCTCTGCCATTACCGACGACATGTATCGATCTTCCCAAGACTTCTGAAATGTCACTTCCTAACTTCCGACTCCTCATTTGTTGATGGAGAATTGGATCAGTCCGTCTTGCACTGTTGCATCCCTCTGGGTGTATCACTTTTCCAGGAATCATGTCTATCCTTCCGGGTGCTGTTTGTGTCAGCAACTTTGGCAGGAAAGAATGTCTTAGGTGTTGGGTGTCTATGCGTGTGTGTGTGTGTGTCAGCATCTCTGGTGTGTGGAAGGCTAAAAAGTGTTTGTCAGTGTCTGTGACTGATTTGCGGGTTTGATGAATGTGTGTGTGTGTGTGAGTGTGTATTTATGTCTCTGTGTGTGTGCACGCTTTGGTGTCAGCGTCTCTGACAGGTGTGTAGGTTCCGGGCTGCTGTCCTGCTGACACTGTGGTCTCGCTCTCCTTTCTCTGGTCGGCAGGCCAGACCGTCGCCACAGTCACAGCGCTGGAACAGCTCCAGGCCGTGAGTGCCTTTCCTGCGGTGGCGCGTACACACCTGGCCCACCGTCAGCACGGGCTTACAGATGCGAGACCAGAAGTGTCTGGCGCAGCACAGACTCTCAGAGCAGTCAGCAGATCTCAGGCAAGTATCCCCCTCCTGGCCTGGAGATAGAGGGAGATGAAAGTATGTTACATGAAACAGACTTTACTAAAAAACTGCTTGTGCTGTCGTTGTTTTTTATGTAATAAAGACTGATAATTCTTAACAGGACACTCACCTTTTGATGCATGAGGCTGAATGCTGTGGGCAGTAGTGGGCTTCTTGGTGTGATGCTCCAGAGTGGTGTTGTGTTTCTGCCAGCCTGTGACGATGGATGCATCTGTAGGGTCGATGTCATTTGCCTGGCAAACACCTAGAATGGTCAAAAGAAATAAATTCAGTTAGGCTCTGCATTTACCACAGTCAGTAAACATACAGACAGTATGACTACAAGCAAACTATTCCCAACTATCAGAATTATCATCAACAAATTAGTACATTATGAATGTCAGTAATAATTTCGGATGGGATGCCTCTGCTCACCATTGCTGCAGCGGTTTCCTGCGCAACACATGGAGTCCCGTGCGCAACGCTTCCGGCTCTTACGGCAGGGCAGACAGGCGCCGCGGGCGTCGTTGCAGAATTCATCACCTTCACAGTCTTCATCATCCGTGCAAACACCTGTCTGCTAAAGTTTGATAGAAACAAAAGCAGCGTGTCATTGGATAGTAAATATAAAACGTTACACAAGCGATAACTTTTGTCCCGGCGCGCAGAACTGACTTTTACGCACGGGAAAGCGAATTACCTGCAAGGTGTCCCCGGGTAATTTGTGTGCCATGCTACCGGAGGGTGAGGTGCGCGGACTCGGACTGACGGTTTCGGTGCCTTTGACACCCGAAGCACCGGGCAAGTTTTTGATGGCATTGGAGTTCACCAGGACTGTCCCCGCGTAAACGTCCCCAAGATATCCAAACAGCATGAGACACACAGCCAAGAAGCGATGCGCTGTCGGTAACACCATGATTCTCCTGTTAAATACTGCTGTGTTGCCAAAACACGGGGAAAAAAAGATCCCGTCTGTTTTGCTGTAAAAAAGTGGCTGTGTGACAAAGTCCAAAGGGCCCTTGAATCCTGAATCACAACGTTTCCAGAGAGTTTTGGGAACGATGCTGTCGGAGCCTCCTGCCTCATAGTCCTGGGATGATCTCTTTATACATGTGGACCTGTTTGTCTGCCCGCCCCTCGCTGAGCACAACAAAGGCGGAGGGGTGGAATTTCAAAGAGAGCCCCACTGTACAGGACTGCTTCACAATGTGCGTGTGTAATGATAATGACCTGCAAAGTCTGTATTACCATCACTAAGTTTAAAAAAAAAGTATGTGCAGACAGGAATTTCTACAAGAAAAGAAAAATGTTGTCAAGGTCCACCAGTTTTGTGTTTCAACAGAGCAGGAAAAAAAAAATGCGATAGTCTCACCACATTGATATAACTCCTATAATTTATTATGGTTTTGTTTCCAAATAAAACATTCATGAGACAAAAAAATCACTTATTCAGATGACGAATTTTCATTTGTTTTTCCAAAAACATTGGAGCCAACAGTTCGCCATTTATTAATTATAGTTTATTTGAATGACTTTCTGACTAAATTAACTTAAAACAACAAATGCATCTGCTGCAAAATATTGCAGCACAATTTATATGCGATTTCTCTTTATAGCCGTGACAGAAACTCAAAATGAGGGATGGTTTCTTTCTTCATCAGCTCTATTGCGCTTCTTTAAACAAGCTGTTTGGTTATACTAGTTTTCTTTGACATTCAAGTAGCCTGCTACCCTTCGGCTGTGTGAAGTCAGCGATTGAAGTTCCTCGCGTCGATTAACTGGGTCTACTTCATTTGATCCTTCTGATTGCAAAGGGTGGCAATTATCCTCCAAAGTGTGCTTGATTACACCAGTGGCGGACATCAATGTGTGGGATATGCAGACCATTAAGGGGTGTGAAAAGTTTACCGAATTAATGGACTTCCGTGGCGCGGCCTTTCAGGGTTGACTGGCACTTTGAGATTAAAGGCAACTCTGATCTCTCCCGCTCTCTGACCCTTCGGGCTCCTCGGCTGGAAGAAATGCGCACCCTGAAATATTCAAAATAAGTCTTAAAAGCATGTGTTTCACTTCAGTCCACCAACCACAGTCCAAGTCAGATAATTCCACCCTTTTATGTTCTCTTGAATTAAGTCACATTTTGCTTAAGCAGCGATGTTAAATTGCTTAATTTGCTCCTGGGAAGTGAAACTGCATTCTAGGACCCACTTTGTTTTGTTTTTTTAGTTTCCGATATCAAGGTGCTGAAGTTCGTGATGGGAAACGAGTCCTTTAGTGTATCTATGAAGATTTCTTGGCACTTGGACGTCATCTGCTGGTCACGTAGCTTACGTTTGAGTGTGAGGATGTGTGCGTGTGTGTGTGTGCGAGAGAGAGAGAGAGAGAGAGAGAGAGAGAGAGAGATGCGCTATAGACACCTGACAAACACACTGTGGCACTTTGCACGTTTGAATTGCTGTATCTCTTTTGAAGTGGAGCTTTTATCTCCACTTTACTAAATGTCAGTGCTGGTAAGGTGAGCTCCTTTGATGCACTTTGATCCCCTTTGATCTCGCAGAGGTGTCACCCTGTTGTTATGACTGAAGCCACTTCCCTGTCCCCCCCCCCAAACAGATTTGTTGTGCGAATAACACCGCGACCAGAGAAGCTGAATCATCTGCACTTACCAGTAAAGTGGATGACACTAACCAAAGCACCGATTACTAGATCTCAGGCAAACTTTAACCGGTTCACATCAGGCAGAGCTGGTTCGAGGGAGATCCGACTTACCTGCAGCTCCCTCTCGTGGCAACGAGCAAACTGTAACGTCTCCCCAGCACCCACTTTCAGTCACTCATCCGAGTTGTTTAAAATAACTTTAGAGACAGACAGCACTCAAAAGTATTGTTTTTTACTCTATAATTTCAAAAATCTTACAGGTGGCACTCTGCAAAATGAATTTACAGCAGAATAAACAACATAACACAAGGCAAATATCAGGTAACATTGCAGAAGGCGGTCAATATAAGACTCAAAACCAGTGGTTTGTAAAGTGATGGCATACATAAGGCTTTGTGATAAACATAACCTGCCCTTAATACAGCAAAAATACTTATGGTATACCCACAGAACTAAGATTCCTTAGCTCTCCATCGACATCATTCAACGATTTATATCACGTAAATGTAAGTGTGTCGGTCTGGTTGGCTTCCTGGGATGAAATACGAGTTGAAGCTGTTATAGAATGAGAATTTGGATGACGATACATTACGATTAATGCCATCATGCCATCAATGATTGTCAACAGTGGTAAAGAGGAATGACGCTTTTCCAATCCGTGAAATGTTCCAAACTGCAAATCATTCTCGCTTTCTCTACATGCTCAGATGTCATGACTGAAACAGGTGATGGATGGATGGTCCCTCTGAGCCTTGATTTACAGTTCACTTTATATCAGGCCAGTTGTGGTCGACTTCATGAGACCATTTTAGAATGTAGAGACAAGCATGTCATTGCAGGCGTATCATATGATCTATTCTTTTTTCTCCATAATTTAATATAATAATGTTCCTGTGAGAGAAATCAAAAGCAGAAAGCAGGAATTGTATTTCATATGCAGTTTTGTCAGCCATCAAATGAAATTCTCTTTCCATGGTGATTAATGTATTTATTAGATATAACAAACGGATGAGAAGCAGCCATCTAAGAGGACACACGTTTTTTGAGGTGTATATGTGTTCATGCAGCATCGAATAGGACTCGTGATGTTAATTTTGTATGCCATTGATTTAAGGCACTTATATTTCTTTAGATTTAATGCTCTGATTTTTGGACATGAGAGGTGATGAGCTGGGTGAGAGATCGTGGAGCTAGTGGTCAAAGTTGTGAGTTTAAAACAATATCATCTGCCTATCATTCTTTCTTCTTTGTTTTTAGGAGATATTTTTTTAAATATCCGTAAAATGAAGTTAAGTCAAGATAGTTTTAAGATTATATGAATCTGGTCTTTCGCCTCTCAAGATGAGGATTCTTAATTTATATGGATGAACTCAACCTGTTTAAAAACCTCGAGAATACCACTTAGCACAATGTAACAGGTGTCAAGTGATTTCAAACAAATCTTCACTCAAGTTTACAAATTGACACAAAGTCTCCAATTTTCTAAAGAGCGAAGTCAAGTACGCCACAAAGGAATCGAGCACAAAAAAACACTTCACAAAACAAAAGCCAGTACTGTCATTTCACCATCGCTTACTATAATTTATCAACAGCACCAAATACATTGAAACCATGTTCACAGTTATGTCAGAACTATACAGGGGCGAACTGAGGACGAGGCATTTGGGTGATTTAAAAACAAAATTAAGAAGTATGCAGAGAAGCATTCATATGAGTGATTAAAAGCATATTAAATAACAACAAAAAGAGTGTAACTTCATCCAATGAAGCTTAAAATTAGCTGTAACTGCTAATTTATTTTTCAGTTAATGGTCTTAAGTGCATAATGACACATTGCTTCATGGAAATACCAGCTACTATTTAATGTGTGTTGGTGTGTTTCATTAAATATTGAGCAGGGCACTTTTAAGAGTCTCTTTCCACTGAATGCACAGTGTTTGTGCTTTTCAAGGTTAATCTCATAGAAAGTATTTAATTTCGCTGTGGTCCTGTGTGTGAATGTACATTCAAATACAAGGTTCCGTGCATGCTGTATGCCACGAGGATGTTAAGTTAGAAGATAATCAGAGACATTCAGGTTAGTCTTGAGCACTTGATACCAGTTTTACTTGCAAACTGTGGTGTGTCGACCTCTGGAAAGTATCGGAGATTGCAGCAAGCAGCTGCAAGTCAGAAACCAGGGAGCAACTGCAGTGACATCTTAAACCCTCCACACATTTCATCAAATATTGCGGAGAAACAAACACTGAAAAATGTGGACTGCTCAAAAAGAGAGGAGGCCGATGATTGATTTCTTTTTTTTTCTCACTCTTATTTATCCTAGAACCAAAACTTAGACAAACGATCGAACATTCATCCACCCGCTAAACATCTTTCCCCGTTTCAAAGGGAAAACCTGGCTCCATTATCAGCCTATGTTGTGTGTATATGTGTGTATCCCTGCACTTTCTTTGCCTTTAGAGCCGAGTGTAAGACAATACTGAAGAAGTGCTACAGCAGTCCCATTATAAATGCTTGTTCCAGAGCCACAGTGAAATAAAGGCATATCGGTGACCCATCCATCCGTTTATCTTCTTTTCCATATCCTCTCTTTCTTTTTAAAGCAGTTTTCTTTTTTTTTTTTACAACACAACCATGTCCTCAAGACAGCCTCCAAGCCAACAAAAGAAGAGTTTCTTTTGGTTTTAAGATGAGAGGAGGACTTCAAAAATCAACGTCCCAGCCGGAGTTGTCATCAGGAGGCGGGTCCTCGTTGTCCTCTGGGAAGCTGTCAAAGTTACTTGTGTCGACAGCTGATGTGACCTGGTGGAAAGACAGAAGAATTGTTCACAGAACGACTAGACAAGAAGAAAAAAAAAATATTTTGAATGTGAGATTAATTACAAAAGAGCAACTAGAAAGAAAATGACGAGGAGTATCTGCGGTGTGCACTTACATTAGGGACGATAGGGGGTGTCAATGTACCCTTCTTCAAGCCCTCCCAGTTAAAGCCCTCAAACCATCTAAAGGAAAAACAGCATTGCTTCTTAATTCCATGTGTTACTACACAGTTATACTGGGAGAAATTATTAAATAAGATGATTATAATAATTTAAAGAAAGGCTTACTTGTGCTTTTGAATGTCTTTGACACCATTTTTCAAGTTTCCCAGTCGTTCAGAAGGATTATCCCTGCAATGGAAAAAAACAAAAAAAAACACATGATGATTCAGCACAGACCACTTAAGTGAATTACTCTGAGCTTCAACTATAGCCGGAAGTGCCAGCACTCACCTGCATAGCTTTTTAATTAGGTTGGCAGCATTTTTGGTAATTTTCTTTGGAAATTCGATCATGTCGATGCCTCTTAAGATGATGTTGTAGGTTTTCATAGGATCAGGGCCAGAGAATGGAGGGCTACATAACAGAGGCAAAGATTGTTGTCTTCTTAATAGTATTTCATTTATTGTAGATTTGTATGTTGCTGTGTATGATATTGAAACCATATATGCCATCACAGGGAACACTTAAAAGAGCAGTGTGTAGGATTTGGTGGCATCTAGTGGTGAGGTTGCAGATTGTAAACTGAATACCCCTCCAGTCCCCCCTCCCTTTCCAAATGTGTTGGAGAACTATGATGGCTTTCAGGTACTCCCCTCTCTAGAGCCAGTGTTTGGTTTGGTAGCTCTGGGCTACTGTGGAAACATGGCGGCTCAACACAACTGACTGAGTGAAGAGGACCTGCTCGCTATGTAGATGTAAACGGCTCATTCTGAGCTACAGAAAACACGACGATTCTTAGTTTCACGAGATTATACACTAATGAAAACATCGACATCAACACCATTTTATTTCTGCCAACAAATCCCCCTAAATTCTACACACTGTTTCTTTAAGATATTAGTTGTATGGACATGCCCGGGCTTGTGTGTACCTGCCAGTTAAGAGCTCAAACATGAGGATTCCTAGAGACCAGTAGTCGGCTGAGATGTCATGGCCCTTGTTCAGAATGATCTCTGGTGCTACATACTCCGGCGTCCCACAGAAGGTCCACGTTTTCTTTCCAAATCCGATCTTCTTGGCGAAGCCAAAGTCGACCTAAGAAGAAGAAAGGTTTTGTTCCGTCAGTCAGATGAAGTTGAACAGGAATATGAATTCATGTCATAACAATTTCTTCCTAATTTGTACCAGATCATGTACATTCTTGTGTCTAATAAGGGAAAAGTTGGAAATGGTGTAATTATTTCAGTATTGCAGTTATCACTTGATGCTTTGACATGATGGATAGAAAGAGTTGAGCAGCTGGTTGCTGCTCTGCCAAAAGCAACAAAGGGAGTGGCGGAACCCAAAAAACACAGAACTCGACTAAACCTCAATTATACTTTTCTTTATAGTTTAATTATACTTTTATTTACTGCCAACATGAAGCAAGTGTACAAGTTTCATTTGCTTATTCGTGGTAACATTATAGGAAGATGATATTTCTCTCACAAAAGACAGAAAAGGCAATTTCTTTGGGTGGTAATCCCTTAATGGTCTCTTACCAGTTTGGCATATCCCCTGTGGTCCAAAATAAGGTTCTCTGGTTTGAGGTCTCTGTAGATGATTCCTTTGGAATGCAGGTAGGCGAAGGCCTCCACCACACAAGCCGTGTAAAACCTGGTGGTTGAGTCCTCAAATGAACCCCTGGCAACACAGCAGGACAACAGATACTGGAGGTTTTAGGACTATTACTGTCACTGAAACTCTATTCAGGTCGCTGTACTTACGGTTAGCATCACTCACATGAACAGAAATATGAACCAGCTAAAACAATTCACTCGTATCTGACCTGGTGAAAAAGAAGCTTACCGGTCTCGAAGAATGGTCCACAACTCTCCTCCTAAACAAGCCTCCATCAACATGTAGAGGTACTTGCTGTCCTTGAATGTTCTATAGAGTCTGAAAACACAAAAGCCAATGTTACCTAAAACACCTTTTAAATACAAAAGCTGTGAATATCTAGTTGGATAAGTCCAATTTAATTAATATTCCAAAGTTAAACTCTTACAAAATGATTGCTGACACTAGTGCACAGTGCATCTAAATTAAAAATCTGTATGAATGCTTTTGAATGTAATTATTTTATTAACACAAATACAACGTCCAGTCAAATGCCTCAGGTACGTATCTTTATATGGCCAGAAATAGAGCCGTGATGTTGATACTACTAGACCTTTATACACCTTTAACTGTACAGTGTAGAATAACAACAACTCTCATGTGCCTTCTTATTTTCTTTCAGGGTCACAAGAGATTCAAACATCTTCCAGCATACACAGAGAAGACAACACGAAGCATCACATGAGCATCACAGTTAGACACACAAGCACTTAAAGAATCAGGTCCTCTGAGGCAAAAAAGCACTGATTCTCGTGACATGAATGGAGAAAAAAAAACAGTCAATGAAGCTGCTCAGGGGGTGTACCTAACAATGAAGTCAGAGTGGGCCTCCTGCATGATGAGTTTCTCTGAACGAATGTGCTCCTGCTGTCTTGTGTCGACAATGTGCCGCTTCTTCAGGATCTTCATGGCGAAGGTTTTGTTCTCATCGCTCTTGAGCTGAACCTGCAGTGAGGAATAGAAAAGACATTGAAACACAAAGATGGGCTGCACATTAACCCGCACAGCTTGCTGAGACGACTGTGAAGATGTTACTGTCTATGTGCAGCGCTCCCCCACCAGCTCAACGCGGCCAAATCCACCAACTCCCAGAGTGTCGATGATGTTGAAGTCAGCTAGGTTGAGATTGCAGAAAAACGCATTCTCTGCTTCATATCTGCGGTGCCGGGAAAAGACGGGGAAAAAAGACAGAATAGGAAAAGGATTAGAGATGAGCTGATGGATGAAAGAAGAGATAATCCACTTTCAACAACCTGAGACAAAATATCTGTGTGCTCATTTGTTTGCAAATCTTAGAGGGCTTAACTCAGAGTAATCTAACAAGGATGTTATTGAGGATGTGGATTGTATAAATGGGAACAGGATGTGTTTGAGTTTAGTCCTCTGGTAAACCACTTTGACCTCTCTTTGAACACATACTGTCTGTCCCCAGGCTTGATAGAAAAAACCCAAAGATGGGACGTCCGCCGCACAAGCTCACTACTCATCTGGCTCCGAAGACATGCGCCGGCTCTGCCACCGAACACCCCAACATGGCACTGCAGACCTGCACATGTCGGCAGAAAAAGATTGCTTCCTCGTGTCCGACCTGTATCTCCAGATCCCCCGTGTCTTTCTCTGGTTATTTTTTGATGCGGACAGAGTTTCATCAGCTCAGTCTCTGGATCAGTGGGCTTACGACGGTTCTGAGCCCGGACAGCCTTTTCTGGGTCAGTCAGAAAAGACTATCGCCCTCAAAATCAGGCCTTTTCTTAACCAAAAGCAGCACAGCTGTATTCCACTGGTGGACATTTACCAAAAATACCCCTACAAGGAATACTTGTTTCGATAAGTCAGAAGTCTTCCTCCATGTTGCGGCAGGGATTGAGTTTATTTACATAAAAGTTCAACAATCACTCAGTTCTGGGTTCGAATTTGATAAATAAAATGGCAAATGATACTCTGAGCTCATGTGGCCATTTGAGATGTGGAAAGAGGATTTTACTCCACCAGATCCACCAGATGCATCGGTTACACTGCAAGCCAGGACAACAAAACCTTTTCCCTAAGCTGAATACCAGCGGGCACCGTGAGGGCATGTGTTGGCAGGTCACTGAGCCACGATGTTTCTCAGAAACACATCGGGTTTCTAGGACAGTCACTGTTTATTTGTGTTTAAACAGGCACTACTACGAGCATGTAAGATTTGTAGGTGATCCTTTCATCTTTTCCTCCACTCCCATCAACTGGAAGCAGGCCCAGAAAACACTCAAAATCCCCAAATGCGCTCTGCTTAACAAAAGGATGGAGAGATGCAACCGAGAGTACATGCATTCCTGCGTGTGGAACAGGATTATTAATGAGATCGTGATGCCTGACACGTGCGCATACATGGATGTACGAGCGCCCATAATGAGGGAGGTCCCGTAAATTCTGTATCGATATAAAGGGGTCAGGAATGAGGGGATCGTTTTACATCATGCATCATTTTACATCATGCAGGCCATTAAAAAGGTTTTAAAGTAATAGTAGGATCTGGCCAACAGATGGCAGCATTGCTCCATGAGGAGCTTCAAGGTAAGGACCAAATACGCACTCTATTCTGTGCTAAGGATGAACTCTTCTAAGTGAATACAATGTGACAACCTTGAAACCAGCTGGTGAAGTTATCAGAGCATTGCAATGAATGGGAATGAATAGTTGTGTTACAGGAAAAACATTTCCCTTAGCTGAATGTCTCAGCCGAGGACACGTAGGCTCTCTGGTAGTCGATGTATTGCAGAGATATTTACAAAAGCGGCAACACAAACACTCTGTATCGATTTTTTTCAGAACCTCACTCGTCTATGTCCATGGCTGAAGAAGCACTGTGGGATACTGGCGAGTAGATCCAGCGTGATCCAGCTAACTCGTGTACATTTACATTGGTATGAATGTTGATTAATGCACATTGTCCCTTTTCAAATAAAGACATTAGAATTGAACCCTAGTAAGTTACATAGAGGCCTTTGTGTATTCTGAGGTGCCTTACATGAAATTGAACTGTAACTTATTACTGTTAAGTGGAAAATCTGTTACTAGCACTGCAATGCAAAGTGTTCCTATGCAGGTCAAATAGCGCCCCAGTGGGTGATAATCTGTATCAGTGAACGGATGAGATCATAATAAATGATGCAATCCCCATGTGTCTAAGTGTGTGAGAGTGTATTTGAGAGTGTGTGCGTGTGTATGTGGTTGTGTGTGTGTGTGTGCTATTGTCCTCATTTCGTTTGGTCTAGCCTGACTCAAGGGAGAGGAAAGAGGAGAAGACAGCATCTCTGACCTTAAAGCTGACTCTCATTAAATGTCACTTTTATTAACCAGCAATTCCCGCTTATTGAACTGCTACACCTGCTCAACAGACACTGGACGTGGTGAGTCATACTGGGTTCGTATTTTCTCATCAATCTTCGTCATGCAGGACGGGCCATGATTAGCAGTGAGTGGAAAGTAAAGTATTTATACTAAATACAGGACATTCTGCAAGTTTCATCAACTTAGATTTGAGAAATTTGTTTGACAGTTTGAAAGGAAAACAAGATCAAGTTCTTCACAAAATAATGGAAAACAAAAGCAGCTGTTGACCTATCAGAGGATAGTTTAAATAAATTACTTTTTAAATTTGAGAACCAGGAAACAGAAGTTTTAAGGAATGAAATGCAACAATGTCCCTGACCGGATGCAAACCAGGGATGTTGCAGTTTGAGGTCGGAGGAGCTATAACCCACGGCCCAATGTTTTAAAGACTTTTGCAATTGTATTCAAGATAGGGGAATTTAGATAAGATAACGTAATCTTTTTTCTCTCATCTACAGACGCTCATCTTGCCTTCCACTAAACAAAATACTTAAATCTATGCTTTATGCATGCAGAAATGTCAAACATTTCAACAGTGACTGATGTATTGGCTCTACTTTCTGTAGCGTGGAGCTCCTCTCCTGCAGAGAGAAGCAGCGACTTGATCAAAAGCAGTGTGCACATATAGCACAGCAGTGAGGTTTGTCTTTGAAGAAAAGACCTGTCAACCTCACAGAGAGCAGCTGTAGTAGTTTGCTGTATAGTTAGAATACTGCTGCATGGCGCTCATCCGCTGTGACCAATTAGAGATAGTTTCCATCACTGTGGGATCCTGACTCAGGCTTTCCTCACCAAGAAACAAATGTGCTCTGTTGGGCGGGGAGCGCCAGCAAGAGACGGCACACACACAGCAGGGAGAGATACCTTAATGTCTTTGATGTGACAGATTGTAGGGAGCAGAGGGAGAGAGTGGCTTTTTAGATACACTTCTGTAGCAAATAGGGTTGATTATAAGGTTACAAATGGCCATGATGTGTTGCTCATTTGCATGAAATCAGTCTTAAATCAGCCTCCCTACAGGCCTAGAGAGGGATGGGGTAGAGAATGCACACCGCCGGTCTCTTTCTATCACACATATTTGCTGGAAATCATCAGTGGTAGTGAGCAATAAGGGGGACCTGGCCAGAGCTGAATACCACAGGCAAAAACCAATGCGAGCCCTCCCATTATACCAGTCCCCCATTGTCTTCTCTCTCTTTCCTAAGTGCCTCTGTCCAACACACCAGGGTGTTGTGTTCCGCTCTTTGCTGACTAAATTCCACTGACTTGCAAAAGGTGACTGACACTCTCGGCAGTCAGCTAGAAATCCAAAGCGTCGGACAGAAGTCTGATCTGCTTTGTCCCCCGCGTTGTTCTCTCCTCCCTCAGTCCCTCCATCTACGGCTCTCTTTTCCTCTCCGGGGCGATAAGCTGTTCCTTCTCTCTCGCTCTCTAGTAATCTGTCATTACCGGCTTCTTGTTTCTCCTCACCTTGACTCGCAACATAGCACCGGGCGAGCGAGGTATCAGATTATGCCAATATGTAGCTGCATGTACCCCAAGATGCCCACCTCATTGCCTTCTCTAGTGCTATTCTCTTGTTTCCATAGCGACGATAAATAGAGTACATATCAATTCCTCCAAAAATAGAGGCGAAGGTCGTAGCCTCTGCTTTCTGGCCTGCCACATGGGTATGGTCTTGTTATATAAGACACAATACATTAACAGTTGGCCTCGAGCATGTTTCTTTATAAAGTGTTGCCGCCGGTGGGCCGTCACAATGTTGTTTATTGAATCTAAAAATGACTCAAGTAAGCCCAAAGTAAAAAGATATATTTGCATAGTGGGTATTTTAATGAATTTGTGCGTACTAATAAATTATAACTGTCTTACTTGGCTTTGGCATCAGCATCCTCATGGCCTTTACTGGACACATCCTCCAAACCTCCAATCAGGTGCTTGAATGAACTGAAACACAGACAGAAAATGTTAAAACAGCAAACATTCATGATTTGATTTGTTCGAGAATTTATAGTAATTATTTAATGCAGTTTGTACACTACAGGCGATCCGTATAAGTAGCTGGTGCAATATATGGCCAGACTGTCATTAAGAACACTGCCGGTTACTATTAAATATTCATCAGTCTGCATTTACTGTGGAAGAGATGAGAAGACAGAGCAACCTCGAAGAGGTGTAAAACTGTGTGATAGCAGACGTGGGATGAGTGGATGTCTCAGCGGCAAAAGAAAGTCAAAGAAATGTTTTAATGAATGAATTATAGAATAGAAAACATACCCTGCTGGGGGATTTTTTAAAAAGTCACTGGGTATTATGACCAATATTATAATACCTAAAGAACAATATTTTCTGTTCTTGACGTTATTTTACCGAAAGAAACCGCACAACCATGTTCTTTTCAGGCCACAATAATACAATTACAATAGTGAATGAAACAATTTTGTCACTGGATATATCAGAAAAAAATTAATTATTATTAGTATGACTACAGAGGATACAAACATTAAAGAAAGTTTACGATTAGAGGTTGACTGCAGAATAACAAGCTACATAATAAGCTAATTTGCTGAAATAAAATCCTCCAAAGTTGCACTTCTGGGGAGATCTTGTACATGAAAAATAATAACTACGCTTGGGCTCATTGCTATGTATGGCTGCCTAGAAGAACAAATAACTAAGACAGTTTTCATTCAAGGCTCATCAAGCTGTCAGCCAGACAATGTAATACATCTGGTGTTTTCTCCTGTTGAGACTGTAATGCCTGTAAGCTGGGACTGCTTCCACGCTGAGCTTTTCCTTACAGTTTCTATTGCAGTAGCGAATCGGCGACTCCCTGCCTTTTGTTTTCATTCCCCATCTCTTTCCAACTGTCTCCATCTCCTCCCGCAATTATCCTCATCTTACCTCTTAATAAGCTGCACCGTTTCGTTTTGATGCATCACACGTGCACGGACATAAAGAAAACAAATACATGCACACAGAAGGTTTAAATACTATAACTTGGAATCTGCACCGACGTCTTGGCTGGGAGACATAAACACACACACAATGAGCTAGTTTTGGGGGCAGTGAGGGTATTAGCTGCTCGTATGACAGGCAGAGTGAAAGGCAGTGATAATCACCTGTGCTAGATGACTCACTCACTCACGATCCCCTCTGCTAGCCCTGAGGATGCCGTGTTCCCTGAGGCTAGAGGGAGGCCCTGGGTAAACTGATACCATCTCCTCCCTGCGCCCCAATCCATCTGTCTCTCTATTCTCACCACAGGACTTAATCCTTAGATAGCGACCGGAGATAAACTTCTGAGGATCTACATTTTTAAGTACAAAAACACGATAAGCTTTGTGTTAAAATGTCACACCATGCCCCTGCAATGCAAAGCTAAAAATGTGGTTTTGCTCTTTGATAATCTCCTGACGAACACCACTGGAAAATCAGCCCTTGTGAGTCATGGCATAAACTGAAATTCTTTGCTGAAGTTGATTTAGGATTCAACACACATGCCTTCTTGGCATTACTTGAAAAGTAAATCTAATAATTTTAGCTCTTCGGTGAGTCCTGAACATCGCCTGTTAGGACTCCCAAACGTTGTGAGCACTCAAACAAGACACTGGAGCTGAAGCTAAGGGGAAGCATGATCCTGGAGAATGCACAATTCTTGTCTCACATCACGTTTATTGAATGTGTAGAAATGTAATGTATTAGATCATGTAGGATACATTTTCCACGAGAGCTTGATGTTTTTTGACAGCTAAATGTGTGCCATGTTCATCCATAAGGTGCAGAAGTGGGTTCATGTGGATGTCTCAGTGAAGGTACCACCGAGAAATTGTCCTTGCATAACCACGATGAGCAGAGCAGAGTTTGTGGGCTTGTTTTGCAAGGCTGCTCATGGCAGACCACTTTAATGCCGATGGAACAAAAGGATCAATAATGTATAACAGTCGTTATGTTTCTTGAGGCAAAACTTTATTGATACTCACTCTCTGTCGATGACTAGACAGGTGACTGCCTCTGCTGCAATGACGTTGGCTGTCCTGATGTCCTCCCTGAACAAAAAGAACATACAACACAATCAGGCACAGAAGCCACATTGGCACATTTGATCCAATATGAACACACACCGTGCGGCTGTTATTAAATCACATTATTATTAGTTTTAAATGTTTTATCAGAGCTGTGATGATGGAAACAGTCGAAACGTAACACCTGCATATCAATGATGGGCTATTCAACTCCATTCACTCCATAAATGCCACTGGCACACAATGAAAGCATTACTCTCAACGGGCAACACACATCGATGCATGATTGGCATTACTCTTTATTATATTTGACATCAAGTTTGTCTTCCTCTGATGACGATGCTTCTTCAGAGGAGTCGCCCCAACCGCACGAGTCCTCAGAGTCTGTATCCCAAGAATCCATCCTTCACTGTGAAGGACTTTCTGCACACAGAGTCCCACAAGGGATGAGCTCTAACTCTGAACCAGCGCACTGCTCAGGGCAGCCCTCCGACAAAAGACACGTCTGTCGTACTTGTACATTAATCTCCAATCCAATTGTAGTGTTACCCACTTTGCCGCAGACAAAAATATTACAAAAAGACGGGAAATTCTTCAGGGGATGTCCCACAAGCAGATTATTCCGTGCCCCATTTTCTTTTAAAATGAAAAAAAAGATCATACTCTGGATGAATTTACTGTCCCATTGGGGAGCAAATAAAAAGCCAAAACAGACTCTGCTCGAGATTCGCAAAAGTTGATTCAATTAAATTGAATTGCTGACAGTAGCTGACAATCACTCTCTGCGTCTGATCCGAACTCAGACACATGGCAGCCTATTTCAATGAGCTGAGGTGACAATTCCTCCTCATGCCATGTCAACCGCCCCCGCCCCCCCCCCCCCCCCCCCCTCCCCCTTCTCGAGCACAAACTCACACACACATACACTCTGCCTCACTCTTTCGGCTGACCCCTTTGAATAAAAGGGCACAGCTGGTGGGGGAACAACACATTGTGAAAGGTGAGGACTACAGAGGAGTGTTTGTCAGGGGGCAAAGGATACATTGGGGCCCTCGCGCTATCATCGCTAATACAGTATTTCATTCATGCCCGATAAGCTCCTATGGCCGGCTTCCATGCTCTTAAAACACAATACTCTGGCAAACACCGCTCCACCTGTTCTTCTGTTTGCACACAACAGAATCCAAAACCATTTGAATAAGCACACTTACAGTATAACCAGGCTAATGGGTGAAAGCACTTGATGTCCCCGTTTGGATGAAGACACAACACAACGTGGTTGTCACTATTGGTTATGTGTTGATTTGTTTGGGGAACAATAGTCGTGATGATTGACAGTCAGTGGGAATGATTTTTCAAGACTGAGGTGGGAAGAGAAGATGTGAGGTGGGAAGAGAAGATGTGAAGAAAAGTTATTGGATTTGTGTTATTCGTAAAGGGAGGCGTAAGAAACCCTCATAAACGTTGGCCTAGCTGTATATCGGAGTTGAATACTGTATCCCTTTTAATCCTGATATAGGTCCTTTCATAACTGTTCTGGTAGTCTTTATGAAATAACAACAAGCAATTGACGAATGAAAAGTGCTGAATATTTTCTCACTTAACTAAGAACTTTAGCGCACAATTAACACGAATGAATTACAGAGAAACAATAGTTAAATATTTCCAGCTATACACTAACTATGTTTACATGTATGCACAAAAATACAAAGTAATCAGATTAAGATAATAGTTTGATTTAAGTACACCGGGGTAATCCAATAAACTGAAGTTTTGAACGATAAAGCTGAATTAATGAATGTAAAAAAATCCTGCTCACTGCTGTTGAAAAACACACAATTAATTTTAACCAACATTTGGGTTCACAGTGGAACTTCACACATTATTCTCCACTGTTATCATTATGTCCTTAGCTGGATGCACTATTGTATTGTGGGGTAATGAAGCTGAGAGGCTGGAGAAGCTAATGACTGGAAGGCACCAGTTGGAATCCAATTTGTTAATTGCATTGAACTGAGTGGGAATGTAATGTGTGACCAAAAACCGAAATCTTCAAATGCTATTCCCTCAAGAGTGTGTGTCTGTTCAAGAATGCCAAGGATTTAAATCATTTTAAATAGCTTTTGTCATAACTTTAAGTTCAAGAAGCTTATGCAGCACATTTTCTAAATGGCCGATATTTAAACAAGAGTCAACTCATCAGACACAAACGCATCCGTTTTCTCATGACAATGAGCTACAACGACAGTAACAATCTGTTACACGATTTAATTTGTCTCATAAAAGAAAGCATTTGGGTAATTCACTTACCATGGTGATGGAACAAGACAACACAACACAACACTTGGGCTATATTGAAAGAGTGATTAAGCATGAATTATCCTTTAGAGACCGCAAGGGCTTCATGTTAGAGAGCAGCTTGTTACACCTGTCCCCTGCTGCTCGAGTGTGGCTGAGGAAAACAACTTAGTGTGCAATTGCGTTTGATGCTAGCGATGTTCTATGGGAAACACAATCGCTAAACAATATGTGTCAGAATGATTCATTTGCATGCTGATGAGCCTAAATCATCCACTAAGCCAAAGAAGGCTCTGCACTTGTTAACTGTAGCAAGAAACGCATTGGAAAACAGACACCCACTCGCACACAGACGCACTAAAAACAGCTGCATGCCGTGTCTGGAATGTCCTTTGGACGTACACAGGAGGGAGCCCGTGGTGTTGATTTCCAGTAGATAGTTGAAATGAACCTGGTAATTGGACAGTGATCTGGTGTCCCGGGAAGGGGGTTATGAAAATAACGTACAGGCTTGGAGGCTGAGAGTGGGGCAGTAGCTACGGGACTGCAGTGAGGGAAGTAAAGCCGGGGTCAGGACTGGGGCAGGAACAAGAGGTGGCTGTGGGACACACAGCCAATAATTTGTGCTTAATCTCTGTGACTGGCAGGTATTCAGGTGGGCCTGGATAGCTGTGTCACAGATTTCTATTAAAGCACTTACGTAAATGACTGTGCCAGTGCTTTTGTGCAGCATTTTCCCATTAACTACAAAATTGTGGATTTTACACATAACTGCAAAGTATGACCACTTTTCAATACCAGACATTTTTACATATATGAATATATTTATCCTCCTCTTTCGGGCAGCCACTTTCACACTGGCTGGAAATGATTCACTAGGAACAAACCCTTGATATGCACCATCTCGTTTTCAAAGGTGCCTCAACAACAATACAACATGAGCACAATTAGACAAAACATTTAACACGAAACAAAACAAGATAATCAAAAGATACAAATGTGACAAAAACAAACAAACAAAATAAACAGATATCAAGTAATAAGACAAAACAAATTAGGACGTCAAACTGAGAATAGACCATTCATTCATAGATTATCGGAGAGTATTAAAGTCAGTGATCACATTAAGTAATAAAGTTATAAAATATAAAGTTATAGAGACGTTATTACTGAAAGTGGACGGATGATTTTGATCGGATATTCACAGGTAGATTATTCCAATCAGAGGGAGCTTAAAACTTCCTGATTGGTGCATTTGTGTTGTTTTTTTCTTCCATATCCAAGATGTAAGTGTTAGCTGCTGAAGATTATTTCAGTCACATGTTATGCTGTCGATTAACCAAACACACTAGGAAAATGCTAATGTGGAATGGTTACTCTTGAGTCTCAAGATGTCTGAGCTTGCCACAGACACATGAAAACACTAACTGGGGAACCAGTGTTTCTCGTGTATGGAAATTATTTCGGTCTGACATAATGGGGCATACTTGTGAAATTGTTCGTTATTTTGTAAATTCAAGTCTCTAGCTGAAAACGTTTTCAGCTCTCCCCCCTCCTCCATTCCCATCTACAGTTGGGTTCCAACATCTGAAATACATTTGTGATCTGCGGGAAAGTCTGAATAAACAGTCCCTGTTCATATCTGCATATCAACACAACAATTGTGCATGCAAAAAAAGAAGAAAAGGGGCAACATGGGATTCAGTTTGACAAAGTACTTTTCAAGATGTCTCAAAAAAGCTTCAAATCATTGTTGGTTTATTTGCATGCTGTAATGGTATGAACTGTGAGCAGTAGCTGTATAAAATAACAAATGTCTTCAGTCTAAAGATCCATGGTATGCTTTAGACCAAACTAAAATATACAGAGGATACGGACAGGAACATACAGCAGCAATGACAAATATACAGATTTGTAGTTAATAGCAGATGGCAGAAGGTAATGCTTTGACTCGTGGGGGATGAGCTATTAAAAGACTGAGGCTACGGCTTGGAGTGAAGGGAGATGGGTGATTCTACAAAGCAGCATTTAGACCAATGAGCACTTCATCACTTCAAAATATAGCATTGATTTCAATGAGACCATTGTGTTGCAGATTGCCCTGGCCAAAATTATGGGCGCGGACCAGGTGTAATGATACTCTACAGTCATGGTAGCACATCTATTGTGCTGAGCTACATGTCAACATAAGCATGCTAACATGTTTAAAATGACAATATTTACATGCCGATGTTTAACAGGTGTAATGTTCATCATCTTATTTTAGCGTGCTGGGATAATATTTGCTAATTAGCACAAAACATAAAGTACAGCCAAGGCTGATGTGAATGTCATGTTTTTGTGTTTAGTCGTGAACCAAAGTATCAGACAAATAAACAATTTGAATTAATGGTGGCACTAGATAAAAAGTTAAAAGGCACAGTGTGTGTAGGACTTGGTGGTATCAGCCGTGTGTTGGTAGATTGCAACCAACTGAATCCCCCTCGGCTCACTCCTCCCTTTCCAAGACAGCGGTATCATGAGCTGCTGAGTGCAAAACCTCTAAGGCCCTTTAAGAGATCGCCGAAGTGATTACAAGTTATCTTGAGAGGGACATGAATGTTGGTACCAAAATACGGTCACTTCCATTCACTAGTTACAAAAAAATCCCAAAATGGCGACGGCCAAAACCCAAGATGGGGAGGCTTCAAAACCGCAGTCCACAGACCAATGGGTGACGTCACAACGACTACGTCCACTTCTTATCTAGTGTCTATAGGATAAACAATGTATGTCTCATCTTCTCAACATATACCTTTAGCAACATACCCACACTAACACAGCCTCTCAGGGTGATTAATCAGAGGGCTATATTGTTTGTCTTCAAGTGGTCTGACACTGACACCAATCCCAATCACATTTCTGTCTGTGACATAACACTTTTTTTATTTCTCACTCTCTATTAAAACACACACACACACACACACACACACTAAGTACACTTGGGTGAGGAGGTCAGGGCACATATTGTCTGTGCTATAGATGGATCTACACCTCAACTGGGAGTTCACACTTCAGCATGACAGGAAGAATGTGATATGAGATATGCTGTTGATCCATCTTTTCCTGGAACATCCACCAACGAAGGATTCATTCAGGGCTAAGACATGTAATGTGATTTTTCTTCAGCTGTTACAATATACACATAAGCCCGAACAAAATCATTATGTCTGGCACTGGCAGGGGAACAGACTTTGATTTCTAAATATGTTGTTCTCACAGATCAAAGGCAAAGTCTTCAGATGGACACAGTAGCCTTTGAGTAGGGGCTATTGAGTTTCATGAGCATGGGCACAGACAGTTAACTTCTGATTACAAAGATGGCCCTGCAGAAGAGCCCTGTGATCAAAAGCCTACTTCGAAGATGGCCAGCATCTCAATCATGTAAATTTACGAGTCATGCTTGACCATCAAAGGTGTAGTTGAATGGGCTTCTCTGGCTCAAGACACTCCAAGACAAAAGGCGGTCAGGCCAAAAGAGGATTATAATACCAAGCAGATGCAGAGGTGGGGAGAGCACTTTGTTTTAGTGGGATGTAGAAAAGGTACTGTTTTCTTGAATAAAAAAAGAAAGCATGAGATGCTCTCGAAGGTGCTTTGAAGAGCTCTTCAAAACGGCACACTACTATTCTGGGAAATACTAAATGTATTAGATATATTCACGGAAATGCGTGATATGGCATGTATTTATATAGAGACGTGTGTGTGTTGTGCGTGTGTGTGTGTGTGTGGACATACAAAATCGTCAGCGTGAGACATCCAGATGTTTTGCGGTCTTTCTTTTAAACAATTACGTAAAATCATTGAATTCCTGAAAAATTCAAATAGTTCAACACAAAAGTAGCACAGCTGCTAAATCCATAATAAATTAGTACTTTGTGTCATGATCTCATCCATCAAACAGCAATTTTTTTTTGTTGACATCTCATCAGTGTAAAGTATTGAATGTCTGTTTTGGGACAACCTACTCCTCCCACTGCCAAGAGATCAAGCTTCCCGTGCCTCACATGTTCTGCATGAATATTAATGCTCTGTCATATTTTATATCCTATGGTTGTTAGCTTTAACATACGGGAAGAAGCCCAACCATCTGTGCAATTCCAGCTGTCGCCCGAACCTCACATCTAACATCTGGAGTGTACCTCTTAAAAAATCAAAAAAATAATGATTGACAGTTTTGACAACAAATAAGCGAGCATGTATTTTTCACAGGACACTGCTTTGGGTCAATTTAAGTCTCTTTGTGTTTGAAGGCGTTAATATATGCTCTCGAGATGTGATTGTTAAGGGCTTGAGACATAACATCAGGAGGCTTTCACTTTCATCAGCCACAAGATGGCAACATCTACATTTTTTTCATGTTGACACTGTTGGCCGTGTGTTTGCACGCATTCAAATGTTCTCTCATGAGTGCATATGGTCTCTGTTTCCCCTCACAGGTATAATACACTCTTCTCTCCCCTCCCTCTGTTTTAATAAAACATTGTACACAGATGCACACAGTATAAGACAGGACAAACAGCGGGGTAAAAATATCCCATCGGGGCACGGTGCTTTGACGCCAGAAGCCACATAAAATGTTTTTATTATACTGAAGTGTCCTTTCAGTGAAAGTATTTGAGAGCTTGGATGCCACTGAATGTTAGCAGTACGGCAGCAGTGAGTCATCTGATCCCTACAGTCTATAAAGCCTGGTTACTTCAAACTTGCCTCAGTACATCTTCAGAGCTAGACAATTCTGGCCGAGGCGTCTAAAGTACATGATGTTTGTATTACATGTTTTTCTCTATTGAAATACGCTTCTGTGTTAGGAACAGCCACTATGCTCACATACTTACCACACGTGTTCATCAAAGAGAGGGATTGTTACAATCAGGGACACCAAGAAGATGTCTATGGCCCAATCCCAATGTCCACCCAAAGGCCCTGACGTCACCTGGCGAATGGTGTGTGAGAGGCAGTGAGGGCATGAAATGGTTTGAATACCTGTGGGACAGCACTTTGCGGCAACATAACCAGTACCATGACAACATCATAACGTGTTCTGTACAATTGTGGGTTTTTAATTTATGTTTTTTGATGCCTGATTTCAACGTCTTCCATGTGCCTGCTTTATGAGACGAGAGTTAATTGTCAAATAATCTATTTACTTGTTTTTGTCAACACAGCTTAAGTAAGAAAAATTATAAGAAATGGTTGATGAATAAACCAGGTGTTTAATATAGCCTCTGCTTGCATTCCAATGATTTCAAGTGTTTTATATGTACTAAATTATTGATGTTAATGTTTCTGTGTAACTGTAATATTCCAGGCTGAACACCCATGTGCCATCCTCTTTATTTACCATTGTTGTTTCTCTGCTTTCTACGTTCCCCTTAGTAACCCGGTGTTTAACGTCACAATACTATGAATTGTGGGTAACTCTCACAGGCAAAGGCTGCACAAATGAGGACTGAGGGCTCAAGATGTCTGCGAGAGAGCCCTCAAGCACCTGACAATTTGACAGTGGGACAACTCTAAACCCTCAGGGTCTTTGCGGGAACACGCCTCAAAGTCTGAGTCTGTGAGTGTGGAGATTGGGATTGGGCCCTTGATATGGCAACCAAGACAGGGAATGAGAAGAAAAGACAAAAGAATCTAAGAGACACACACATATATATTATTGTCTAAATAAAATAATTCTCCAGCTAAGAGCACACTATATGACAAACACAAAAGTCCACTCAAAATAATGACTTTTACCCTGTAGTTTCTGTGTGACTAGCTGTTTGCAAAATATAGCACAGACGGGTTGTGACTTGATGTGGTTGTGAGGGATCTCCACTGTCCGCTGAACATTCACACTGTTTTTTTCATTTGATTTGGGCAAAAATAGAGCTTGAGAAAGAGGAGCATGCATCAGTAATTGTATTTGCCCTCATTTTTACTTTATGCGAAGGTGCTTGAAGGTAAAATAGCTGCATCTTTAGATATGCATGCTATTTATATAGATTTTGCAAGGAATACAATTACATAGCGAATCATTTGTCAATGTTTGCGACTCAAAGTGTATCTCAGCGTATTTTCAGTTGCAGAATATATACTGTATTTCTTTTAAATGTATTTCAATGACTCCCTCTGTCTGATCAGGTCAGACTAAACATATTTTATGTGATTCAGAGACAGATAAAATGTGACTGTAATAGCGACAGTAAATCAGGCCTGAAGTTGTGTAATGTGTGGCATGGGCTTTCATTTCCAAACACTTAGCAAGTTATCATGCCTCTCAGGATGAGTGAGTGGTGTAACAAATAGGGACAGACAAGAGCTGGAGGCTGATGACAGCAAATTAAAAAGGATAAATGCACGTTAGGTACAAGAGGGAGGATATTAAAGAAAGGGTGCGAGTGAAAACTAGAAGGGAAGAGGGTGACAGAGAAGCAGACAGAAACAGCGGGAGAACAGAAGATTTAAATTGGAAGAGGCATTGTTATTAGGAACAACCTTACCCTTGCAGTGCTTTCTCTCCAAACCAGTCTCCTTTTCCGAGGCTGTGCAGGTAGACAGGCTCTCCATTGGGCAAGTCTTCCCTGGTCACATTAACCTGGCGAAAGGAGGAAAATGCAGGTGGAAGAGAGTTAAACAGAAGAGTATAGTGTGACAGGAAGGAAGATGTGAAAAAAAAGTGATGAAAGAAGGCTTGATGTATAACAGTATGAAGATGTGTGCCAAGTAAAGGAGAGGACATTTCATTTACACATCGCTCCAAATGAAAGTGATAGTATATGACTTCTCAATATGGCAGGTTAATCACACCATTACAAACAGGGGAGGGGCGCTGGTGTGACCGATATCTCTGTTCATGGGTGGTTTGTTACAAATAGGTGACTGCCATCTCTGTGAGCATCTGGAAGACTACTTCATTAGCCAGATGACATGTGAGTGATGGCACTGTGCCGTGCCGGTTGTCTTTTCAAATCAAAGTGATGGTACGTAGATCTTTAGAGGAAGTGAATGGAGACGGTCGTTTCGCCTAATGAAGGATCTTGTCTTCATCCATTAGTCAGTTCTGCACAGGTGTAGCAGCGTATCCAGCACCAGCACACTGTCACAACAACACCTGAGTAACAGCGTTAGTATTCATGATCTAATATAATCGCGTGGGGGCAGGGGAGAAAAAAGCAAAAAGAAGCAAAAGATGGTAAAAGGTTCAGCCGAACGGCAGGTTTTGTGTGTGCTCTCTAGTGTTTGTGGTCTGGCTGGAGACAGTTGTGTGGTGAGTGATGTGGAAATAGCCAAGCGTAAAGCATTGATAAAATCTGGAGCGTGTCCGCTCATGTCTGCGCCAATGTGTTTGTTTTCTTTTTTTGATGTAGTTGTGCCGACCTTGTGAAGTGGGATCTGTTTGGGGTCAAATGGGAGTAAAAAAAGACAGGAAACATAATGTATCTTTATCCTTTACAATGACAGGTACATCCTGGAAATGTCAACTGTTAGAAAATGCTACATAATAACTGTGAATTTGTCTCACTCACTGGGATTTGTGAGGGAATTTGAAACATATATATAAAAGTAAGACATGTTCAAATCTTAGCATATGTGGATTTAAGAGACTTATGAGAATTATGTTGTTAACAAATGCACATAACGATGATGAGGAGGAAGGATAGTGAAGGAGAAACATGAACAGTGGAAGGAGCCTCAGAAGGAGGATAAACAAAATGAGGACAAAGAGCAGAGAGAAAGCAAAGGAGAAAGAGTAGCTGCATCAAAACATGTTAACAATGCAAGCACATGAAAGCCCACCAACGGTGTTGATGCCAGACGAGTCAGTGTGTCATCTGTGCTCAGTGTAAAAGCCAGTGTTGACGACAGAAAGGTGAAATGAAAGTGACTCCATCCTCCTTTCTAGATGCTCCAAGAGCATCTGCAGGAGATGATGACAGAGGCGGCCTCTCTCCCTTATCTCCAAGATGATTGATGACGGCCAACTTTCATCCAAAAATACTAGCACTTTGCTCCAAAAGAGCAAAGTCTGTTGCCATGTGTGCAACAAGGCCCTCCGTTGCGATGTCATGATGATTATTTTGGTGGTAGGCTAGAAGGACAGTTCTCACCTTTCCCTTACTGATGATGAAGAAGGTGTCTCCTCTGGCCCCTTGTCTGATGATGAACTCTCCATCTCCATAATGTGTCTGTCAGAAGAGAAGACCAGAGAAGAGTCGTGTTATTCAGGCACACTATCATTATTTTATCTCCTTTCCCACATTGGGAGTGAGACTCCTCACTCCACGGACCAAAATGTACCCTTCAGAGGAAGTGAGGCTGAATTGGGTGCAGTGAGCTATACAACAATTAGATGCTTTTCCTTGTTAATAGCAGAGACTGGCCGGCTGTCCGGGTGGGTTCCCTGCTTTCCACCCACTGCTTGCTTGGACATGCACCGTGACCTTGAATGAGCATCTACAGAAAACGAGTAAATAAAATGAATAGTACTGCATCAAATCTGAAGGCAAATCACACCTCCTTCCCAAGAGCAAAACTGATATATCCATCCATCAATCCATTTTCTACACCAAGTGTTCCTGTTGAGGGTGGCTGGTGCCGGAACGTATCCCAGCATTCATTGGTTGAGCAAAGAAAAACACTTTCACAAAGACATTCCCTCCTTGCGTTGAAAATAACCTTTCGTGCCAGATAAGAAATGCATTTGCTTGCCTGATGCGTGAGATGTGACACAACTTCATATGATGTGAAAAACCTCTCGTGCCATGGAGAAAACTGGATACAGAGGTATAACATGATTTATAGAACCAAGGCACAAGAAGCTAAAGGAGTCACTAAAACCCTTATAGGGGACCTAAGGTTAACAAGCATCAGTTTTTGATTTTCATAATGCACGTTCCGGTGGAATTTTGACGTTCCCAGCAAACTGTATACACAATATGCTGCACTAAGTCTAGACTGAAGACAGAGCTCACTCTTTCCTGTTTGATCATAAGCAGACTCCGCACTCCAGTTGACATTTGCCAGGTTTCTATTCTCACACTATTTCACCTACGGTACCTCACATCTTACTTCACACAAAGCAGTGAGTGTAGGATTCATTTCCGCTGTGCGTCACTCAAAAGCAGAGCTTCTTGTTGATAGTAGGTTGCAGTTATGATGTTTAGTTCAGGTTTATCTATTTATATCATGTGGCCCCTTTTCTCAAGCATGTCCTCAAGGAGAAGAAAGCTGGAGGAAAGAAAAGAACTGCTCTATCTATTCAAAAATCAATCACAGACAAAAATGATTTATTATAGTAGAGGACAAGACATAGGACAGCATGATGCAGTTAGCCATATGTGCACACCCAACCTATAGGACCTCTGCTTGTAGAGGGAAAAACGCAGACTCTTAAAAATAGAAGAAACATTGGACGTGCATAGGCCAAGTCAAATGCATGCACCCCTGCTTGATTGAATACAAATTCAATCAACTACCCGACACTAATACAGTATCTCCCCCTCAGTCAACAGTGCAAACATATTAATCAGAGTACATTTAATAGGCATTTCTAGAATGCCATGCAAAACATCTCATTTTCACTGGGCATGGTGTGTCATCCCTGTACCAAGCCAAAAATGATAATCTCATTAATTTTATTTGCCGGCAAAATAGTTTGCACTCTGGCTGTGGAGGATTTGATTACGGAAATGTGAAGGTTGTCAGACAAGACTGTGGGTCACTGGCCATATATCGCCACACAGGCTTGTTTTAGGCAGACAGAGATCTTGAAAATCCCAAATCTGTGAAACCGCTTTATGTTTGCTTGCATAACCCAAAGTTCCTTATAGCTGCGTTTCTCCCATTTTACACTTTAAAATTCAGCCGTTCACACTGTTTTGATGTGGGTGGCATAGCTTGCAGCCTCCCCCGCAACAATGTACTTTCCTACAACCTCTTTCTTTTCCTTCATGGAGTTGTCCTTCGCTATAGAGGTTGTTGTGTGAAAGCTCATAGATTTCCTTTTCTTGCTTCTCCTGGCCATCTACATCCCTGCTGCTTCATCCTGCTGAACTGAACTGATTCTCTCGAGTCTCTTGCTCTGCTGACCCTTTTAACCGATTGAATTATCGTCAATTTTACCTTTAACCACCTTTAACAAAGTTCTATACTGCGGCTGTCTTTGTTGTTGTACATCGTACATTCAATGATAAGAATAAGGGACTTATTATTCACCATGGCATAAATAACACACAATGGTATTGGCCAAGGTCCAAGTCACAACACTGTGCTATGACACTGACAATTACAGCAGTGTAAGTCAAACCATAGCAGTATGTTCATATGCAGTAGATTTTGCAGTGGTGCATTATTGATTAGTATACAATTGACACAGTGGTTACATGACTTTATGTATGTTTATCAAGTTGCTGTAAACAGGTAAACTATTTACACTATTACCTAGTTTCATTATTTGTATATAAACCCACCTGATGGCAGCAAAAAAATAGTAGTTCCAGTGATACTGAGTCATTTAGTAATTCTGTATCAATGCATGACATAGCTAATAAATCCTCAGATCCTGCTTTTTATTTATCATTTTTCTACAATCTAATAAATTGTGTTTTAATTGCACTTGACTCAAGAGGCCGATGTGAGTGGATAGTCTCCCACGCAATGTCAAGTGCCCCCGAGTGTGTGAAAACAACAACATGTCCAAAGCCGTTGACAATGAAAGCTCGTGCCACACATTTGAAGCTATTGGGCTGATTACCTGTTGCCTCCTTGGAATTTGATTATTGTTATAAACCAAACGTCTGGTAAAAAGAATCAGATTTAACGTGGAGTGGTCCTCCAATGGCTAACTGCTAGCCTGTCAGAGAGGACGTTTCCCGTGTGTTATTCGGAGGGGATGGTACCTGGTCCAACAACAGACTTTCAGGATCTCAAGCATTTGTTTGAGAGGATTACCAAACTTGAAAGCAGCGGGACAACGTAGTGAAACTTGGCTTGCTCGGCAGAGCAAACATAGCTAACAGCTACACAAACTGACAGCACATACAAACGGGTGACTGAGCAGCATAACAGCCCAGTAAGACTCTCACCTTTGTTAAACTGTGTGGGAAATGTGAAATAGCACATTATGTGAAATTGTTCCACTATGATGATTTGATACAAAGATGATATGATGACATGATGAATTGAATGTGATGCTATCTTTTCTATAGTTTCAGTGTTTGGGAACTAATTGCAGGTTCAAAATGTGTCTGAGTAACAGTAGCCACCATTTTGCAGGGATGTTTGCGATTATTCATGTTCATATCGAAGAACTAAATTATATCTCAAATTTTTAGACTACACAACTAGAAACTCCTAAAAACCAGCGTTAACGTTACATAATCAGGTATCCTCTGGATGAGTCTATAGTTAAAAAACTCTGCAACAGATTGAATAATCAATGTTCTTTATCTTTTCTTAAAAGCAAAAGGATCTGGAACAGACTCCTCTTACATAATTGACTGCACATACACAGACATCAACATTGAACAACATAAAAAAGGCAAAGGCCATATTTTAATGCAATTCAACATATTGAAAGCCTCAATGTTAGCAGCACAAATCAAAAGTGTAAATGAGAATGTGTTTGCATAACTAAATTATGCTGGCAAAAACATCAAACGAACATGCACATGGGCGGAAAATGTGATATTGAGAAACATCTCAAAACACACATTGAAATCAGCATGAAAAAACCGAGGACATACTAATTATTTGGCATATTTTAGACATATTTCAACTGCTGTCCATTTGCAAAATATGCTGAAGTGTTTCAGGTTTTTGAATGTGTTTTTCTGAAGTCTTTCTTTGAGAATTGGTTTACATTACATTATAAAATACATTGTTCACTTTGTGATTACGATGTGCCTCAGCTTGCTTAGATTGTTTGCCCCCCCTCCCCCCCCTCCGCTCCCATCGAAACCTGAAATAGCTTCTGGCAGCAGTATACTGACTTCTTGTACAGGTTCATGAAATTAACTGTCATTTAGTAGGTGGACTATTTGGTTTAACATCAGCACACTGAGCACATACTGAAAGAGCAACAATTACTCTGAAATCCCCACTATGCACACTTTGTTTCTTTAATTCCCTTCCAAAATCTGCACCTGCCTTCACCCAGAGCTCACTATCTGGATTATGTCCTCATTCCCCTTCTGGTTCACCGCTCTCTCTGCAATAAAGGAAAGGGCATGTATGGAAATCTATTAAGATGTGTGGAGTAAGCTTGTGACATCTGCTTTGTGCTGCAGGTGTCACAGGCTTTGGAACAAGGCACTTACCTCCTCAAGGACATCGGCAAGCTTGCTCAGAATATCTTCCTGCAGGTCGTGGAATGTGGGAACGCTGCAGGAGAAAGAAAATAAAGTGCTTTTAGATCGAAAAGGTTCCTACATATTACATATATTACTGATTCAGACTCTTGTTGTTGTTGTCGGAAAACAAAAGATGTAGAAAGCAGCGTAGATGGCAGCTTAGTATAGGTATTGGCTTTGAAAGTGTTGACGAGAATCAAAGCAGACCCTTGATCTGTAGAGAATAACATAAAAACTAGCAACAGGAACACATCTAAATCAATATTATGCTATGGCAGTTGGCCTGTATATTGTATTACAGATGGTGCATATAAATATTTCAGCATAACCTCGGCAACGTGTCTAGTTACTCAGCAGGGAATCAGATCCTAGGTTGAATACACCAGTATGAGGCCCTAATGTTTGTTCTGTTGGCTTCCCGGCAGCCTAAATGAACCCTATCTGCCTGTTATCAGGCCTACTAAATAAAACTGGCCCAGTGTTTATCAAGGAGGAAAATAACCCCTGTTGGTGAACAAAGGGCATATCTCCCTATATCATCTATCACTCTGTGTGTTCCTCCATCTCCCTCTTCCCCCTCATTTTCCATGCTTTATTACAGTAATCTGATCCATCTCGCCTTGGCCCCCAACCCGGGGCCCAAGCCGCTGTGTTCATCCTCGGGTTGTTGCTTCCTCCACAGTGGCTCTAGTTAATCAGCTGACCCTACCTCACATGAAACATATGGAGTTTCAAACCCTTGAGCTGCGAAGCTGTTGACACAAACAAAAAGCCTCTGTTGTAGTCAAATTCCAATCCAACAACTTAATTGTGTTGCAGGAAATTAATTATGTTTACGAGGCAAGTGGGGAAGTGCCGTTTCGCTCATGTGGTGTTTTTGATCATTTGAAACATTCTAACATCACTACACTCATGGCACTGTGCCACTGTGAGTAAAGCATAGGACAACTTTAAATAATTTCTCTGGCAATCCTGGAAACGCAGAGAGAAACCAGCACTTCTTTGGGGTCTGATTAACGCTTCCCCACGCTCATTTCCTGCACCTTTTCACATATTGTTTAGCGGATGGCCGTCTGCTTTTATTCCATGCCTTATAGCTAGACTTTTACCTAAAGTGGAAGGGGGCCGAGGGTAGATTATTAGCCCACCGACCTAGAAAGAGGTAATGAAAAAGGTCTTCACAAGCACCCGTATGTAATATCATGTGGGATTTCCCTGTCAGTTTTTCATCTGTGTTCCTCCTCCACAACTTGTGAGAGCAAATATATAGTTGGACAATTTACCAGTGGGTAGAAGACTTAGGGACCAGCATGTTTGTTTATACGCATGAATTAACGACAGCTCTTTTATTAGATTTGCTTCTCGGAAGCAGCACATATAATTATTTACATTACAATAACAAATGATGCGATAAATATCTGATTGCCCGCCCCTTTATAAAGCAAACACACATAGAGTGAGCCCAAACCAAGTGATATCTATTAAATATTTACTCATCTGTTGGCCTGTTATATAAGAGCTGCTGAGAGGCCATAGCTGCCACAAAGTACATGCTCTCAGTGAAGAGATAGCAAGCGTCTTTCTTTAGTCAAAGCCATCACGAAAATTGCTTCAGTCATAGGACATGAAAGTAAGATTCGTAGATTTGTTTTGGAAAATATATTTTTGGTATTAAATGTCTTCCTTTGTGGTGAAAGGGTACTGAGGATACAGCAAAGTGGCTTTATTGTGACTGACCTGCAAATGTCACAGACTGTTACACTATCCATGGAGACTGTTCTCGCCAGAAACAACGAAAGCATTTGTCATTATGGTCAAACACTTGAAGCAACTTGTGTTTATGTTTCCCAAACCGGTAATATCTTACATTACTGTGAATAATACAGTCCACTCTCAGAAGCAAAGGCAGAATTAGTCTGACATTTTTATACTGCTGCAAAGGCAAATGAGTTAAAATTGGGTTTACCCTTGCCCTTACATCTAAGGGAAGAGGTGAAAGAGAATGGCTGGGTGTACAAAGGGTTTGACTTTACATCAGTCTACTACGAACAGTAAACAATGGTATCTTTTAACCATGTCTGTGATCTTTCCCTATCATTAATTAGGTAGTTTCATTTCCAAAACATAACTATACTTTTACCTTAAAGGCTGCACATCAAAAAACCAGCATAGGAGTCATTTCTGGAACAGTCAAACGAGTTGAAAGGTACTGACGTACGACCGATTTTGTAGTTTAGGTATGAGGATGTGTTGGAAATATCTAGTGAAAAGTTGGTTTCCTGCCTGCCTTGAAACATCTCTGTAGTGTCAGAGTCTGATCATTATCACAGTTATTCACGAGGCCTCGCTCAGTAGAAATGATCCTCGGCAGAGCGTGTGCTTTTATCACCGGCAACTTTAAACAAAAACAGAAACATACGAGAGGACGAGAGAAAGACAATAGAGCAGCTTCTAATATCGGCCCTGAAAACAAAGTCATGAGAAAATGGTGTGGCATTTGAAATATAGGGAAGATGTGGTATAATATTCATAATTGGCTTGATGAAGACCAAAGTGGATGAAAGAAAAACAGGAAAGTTGAACAGAGACAGGGGGACAAGAGAGATTTATACTAGAATTGAATCTCTCATGCATCCGGATCACTGCTCTCCCGCTGTCTTTTGATGAGTCTTTCCTTTTAACCTGTACTCCATGCAGGCCTTTTAAGTGATAATGGGCTTCTGGTGGTTAGGCTGCAAAGCTCTCCGATTGAGATCAGGATATTAAAGAAAGATGATACAGTTACTAGGTATTTTTTTCAGTTGGATGAATGACACCTTCAGTGAGACACCAGCAATTCATTTAGAGTTAGATAATTTGTTAGTACAAATGAATAAGGAATCTTCAGGGAAACTGCTCACACATATTCTCCTTCATCCATTTAGTTAATTCATTCATTGCATTTCAAATCAAAGTCCTATTCAGGGGCATTTGTCTGTGGGACAATTGGGGTTTCTCACCTTTTCAGAAACTCCATATACTCTTGGTGCTTGATGAGACCCGTCCTCATCATGATCGTCTGAAAACATTGTCGGTCGATGGCCCACAGCTTCACATTTGTTAGAGCTGGAAAGAGGAATACACGAAATAAGCAATGTCGAGAAAGACAGTTTTTACCCTCAGGCATTCAGATTAATTAAACAGCACATTTTACGCATTATGGATATTGTGAATATCCAATGCACTTTAAAGCATTTGATATTGAACTTGAGATGTGAGAATAATCATAGTTGTGTCATTGCATGTAGCATGAGAGAGTTCAAACTAAAACCCTACACTGAAATCACTGCTCAGAGAGAAGGTGGGGGAATCTGTGGACCTTTATGTTTGGGTACGTTTTTTGTCTGCAATAAGTTGCATCCAAATGTTTTCTTTAGCTGCTGATCAGGCCTGCAAAGCAAACAGGAGGACTTCTGGATACTCAGTCTTATTCAGCAGCTGGAGTTAATTGGTATTGTTGAAATACTTTGCATGGGTGGCTTGCTCCAAGTCACACTGCAGCATTGTAATTGGTGTAAGGTCAGGTGTCTGACTTGATTATGCTCAAGTTTCTTTTATTAGTTCAACCCCTTGAGTTACTGATTGCTCTTTGTATTAACGACAATTGTAAAACTGTGAAAGTTGTGTTAAGTTTCAAATGGCAAACAGCCACCCCTGGTATTTGTCTGTAAAATTTCTTGAAAACAATTTGGAATTAAATGTTCCACTAATGATTGCAATCTGCGTTGGCCCTGAGGCGCCAACCCCATAACCATAATGCTCGCTGTACATTCAGTAGATGGAGGTTAAAGTGTGTTTTTCTTTGTTTCAATATCGCACTGTGTCTCGTTTGTCCACAGAGCATTGTTCCATGAACCAACCAGGTAATGTGAGACAAACATTACACGTGCAGCAATACTTTGTCTTTTGAGAGTAATAGTTTTCTCTGCATGGCAAAACTCATGTTTTGGCGATTTTCTTATTGTGGGATTTAGTCGGCGCAAGAGATACCCAGAAAGCATCGCTGTTACGCTACATTTTTTTGACACCCCTTTGAATAATAAAGTTCTCTTGCAGCAATCCTTACAGAATGCCCAGTCCCTGATCAGAAATGGTGCTGAATCTCTTGCATTTTATTCCATTCCTCTGCCGAGCTGGTGATTGATGGAGGCGTGGGTCTTTCAGAATTCCCTTTCTTTTCATTTTCAGTGTTTTTTGAGCCTCAGCAGCTTTGAGGTCCTCTGTAGTCACTTTTAATCAGAATAAGTTTCACCTCGACAGATCTCTGTTGTGAAGAGCCGGCCCTGTTGGAACCAGGCCATGCAGGTTTTCATCAGAGCAGTGGACCTCTAACCCACACCTGCATGTCATTATATTTCCACATTCAGCTCCATTTCCCAGAATAAATTGGCTTGTTGGGGCAGAAACTTTATAACAAAACATGTCAAAACCCCATATTTCAACTGTAAAGTAACTTCCAGAATTCAGTGCTTCACTTTGTTAATAGCATTTCATGGTAATTATTTCAAAATTACTTTGGAGTATCTCCCCCGATCATTATCTTTTGCAAGAAATGCTCTCATTTCGACTTCACGGCTTCAATTGTGCAGTTATACAGTAGACTGTTAGAGATAATGAAAAGAGAGAGAAAATCTCCAGTCTGACCCCAAAAACTGGAGATCCCCAAGGAGCCTTGTGGCCACAGGGACGTGTAGTAATATTAGAAGAGAATTCATCAGATAAGAGTCAGACTGCTTGGTATTTTGTTTTGAGTGTCTGTTGCAGAAGCTGATCGTTGTATCTCATCCTCCCAGTCCGACACGTATTTAACATTAGTTTTTAAGATAAAATCCAGTTTTGTCAATATCAATGTGGTATGTATTGATCATGTGTGCTGTCTTTTTGTCTTATCTGTGTGTTTGGTATCTTGTGCAAAAAGGACCAAGCCAGGCTGCAACGACAAATCAGGAAAGCAGGAAAAATCAATGGCATTGACCAAGAAACAGCCACTAGCCTGTAAACCAAACTTATCCTACAAAAATCTTTTTTTTACAGGATAGTATCCAACCCCATTCATTTCGATTTTCAACCTGACGCAGGGAAAGACTTCGTCACAAAATCAAAACAGGTGGATACAGGAACTCTTTTCCCTCAAGTCATCAGCCAGAATAACATATAGCTTAATAATCAACAGGTCTCTTGTTAAGTCACGTTTGATTTTAAAGTGAATTGACTGTTTTTTTCAATTTAATTTCACCTTATTGTTTATTTTGTCTCAGTCTCGGCATTATCAAATGTGTTTTATTATGAGTATATTGTGGTCTTGTTGTTTTTACTGTGGACTTTATGGTGTCCTCGTGTCTGAAGCACTGGACCAAACAAATTTCCCGGTGTTGGACGATAAAGCTGATCTGGATCTGTCAAGGCACAGTGCAGGCCTGGGGCTGCAGTTTAATGGGCATTCCCTAATAGTGTATATTTGATACTGCTACACTTAACAAATGTGATGCCCACTCGCTCTCGCTCTCTCACACACACACACACACACACACACACACACACACACACACACACACACACACACACACACACACACACACACAGCAAACCAGCATATGTTTCTATTCTTGTGAGTATAGAGGTCTACCTTCAGAGAGTGAGGATATTTTGGGATTCTTACCAGTTGTCATGTCTTCATGGGAATATTGTTTTTTTAGGATGTATTTTAGGTAAGAATAATAGCTAATGTAACTGACCAGTTTAGGATTAATGCTCAAGTTAAAATTGTCTGTGATAACCTGGAAAATACTAGTAATTTAAATATAGCTGCATGAACACACAGACAAAAATACACACGTGTGCTAACCCACAAACTCTTATACTCCAGGTATTTATGTACAAATACACACACAAACACACACACAGTGAGTGAACACGCTCTCACAGACACCACAATTTTACCTCTGCTGACCAAGAGTTTGGCTGCAGTTTAAAATAGGGCCAAACCACAGGAGAAATGCCCTCATTAAACAGCCTGACACGGTTTTTGGTGAAAGATACTTTCTCGGAGTGGGAAACCCAAAACACACAGCATGACATATAAATGTATTCAGACACAGATGTGTGTAGACACAGACATGCAGACATCCTTTACGAGCGCACACATACATCAGATACATAGAGCTGTGCAATATATTGATATTATATCAATATCGTGATAAGAGAGGTATCTTCTTCAATTTCGGATATCATAATATGGCAGTGTTGTCTTTTCCTGGTTTTAAAGGCTGCATTACAGTAAAGTAAAATATCAGACTGTTCTAGCTGTTATATTATTTGCCTGAAGTAATAATGTAAAACTATACATCGTGAAATACGGTCAGCACAGTGGATAGGAACACTGATATCAGAGTCCAAACACACATGTTCCACAATGATTTCCCCTCCTTCTTGCAAGCTTTCCAAAGGCATTGTTGTAAAAAAAAAAAAAGATACTCCCTATCTGGATATCATTATGTCTTTTTTAATCAAAAAGGTTATTTCTGCAGGGGTGATGTGGACAAATGATTTCAAGGTAGACTGAGGGCCTAGCCAACCTGGTATATGGAGATCGGTCTTGGGTGAAATTATGAAGAGTAGTCGTCTACTTTGACCCCGAAGCAACAAGAGTGGGAGGTTAGACATCACTATGCAGTGTGCAAATAAGTGTTTTGGCGTGTGGGAGAGTTGGGCACTGGGAAATAAGATATGTAGGGAGCCTGCAGCGCACCACAGTAGGTAAACGTATTATTCGGAGGCTTGAATAAATTGCGGTGAGACTCAGGGAGCTAGTTATCCCGTAGTGAGGGCGCAGATGAATGTCATAATGCTCATGGGTTGCCGACCATTAGCTTCACAGCCTTCTGGATGCTCATATCACCCCAGGCAGTGCTGGAAAGATAAGGGGTGTTGTCTGTGAAAGCTTTTGAGGAATTTGGCAGTTTGTTGTTCCAGTTGGATGGGGCTTCAACAATCATGCGATGGTGGGCTGTAAATGCATGCGATATGAAACTAAAATGTGTACAGGGGTAGACAAAAAAAACAAGAACACCTGTGCAATTTAATGCAATACAACTGAGGCTTGACAAGTACTTTTTTAAAGAAAATTGGTGGTGAGCATGTTGCTCTTGATTGCATTGTATTGTTGTTGCATCATATTGTAACTTATCTGCTGTTGTCATGCCCACTTCATGTAATGCACATCATATATAGCCTGAGAACATGATCATTAGCATTTGTCAAATTTCAGTCGTTTCTGTTTTGCAGTGGATATGGTGGTGAAAAGTTTAACATGTGCACATCCGTTCTCTTTCCAAAAAAAAAAATGTCTTCATGCAACACACATTGGCAGTGTTGAGTGTTGATGCACGTCGACTGACACCTGTAGCAAACATGCCGTCATGCAGACAGAGGAGGTAGTTTGAATAGTGTAGCAAGGATGAGCCGATTCCAGGTGGCAAAGGGATCAAATTGCTGCTATTGTGAAAAGATGTACCGCCATTGACGCTGCGAAAGTGGCCTCTTGACGTGCATCCATCCAGCGGTGTGTGGGTGTACATAGACAATAATGGGTGCATGTGCAACAGGTGTGTGTTGCACTTTATTGCTTATTACTCATCAAATATCACATCATTCCAACAACGGCTGGTTTTTCTAAGTGCATGTAAAGTGTGTAATTGACAAATTTGAATTAAAAATGCTGCTCCCTAAATTGAAAATCACTATAACCCTGCGGATTACTGTTTTACACCTATTTTCTCATTGCCCCTTGAAAGCTCCTCTAAATTGAATGTAATCCCACCTCGGAGTAAGAGATGGCTATTCATAGCCATGCTGCCAACAGCCGAGCACGTTATCATTAGCATTTGTTCGTGCTCTTCCTTTCCTTCCCTCTCCTTGATGAAGGGATTGTTATTCCTGAGCCTTCAATTCATCCCAATTATTTGCAACAATAGATTGTTGATTGTGAATACTGGCAAAACTGGACAACTAGCTCCTTTGACACGCCAGAGGGCCCAAAAGAGAGGATCTGTGTTTTAACCTGAGGAAAACAGTGAGAGGTAATATACATATGGATGTTGCCACATGATAGAGCGCCGGACAAGGCCTTCCCCATTCATTTGGCACAGTCATAATTCATTGTAACTGAATTTAAGCCTAGGGGATTATGCAAATGCTCCATGTGTGTTTGTTCTTGTAATCTAATTTTGGCTCATTAAATGACATAAATATAGGATGAGCTCAACAATGTTTCTTCTCTGTATTCGGGTCATGACAGTTTACATCCACAGAGCGTGTGGGGGGGTTGGACACATCAGAACTGGCATATGTTTGTTACTGTGACTGTAATCTTGATTTTGGTAGTGTGCTGTAAGTTCTAATGGTGTTTAAAAATGACTCAAACCTGTCTACGTCTGGCCCCACGATGGTTATTAATCTGAAGTATCCACAATCCTTTCCAAAAGCACCACAGGGCTACATGAAAGTGGTACTTAAATAAAGATTAGACCAGAGTCGCAAGCAGTGAAGTGTGTGCAGAAGCGTGCACACTCTGTTGGCAAGAAAAATATTTGTTAGTAACACAGTATAAACACCAGTGTAATGCACTGCTCAATGTACGTCACTGTGTTTACACTAAAGTAGAAGACAGATAATGACACGTATCTTGACACAATACTGTATGTTATTAACAGCAAAGTTTTAAGTTGTGATTTCTGTTCATTGTGTTCTCACACTTTTACAGCATCATTGTAAAAGAACATTTATTAGACAATCTTGGAAAAGTTAATCAACATGTGTCTTTGGTGCCATGTTGGTTATTGGGATGTGCTCGGCTGTGAAATATCATTTTAGCACTTGTAGATTTTTAAATTGGGGTTACACACAGCTCTGAGACACGTGGAGAGTTGGCGTCTCCAAACTAATTAGTGGAAGCAACCACCATACGAATTTTCACCCTGGAATATTGTTTTAATGTTTGGGTTTGTGGGCATTTGAATTGGTTTTCACCGTCACTCTAAAAACTCTTCTGTCAAATCTGTGACTTGCCTCCTCCTGCAACTTTATTTCTCTCATTAACATTTTTTCCTAAACTTTCTCCCTCTTTACTTCCTAGTAATGTCTAAGAAAATGAGAAGATCAACCGTCTTCCTCTCACTGACTCAGAGACACACACTTAAAATCACAGTCACGTGAACTCTACTCCTTCGAGGCCTCCCACATATCTTGTTTTGGAAAGCGTTAAGAGAGCGATGCTGCCAGGGCGGCAGGTTGGAAGAGTCTAATCTCTTTCCCCCCTAAGTCATTAATAATATCAGCCAAGTCTGATTACATCTGGATGAGCTCTTTAGAGCGTGAGAAAGCAGGACAGGTCATTTACGCCAGTGTCACACAGCCTAACGAAAAAGAAAAACATTAGAGGAATTCTCCTCATAATTACGGATCTAATTATTATGAATATTGAGGCTTAAAGAAACACAAGACAGTGTAGGAAATACAGATTCCTCCTTGTTATCTGGAGCATTGCAAGTCTGTAGGGTGGTATTGTGTGCTCTTCTGACAGCATTTACATCTCAGTGGATCACGACATGGAAAACTAGCCGGCTTAATCAGATGCCGTCTCCAGCTGCCAGTTCTACCAATGCTCCCATGCGGGAGACAGGAGTCCATGGACTTGGAGCAGCAGCTGCTTGAGAAATATTGTGCTGAACGACATGCCACCCACGCTATGTTGTATAGAGGAAAACCCATCTTTTGTTTTAGAGAATAACAGATTTCATTGCTGTTACATTCGGGGTTTCTATTTCAGCTGCAGTGACATAAAAATGTGTTTAATTTCAAAACTATCTATGTTTAACCATGTACACCATTAAAAATGAAAAAGACACCTAGACGTGTGGGAGTCACAATATCTAAATGCATTTTAAATGCATAAATCTAACAGTGAGCACAGACGGTATACATTTCGGTTGGAAACCGTGTCAAAAAGGCTGATTGAATAGGAGTATATCTAAAATGCTTTTGGCTCGTCTCTGTAACATTAACAAACCTCACTCTCAACCTTTATTCATCAATTACGGCCTATCTTGTTTGGAAGTTCGTCATAAACATGCACGCATTTAGAAGACTGGAGTTTTGGTGTCGGGACTGAATACGAATCCCGTTCATCCGTCTAAAGTTAGCTCTGTGATCTAACTCATATCTGAAGCAAAGCAGTAAATATTTCTCATTGCCAGCTTGTAATCTTATGCATAAAAAAAGCATTATTGTTGAAAAGTTGAATTGAGGTGACCTCATCATACTGTCTAATAGCATCTACTAGAGTCACTCAAGGAGAAGCGTCTCGAGAAGGGATGTGCTGTCTTCGTAGACAATCATTCATGATGGGTGACATTTTCATTACCTTATGCTATTTTGAAAACAGTCTTGTCGCTCACTTGTTCACTGCTAACAATTCAAATAAGCAGAAGGAAAGAAATGTGCAAACTGTCACCAATGTAAGGGAAACATGTAAACAGGAAGGCTTTGCTCAATACCACAGCAAAAAACACATTTTATAAGGAATGTAAAAAGGAAATAGGTTGAATTGGAAAGTACTGTAGAGCAGTGATTATATATTTTATAGTACAATGAGATGAGTGCAATCCAACCTTTTGAGTCATAGTTAATGGACTTGAGTAGTATTGACATTAATAACTGGCGGGGAGAATGTTATGTGTGGTGCAGAGTGAACGGATTATAAACCTCTAAAGGATGGGAAAAACAGGCTATAGGGAATAAAATAAAATAAAAAAATGTTGTGTAATGTTATATATTTTAATATAACATGTAAACACATAATATTTGTAGTATTGTAATTTTAGGGATACATTAGTGAAACGGCAAAACAATACAATGCCATGTGTTTTAATTTTTTCCATTTGAAGTATCTGAAGTCTAGAAATAGAGAGGAAAGGAGGAGGAGGGCCAAGAAGGAAAGTGGAATTTCTCTTTGAGGAGTAATTCATGAACGGTAGAAAAGAAAAGACCAAAGTGAATTTGAACAAAAGACCAGTGCATTATATTAAAGAAAAATGAAGCAATCTGTTAACATGTTGTTCTTTCTAAAAGCCTTTAATTATCCAAATCAATTTTCAACAGGCTTCTGTCTTTTGTTGAAAACATTTTCCATTAACAGGAATTCATCTTTTGTTCTTCCCACTTCGATTTAATTTCATGGCGTCATGATTGAAGTACTGCTAACTGAGCTGATGACTTCAAAAGGAGGAGGAACTCTGAACTCCAATAAAACATTACCTTTCAGCATAAGTTGCTTCGTCGTCGGTTTGTAAGATCAATTTTAATTGTTTGTTGTCGTCATCGTCATATACAAGCTACCAGAAACTATTTGCCACAGAGGAAATCAGTTGGAAATAACCTGATAAGTTTCAGTCTGCCCGGCTGTAGAAAATCAAATGGAGGAAATGAAGTGTGTTTGCTATTCATCAGCATGTAGGCTATTTTTAGGCCCTGGTGCAGGTTACAGCAGATGATGTATTTCTCTATATATCTGGTTCTGTGGACTACTCAAACTCCACACTGAAATTTGTCAAATTATTGATTTTTCAGGCAGTCAAATGTGTATTTCCTTGTGGGCGTGGCAGTATGCTGATTGAAAATAGCGAACATGTGCCTGTCATTTTAGAATGATTCTGATTCACTAACATGCGCACGGCGGTAAGAATTACTGGTTTGGACAGTGCACGTGTGTTCTGTATCCCGATGCTAATTTTGGTGTGTGCTTATTATAAGAACAAATTAGTGAATGAGGCGCATTGTCCGATTGTCCCTACATCGGTCCAAACTTTAAAAAAGTAACTTACATCACAAGACATCCAGACATTAGTGTGTATTGCTAATCCTTGTCTTTGTCTTTTTGTATAATTTAGTTTATATCTGTATGTCTTACTTGTTTGTGCTATGTATGCACCTACTGTGGAAAATAATTTCCTCCTTGAGGACAAATACTAAACCATCTGTCTAATATCTGCAGATGATACCCTACCGAATTACGTAACCATAGTGTCTACACTAAAATTACATCAGACTTGTGAGTTCTTGTTTTGGTTTCTGTCAACAAGAAGAAATAACTCGTGTCATTGTTGCATTTCATCAGGCTTTCTGTCAGTCAAAGCTGATGTTTTGAAACCCGTTGAGGCAAAAAGCATCAGCACCCAAAAATACAGAGCGACGCCGGCGTGATAATTCCCCCCACTGCTTTGCCAGAAGGTGATGAATGTATGTTTCTGCGACTGTGTGTGAGTGAGTGACTGCATGCCAGCATGGGTGCACATACTCGTTGTATACGTTTGTCTGCCACTCTTGATCTTTTTTTGTTTTTTTGTTTTATGAGGCAGCAATTATTCTGACAAGAGACTCTTTACTCTGCAGGAGTCCTAGATTCAGCTCAGGTTCTGAAACTGAGAAACTGTTCATCATAGGAGGAAAAGACGCATAACCATGCAAATATTAATCAAACTAATGTGTGGCCCGGAATATTACAGATGGCTTCCTCTGTTCAGTGATCTTGTGTGATTAAAAAGAACAATTCTGCCATGTTTGAAATATAACATCTTACTTTATACATTTCAACTTCAAGCGCACACGTTAGTATGTATCCTTTGATATTCGTCCTTATCCTTTGTCCACGATCTCCAACCTACTGGTCAACACATATAAAGTGTTATCATTCTGCCACCAACAGTTAGTTTCAGTTTAACAGTCTGTTGCTAGTAGCAACCAGTACCAGAACAGCCTAAAGGAGTTTATGAGTTTATGATTGGTACATCCACCGTTTTGTTAGACCTGCGACCAAGCAAATATTGATAAGTATCGATTAATCCTCTAAATGCAGTTGTTGGACCATCATGTGTACTTCATTTCCTATAGCATCCTGTTAGCTTATAGTTATCCTTTCCTTTGTTTCTTCCTGCAACCCTGTCTCCCAGAAATTGTGTTTGTATATAAAACATTTGCAACTGCAAATGTGTTTTTAGAGTCACATAATGCCATCTGAATTATATTTTATTAACATAATAAGTAAACATTTTTGATGATTATATTTGGAGAATGTTTATACTGAATGTGGCAACAAAACAACAAACTTAATTGGTTTTTCCTGCACTATCTGCACTTACAATCCATTATCTGCTTGTAGCAACTATCATAAATGCATTTTATGGTTACAATTAGGCAGTCAAAGCACTTGGTTAAGGCTAAGGAAAGATTGAAGTCGCTGTTAAATATTGAAATAAAATAAAAGGACTTGACGGCCATCCCCTGTCTTCGGCCTCTATAGGAGGTGTGTTTAGCTTGCTACAAAGCACTAGCACCTATACATATAAAATGGGCAGAGGATATATTGTAAATAAATGCTAGAAAATAGCACATCTTGTTCGCCATCGTCCACTTCTTACAGGGCATGAAATTAAGCTTGGTTTTGGGAGGATGGAGGTCAGCAAATAGAAATTGCATTGCCTCTCTGTCAGTTACTTTAATTGTATTGCTATGGTCCCAAACATCAGGGCCTCTTCGCTGCCTCAGACCAGAATTGGCAAGACACAATTTACTTGATGAAATTGTGACGAAAGCAGGTGGGAAAGGAAATATTGTGGGCAAAATAGCACGTAAAAGCTGGCTTATAATTTCTTTCCCTTTTTAGAGGTATTCCTGAGTGAGAAGTTACAGAGTCAAATTGCTCAAGTCTTGCCCATAGTCAACTGATCATTGAAACCCTTTTTTCCCTTGCGAATTGATCACCCACTGTTTAAGCTGTATCTACAGAAAAATAGCAACAACAACATTATTGGCTGAGATATATGTGACTATCGCTTAACTGTTTCAGAATAATGTGTGTGTGTGTGAGTGTGTGTGTGTAGTTGCTGCGCTGTCTGTAGCACTGAATCTGAGCCAAGATCATTGGACAAAGAGGTACAGCTCTTTAGCCTGCTTGCTTTTCCTGGTTGTAAGAACAACTTTTGGTCCTAATTCCACTTCCTCACTGTAGTAATCCACAGACAGAGGGGAAACAACAGGGTAGTGGAGGGACAGTCAACAGGAGACGGAGAATCAAGCCTCAGACAGCTGTGATATGCACTGCTTGCACAGCTGTTTCTATACGCCTCCCCCAGCTGATTTTAGAGATTCGTTCATAAATTCAAAATATATCTAGCACTCTGACAGTGCTACGTTCTTATGCAAGTGCTCTGATTAATAAACGTTCATGTCTTCCTCTTCTGCCCTTGCACTCAGTGCCAGCCATACAGCTTGTTCTGGTATGATTGTATTTGTCAGGTAACAAACGACAATCCAACCTTCCAAAGGGGAACGGTTAGTCACACCTTCTCTCCCAGATTTGCTCAACAAATAGTGACTAATTGCAAAATTGTATGTATCCTAGACCTATCTGATCTTTGCACTGGGAAAATCAAACAAAACGACACATTTAAATCTGTAACAAGCATCTGGTTTCACACTGTTTCATGCTACATTTTCTACATTGTGTGAGAAACAGCTCGCTTACAGAATTCCTTTTCCACAGATGAATCAACAAGTTCCTAAGATCAATAAGTCCATTAAACAGCCAAAGGTGTGAGTCACACATGCCCCAGTTTCGTCTATGGAGGATTACCTTTCATGTTCCTCTCAAGCAAACATCTTCCAAAGATCACTATATGTATCCGAGAGCCCGTTAACACTTACCATTTCAAGTGTCTTGTATCTGGATCAAATCCAGATGAGATTTAAGGCACATCCATTCACACCTATAGCCACATATATGCGCCTCCGTTGGCCAGATCACAAATCTGATTGCTCGAATAATACACAGGGTCTCTCTTGAAGTATTCATTATAACACCACACGGGAAAAATGTCAGTTGGTTGCAATCTGCAACCTTGCCTCTAGATGCCACCAAATAATACGCCGCACCTTTAAGTGACTATGTAGATACGGTAGAAGATTCCAGACAAGTAGCGCCTGATTCACAGTACTGCTAAGAGAAGCAGCTCAACAAAGTTCCCTGAGCCACGTTCCCTCAGTGACACTGGGCTATAACTTCACCAGCAACTAACAGCTTGTAAAGCAGGAAGAAAAACAACAACAAAATAATGTTTGAGCGCAGAGAAATGTCCTGAGTTACCCTGATATTCCCCCGAAGCAAACTGTATGTTCTTTCTTTCAGCCTGTCCATATTGTCACATAAAACAAAAGGAGCAGTTGCTTAAAGCTACACTCGTGGAGCGTTTTTTTTTTTGACTGACTGACTGTATATTGCTGCCTCTCTGGGTGTTTTAACCTTTCAAGCAGTCTAAAACCCCTGAAGAGCCTCCAGCTCCGGGATCACACCTGCGCTCCAACCGAGTATCACGACAACAGCAGCAGCAGGGGCCCTCAGTCTAGAAGCACACACACACACACACACACACACACACACACACACACACACACACACACACACACACACACACACACACACACACACACACACACACACACACTAACAACATTTAACAGAGGCACTTACACACAAATTAAGATGCCTTCATTGAACTAAAAAAAAGCCACATTGTCAAGTTAAAGGCACCAGACAGGAACAACCTTGACTTCAAACAGCTGGGTGGGGGCTTCCCCGCCACCATCACAATGTCGCCACCACATTTCTTGCTGCACTGTGGCAACAGTGTTACCATGGCAGCCCTGGAAACAGAGAAGATTCTTCTCCCGCTCTGTCCCACTGGAATTCTATCTACCGACGCCATTCTTCCTGTCTTCTCCTCTCTGTCCCCGTTTCTGCATTTCATTTGTTTTACCAATGAAACCCTTTATCATACGGCAATACATCGCTCCTGAAGCTCTGCACACATCTGCACCGGGTGATGGAGACAGAGTGATTGTGTCTCAACTTTTGCAACAAAATATCTGAGCAAAATTACAGACATGTCGGTCGGAGCAAACGAGATGCCAATTTGTGAGTCATTAGTATTTCCTATTGCTTTGTGCGATTTTAGATGTGTTTTCTTCGTTTGTCGAATTGCTTGTCTGAATGCCGACGTGTAATGCCTACTCTCATATTCACATTTGCATGTCCATCAATCTCTTATTTCGCTGCTCTTGGTTGCACCTATAATTGTGTTGAGTAGCCTGCAGCAGCAGAATAGATGGTTCCTCTGTGCTTCTTGTTAAGAGTGCACTCGCTATAGCTTTCCTGATTCTAAGAGCCCTTATCTCCAACTCTTCACAGCTTGGCCCAGCCTAATAACGGTGCTCATGACAAATGATACAACAAAGAGTATCATTTGTCATTTCTCTTAAGAGCTGCAGTGGTTTTGAATCTCCAAGATATTCATTATATGCAATTAATACTCTTAGCATACTCTCTGAGCCATCTGTCAATTGTCTCAACAGTACAATGTTTTACCATCTTCAGCAAATGTGCTCTTCTCTCACTTAATACATAGGGCCTTGTATATATACATACACACCTTTATGAATTATAGCGACATAGCACTAGCGTTATTGTACATCAATAACAATCAATCTAGAATTTTGAAGGAATATTCCACTTTTTTCCAACCTTATCTCTATGATTGAATGAAAATAAGCAAAGATGGAAAGAAGCTGGCAAATTACAAATGTGTCTTATGTGAGTTTTTACATTACATATAAAAATCTGAAATTAAATAAAACCAATATAGGTAAATGATGCGATATAAGGCAGCAAGTGTTCTCCAGGTTTCATATATCTGTAACTGGAATGTATCATAAAGCCTCGCATTTAAAAAGATTACTACACAACCTGACACTAACGTTTTGGATTGCAGAAACACTTACTGTGGTGTTCTGCCGGTACTGTCGCTAATTTCTTTTATCTATATTTTTTTTAGCACCACCGAATAACGTAGCTGGCTAGATACAGATAGCTAGAATGAGGCTGCCCGCGAGGCTGCATTTATGCTTCATTCTGCTAGAAAACATGTCCAGCTGATTAAATACAAGCAGCGTATACTCCGCTTATAAAATGTTCTGCAGGAACAGGAGAAAAAGAGGCAAACGGCTGCAAAGCATTTCAGCAAACTAATGCTTATGCTTGCATTATATCATCAGCTAATGCTGTTTGCTTGAATGTTGAATGTGGGTTACGTAGCTGCTAACAGTTGCTAATTATTAGAATGAATGTAAGATAACACTTGCTCCAACATATTTCCTTCGTTGACATGCAAAACCTTTATCACTGTGGAGGACACATAGCGATGTCGTCGTTCTAATATTCAGCTGAATTTATAGGCATATTTCAAGTGCAAAGTGAAAGTGCTCATTCTGGGTTTCAAAAAGCACAAAAATAATGCCTTTTGTTTGGAGGGTGCTTTTATATTCTCTGCACTCACTTGATTTGAATCATACTGTAAACAAATCATATTAATAAAGCTGCTGTTTTTCTCTGCTGGCGAGGCAAACAGCCGGCGCATGGGATTCTGTGCCAGATTGAACATGAGAGGAGTCCCCAAGAGTGAGAGGAGACCATGACCAGGTAATGATGTTGAGGAATCATACTGCTTGGTCAAAGAAAGGCTGGAGGGCAATCTCACATTTCATTATCAAGTCATGTGGAAATGGTTAAGTGCAGAAACGTTATTTTCTTAATCAATGCTGTACTTTGAGAGTTCTAGTGCACGAGACTAAGATGGCACACTGACAGCCATACAATCAGCATGTTTTATTGTGTAAACACAACAGAGTCCCCAGCAAAGGCCGCCATTCTCCACCAGTCATAATGTTTAATAACTCGGTGCCTGGTTCTCCAAGGAGTCATGCCTGCTACTTATCTAGTTCTGCCAAAACAAGGTTCACTGGGAACAGGGAGATTCCTGAGACTGAGCAGACGTAGCCTACTACACACACGCTCACACATTTACACACACTGGGCATGCACATGTTCCTCTCTCAGATTGATTAGAAAGACGACTGTTTGCTCAATCCCCAGCGGAAGGAAGGGTTTTAAACAGCTGAGCTATCACTCTGTCACAAGGGCCGTTCTCCAGAGGTCTCCAGGACAATGCTGCTGCTGAGGTGTAATTTTCTTTCTGTGATACCATGATACCAAGTGCTTTTTTTAGTAACACGTGTATGTGTGTGTGTGTGTGTGTGTGTGTGTGTGGATACTGATGCCCAAGCACTGGGCCTGTGCTTGCTGTCAGGTGCTGTCTAGAAGATGTTTGAGGGTGCTTACAAAAGCTCCAAACATTCAGCAGGTAAAGATCACAGGAATGAATGCAGTGGGGGCCCACTGGAGGGAAGGGAGGCGTAGAAGAACCAGAACCAGGACTGAGCGGACGGTTAGACCCTGTTGCTGTCAAACTAGAGGTTTTCCAAAGAGACTCTGTTGCTTGGAAACACACTTTGTCCACAGGGGCAGCCAAAATCTACAGGAAATGAAAGTTCCGCGTAACAGCTTTAAATTTGGTTACTGGGTGAAAGTCCCATGTTGGACCCATCCATCTACCCCGACCACCTCCCGACGCCACCTTTGATTAAAACACATTATGACATTGTTTTTATTACAAAAGTACAATTTAGTGCATGTTTAAGTATTCATGTGCATGTGCAACTGAGAGCTGTGCTGAGTTTCTGCAGAGACGTCTGAGACTGCTTTACCACCACCATCATTAAGATGGAGCACACTGATAATCAGTCTGACTGATTATGTTAGTGACTGGCAGTGACCTCACTCTCTAAGAGAGGACGAGTCCAAAAACAATGTCAGGATTCCGGACACTCGTTTGGTGCTCCTATGAATAAGCAATACGCTTATTTGTGTGTGTGTGATACAATCTGGTATCATATTTGTTAGAGCCATAATGTGATTCTATTTTATTTGCTAGTAATAAAAAAGACTATATTTTAATGTGAGGATACATTTTTACTGATTAATTTTACTGTTGAAACAACAAAAATCTTTGTCGGTCCACTTTTTTATAAAGACAGACCTTGAGATGTGGTTTAGAAGCTACAGAAGAAGAAAACAAAGTAGGATTTCAAAAGGTCTACATTCATAGTGTAGAATGTTTAATAAGGGCCACATCTGCAGATTGTGCTTGTGATTGGTTAATATTTAGAGCAAGTATGTTTAGAAGAGGTGACAGCTTGTAGGCAAATTTAGATGGAACTACAAAGCCTGCAGAGTAAAGTACACTAGTGTTTGACCATATTGATGGTGCAGTTCTGAAATTAATTATTTAATTGTTAAATCAATCAGCAAATGTAATCTCCAACTATGTTAGTAATTGGTTATTTGATTAAGTCATTTTTTAATCAGAAATGCCAGACAGTACCTACAGGTAGTCACAACTTCTCCGATGTGAGGATTTGCTGCTTTTCTGTTTTATATCACTGTAAACTAAATGTCTTTGGATTTTTGACTTAGTTCTAAAATAAATTAGACATTTGAAGACTGTTACAGTCATTGTTCTCTATTTTATGACATTTAATATACCAAACAAAGAAATCAAGAAAGATAATTGTCATATTAATCGATCATGACAATGGTTGCTATTAGCCGAGATAAACCTTTTACCATGATTTTGAAGTTTGCAAATACATTCTTGCACTCTAAAGTTAAAGCTTTTTCCAAACAAAAGCCTGAGCCACAACAACAAGATAAAATTATTGCTTTCCTGCTGTTGTCATGTGGCGCAGTGATGCTCACTACAGTCGACTGCTGCACAGCTTCATGCCGCACCATGCTGAATTGCATCCTGTTATGCTGTCTCAGTCTTCGTGAAACAGTGACATTTTGATGCTATAAAAGAATATTTTTTAGCAGAAGGCCACTGTCCGTCAGTCTGCAGACAAAATAAAAATACCAATTTTGTCCTGCTTCCCTTGAGGCGGGTCCCTCATTTTGTTATCACTGCTGTCCAGCTCTCTCTTTTGTCTCACTCCTACCCCTTTCTTATTCTCTAATCTTCAGCCAGCATCCTCCCAATTGATATCATGTGAAAATGATCTGATATGAATTTGATGGCAAGGGGAACATTTTTCTCTCAGGCTGCATATGAAATCCCACCTCATTCCCCAGGACTGGCAGAGCCAAACCCCAAATGTGTCCACAACTCTGCACTTAAGTGTCTGTATCCTGAAACTAAACACAACATATTGATTGGTGGCGCTTGTTGGAGACAATGCGCTCAAATCAGGGCTTACTTTACGGGATCCATTTCTCTTGGGAGAGTCCAAGCAAGTGCTCACACGTGAAATCCCCTAAAGGCTGAAAAAGGAGGGGGGTTGGTGGAAAGCAAATATCTTTGTCAGTCCCTCCAGGGATTTGTATGATGTGCAAGAATCAATACAAATTCAATCAATCCTCATATTACTTTGAAGAGCTTGCAACTTTGTCTTATTAGAATTGTATAACTGGACAAAAAAATTGCACATTTCTGCACACAAATTAGTGTTTTTTAAACATTTTGAAAATGAAACCTGTATTATTGATTTAGTGTGTTATGTTTTTGTATGTTATTCTAATTTAATAGACTACATCCATAATTTTTCATATTAGACATTTTTCTATAAATCATGGATATTGCTCATTCCATTACTGCCAACCATTTGTCAAAAATGTGTTATTTCTTCTTTCCAGGCGATCTGGTTTCTATTCATACCAGTGTGGTTTGACAAACAACTTCCATCGAACTGAAAATAAAGTGTATGATAGACAATCAATCACAGTCTGCTTTTGTTATTGTCAGAGTCGTGTTATCCCATTGTTGCAAGTGCAAATTGATTTGGAAAGCCAGCAGACGGACACTGGCTGTGACGAATTTCCAAAATGTAGCCAGTTTCAAGTCAGTGACTTTCTTGATGTTCTAAAATGAATAGAAACCAAATGAGGCCTGGAGGATTATAGGAAAGAAACAATGAAAAATCCCAAATGCTTTGGAAAATAGTTGGCACTAATGTAAAGTTAAAGGGCTAAAATATGCTGGTACGGCGCTTTAAGACTAAAAGCAGCTGGATTGCAACAGTTCAAGCTCATTTTACTGTTGTTGGAGTGAATGAAATCATGTTTTTGAAACAAATTGAAACAAACAAACAAACAAATGTCATAATTATGTCAGCTACCTAAACACATTGTGACGTTAAAGCCTTCAGGTGTGCTTGATCAGTTTGACTGTGTTCAAATCATAACTGCAAACAATTTCTTTAAATTAGTTATTGCACATAATGGCTCTTAATTGTTTCTGTGAGCCTCCAATAATCTCATAATTATCACAGTTAGCAATAATGTCATTACATTTTGAGTTTCCTTTGCAGTAATAGGACAGAAGGGGGTACTGTACACACCTTTATGGAGTCCACATGAGCAGGTTAATCATCTAAATTCTACTGATATGTAATTATTCATGCATATGAAGCCATGCAATGTATGATGAAATTACAGTGAGGATATATCCTCCTACAGGGTTCCACGAGCAGATCAAATTAAGTTATCTGATTGGAAGCTGATAACTCATGCACACTCATCAGGTCGTTGCATGATTTCCATTGAAAGCCGTCACTTCTAATATCCTATGTTAATGGCTGAATTCCTCGGTACACTCTTGTGTAAAGACACTGCCACCGACCCTGTTAGACCGTAAACACACTTCTGCCTATGTAGACAATTACGTCATTTGTTCCATGCAGAGTTTTTATGAAGCCGCCACATCGCCAGCAAAGCGCTGACGTACACTTCTAAAGATCGCGAAAGAAAGTTCCTGCCGGTGGGCTGGTGGCAGGCAAGAGGATTTACAGAAGAAAAAGACAGACGCACTGTCGCCTGTGGGAAGGGGAATATTTTATCCCTTAAGAGCTGGCTCATCTCCCTGCGGGCACCCGTTGCCGTAGCAACGGGAGTCAGGAGTTTTCCGTCGGGTTGGCTGGTCAGTGGTAGGTGATCACAGGACATGAAAGGGGTCAGAAAGGGGAGTGCGACCTCGCTGCCACCACCATCAACCCTGGTTTCCTCAACACTCCAACTGGCGCTTCCTCGTTTTCGTCGACAGGCCCGAGGGACCCCTACTGCCCTTCGTGCAATCATTCCCACCTGGGTCACACGCAGAAATCCACCGCCTCACGGTGTGTGGAATTATTTACCAGGCCAATAGTGATTATACTGAATTATGATACCGTAAGCGCCAGCTGGAGCACTTACCCAGACACTTGATTTGAGCTGCATTCATCTGCACAGAAATGCTTTCACCCATGACACCTTATCTCACCATTTAGTCCATTTAATATTCTATCCAAAGACACGTTTCCAGTTATTCCCTATTTCCTGCCTGACATAAACACACATATTTCCTCCTGACACACTCTCTTCTAACACGTTACGTCTCAAATGTGCGCAGTCCACCATCTGTCCTGTCCTTTCTCTGTCTCCTCTCCTTACTCTATTAGGCTGACTGTTCAAATCCCAAGTTAGACCACCTACTCACCCACTGTGCGTCCTTGATAGCTGGAGCTTTGACACATGAAAGAGTAGACCTTGACATGCACCTCACAGGGGGGTCTCGCAAGACACTTGCCTGGAGTGTTGTGGAAACACGGAGGGGGACGATGAGTGTTTCATCACGACCGAGGAACAATGCTATCTGTGCTATACAGTGACTGGTTGATCATCCTCTTTGTGTCAACGCAAGACTGATGTCTTACAGGCAGAAAGAGCCCTAATCCTCCACACCAAGGGAGCAGATTTCAGTGGACGTGGGTATGTGTGTGTGTGTGAACAGGTGACATGATCCGTCACCTGGGGGAACCTGTGGACATTCAACACAGAATGATGTGAGCACTTTGGACGGATGTTTTTCCAGGTGTCTGTGGAGACTCACTCTTGACAGTGGCGGTCCTGGTGCAGTTGTAGAGAATAGCAAGCTCTCCAAACACCTTTCCTGGCCCCATGGTGCAGAGCTTCAGGCTCTCCTTCGTCACCTCCACCTTACCATCTGAAAACATGCAAAGAAATACAGGTGCGTCATAAGGCATATTTGATATTCAAATTGCACATTCATTTTCCCGCCTGATTACCCAAGCGTGAGAGTCCTCTGCTACATTCAATATGTGCAGCAAACAAAATTTCGGTGAAGAAATGGAGTGGATGATAGGTGTCTGGGGGGCTTTGCTGCATTTTGGGGGGCACCCAGCCAGTGCCATTGACTCACTGGGCTGGAAAAAAATAAGATTATTTTGCAACGTGGAGTTTCCAGGGGCTACTGGCCTCCTACCAAGCCTGTACGTGGCCCTGTTAAACAGCAATGCAGCAGTACCAACGTGTGAAAATTATACTGAAAGCGTAACACTCCATAGCTCACAGACACAGTATGTTACGCCTTCAGGTAAGGACCAGTAAATTCAAACACACACAAATAATAAGACTACTGCAGTATTGGTTGATTCACAAAGTCACCATTAAGATCAGATCTATTTCTGCATTAAAAAAGCATTGCCTACCATTTAACTTCTTTTTAATTTATTAATCTAATATATTCCAATAACAATAGTTTTTTGCAAACAAAATCCCATGTTTAAAAAAACATTAAAGCTGGAATCATGTGGCTGCAGAGATACACGTCAACGTCTTGGCGAACCTACGCAGAGAAGGGCAACCGAAGGTCGAAGAGGAGCCAACGTGCACACCTCCCAAATCCCAGCAAGCTGACAGTTTGTTCCTGTCGGGGAGTTTTCTTTATTTTTTCTTCACCATAGTACTGTCACAAGTGAGCAACACTATGGCGAAATGTACGCAAAGCAGAGCATCGGAATCTTAAGCTCTGCAACGCACGTCATACCGTTGCTCTTCTCGTCAATGTCCCGTCCGTTTATGTTTATGATTCCAAATTCTTTCATGTTTGAGTTTTCACGGATGAAGCGGCTTATTTCCACGATTACCAGGGTGAAAGAAGCTGCTGCCACCGTGTTTAGAAAAGCTTCACCAAGCATGTATACTTTCCTGGAAAGTCAGCATTGCAGCAGGACCATAACTCTGACTCACAGAGAGCAAAAATCCCAAAGAAAACAGTTAAAGTCGGCTCTAAGCTACTGGTGAAATATGGCATGACGATAAGAGCAGGCGAGTCATCCACGGAGGAAAGAGTTTGACACTTTATCTTGTTGCAGAAGGCCGTGAACTCCTTTGACAGAAAGCCTCCAGAAAACTTGCCATGTGTCGGGACTAATTATCTTCTCCGCTTTGTGTTTGTTGCACTTTATTGGAACGATAGTGCAGCTTTTGCATCGTGGTAAACAATACATCATCCATTAACACCCAGCATGAAACTTTACACACAATTTTCAGCTCATAAACAGCGTCACCATCTTACTGTCTACTTCCCCGCTGTTTTAACTGCCCATGTTTCACAGCATTTTTTTGTTGTGTGTCTCAGCTTCCTGCAACACTCCCATTTCCACTCGAAGGGAGACACGGCTGGAGATCAAAAAACCTAACTGGGATGTCTCGCCATTCAGCTTTTTAACAATGTGCATCTTTCTTTATTATCAACTTAAGAGCTCTCTTAAATAGATTAAAAAACCTCTTTCGGTTTAGCATGGCTCATATTAACCAGACTGCTTTCAGAAGCTTGTTGAGTCCGAATCTAATAGATTACAGCTACGAGTGCCATGCTTTCGAAGTTTGTTTTTCAGTGCACAAAACATATGAAAACACTCATTGTAGATTGTAGCATCTTGCATTTCCAATTCCAATTTCCAAACAAACTCGTGTTTCTGCTTTCATGAGCATGAAACAGACATCTTCCTGTGCACATTGGGATTTCTCTCAGTAAAAATAGGGAACGCTTGTTCACAAGAGGAACTGTAAAAACATTTCATAACCCAAGTATGGCTGAATTATCTTTTGTAGTGTCAATCAAGTTTTGCAAAGTAATGACTGTTATTATTGAGCTTTGATTTGCTGCAAGAACACCCATTGAGAATCGATGAGCCCAACATATATCTGCCAAACTAATCAACGGACTGTGAGGGCTGTTGAGATGATTCATTTGAGTCGTTACCTCCCAAAGCCCCTGAGCCCCTTTTTCAGTTTGAAAATTGTAAGCAAAGACAAAACCCTGTGTGTTTGTTTGTTCATCTCACCAGGTGTTCAGTTCGTACTGATTTCTGTGTGAGGGAGGAGACTGTCCATCAACAATTGTGACCCCCTCGGGTGCCTCTTAACGCCTTGCCACATCACAATAAGCAAAGCAAAAATGGTTGGCTTTGATCCATCAGTAGCAACATGGACGTTGTGTTTCAGGAGAAAGAAACAAAGTAAGTCTCTGCAGTGAACTAGATGCAATGTACACTGTTATTCAAAGGTTTGGGATTGCCTGCCACAAGAGCTTGATGTGTTACAGTCTGATGGCTGAGAGGAACGCTCGATATGTTTCGAATCATCTTCCGTGCATTATTAAAAGGTCGTAGATTGCCTCTTTACAAATAATGTTACTTTGTATGAAGGGTTTTTGTACGTGGAGAAGAAAACGCTGTCCAATAATTTGTTCAACCAGACTGACAATTGAAAGTGCAGAAGGAGACAAAAATCCACCTGAAACTGTTGAATAAGAATACAATTGTTCAAAGAAACTGGAGCTTAGCATTATAATGTGTGCAGATTTAAATAGGAACAAGTTCCTGTTTCAGTGTCAAGCGCACAATAAAGCCTGTATAATCAACAGGTCACAATAGAAATAGAAGGTAAGAGTAGGGTTAGAACTAATGGACTATTAGCTGAAGATACTATGGACTGACATATCACAGTTTATTCAGACAGCAGAGGGCCCAAAGAGAAACGGCTACCCAAAATATTAGAGCCCAAACTTAAGCACCATGTGGTTCAATAATGATCCAGAGTCACTTGTACGTTTCTGGACTGGAAAATGAATACAAAATCAGGAAGAAATTGTTCTAACAACATTCTCCCCAGACATATAACACTGAGGGGACATTGACTAAAAGTAATTTTGAATAATTTAATTCTTCTACTTTTGGGGCCATAAACTATTTCAGATGTAAATAATACATTTGGTGTCTGAATAATACCATACTTTAATATATTATTGAAGGAAAGAAGAAAAACATCAAGTGACTCAAAACGTTTGCAGTTTATTTCTGTATCAATACAGATAATGGCCGCCCTTCTCAAAAGGACACAAGACACAGAGCTTCATTAAGTGCAATGAAGGGCGGTCTGAGGTTTAATAACAGCAGTGTCTTGTGGATGGGTTCGTGTAAGGACACAGACAACATAAGGGAGCAAAAACGTAACGCTTGACTATGGACAAAGCTAATCATTTCCTGTGGATGGCCACGTAATTAATCCCTGAGAGAGGTGAGTAGTTGGAGCACAGTGCTTGTTTTGGACGACTTGCTGGCTGAAGGCTGTGAGGGAATTGGTAGGAAATTAAGTAATCCAATTATTAAATGATTAGCAATATAGCAAAGAAATTGCTATTCAGAGGTCCCCATTAAATCTATCCACACACACCAACATGTGAACCAGCTCATTTCCTGTGTTTGTCCTCAATAAAACCTGTTTTTATCACACTTCTTTACTACAATAGCTCCACAGTTACTTGTAATTCCCCTCACATATGCAGGTTCTACTCAAATCCCATTCAAATAGCAACACCACAGGCAAATACATGCTCTCTTGGGCAGTCGATCTGATATCAAAGTACAGCAAATTTACATCTCACAGAGCCATTTAATAACAGCCGTTTACTGTCCTGTCTGTAGCAAATTCAAAACTCAATAAGAGGAAGAAAGAAAATATGCATAACATTCCACCTGTATAATATTAACTGGCAATAGGGATTATTATTTTTCTCCTGTCAATGTATTCCAGCGTGTATACTCCCCCTGAGGTGGTGTCGCTGTGTTAATGGCTGATCATTTGAATGCACACAGCGGGGCATTAGGACAGACGGACCGAGCAGACTTCCCTCTGGCTCTAGATCAGATGCGATTCTGGCTGCATCCCAAATCAAAAAGCTGCTGTCTTTTGGGTTGACTTTATCTCACACTGGTGCTGAAGACTGCACAGATGAAAAGTCAATGCAAATGTGCTCCGACTAACCCTCTGACAGGAGTGATTTAAATAATCCTCTACGATCTGAAGGATATCTGACCAAATTAAAAGATATTTTCTATTAAGATATCTGTCTTTTAGACTGAACCTCATGGCTACGATTAACACGGTTAAATTAAAGATAAAGGCATTTTTGTAATGAGTCTACTCAGCTGTGCCTCTGTGAACTGCATGTGACACAATGTTCTTAAAAGGGAATCTGTTGATTTCCACGTAAAGTCTTTCACACTGAGGCCATTAGGCCGCTTCTATAAATAACGTTTTAGGCGTCAGGCGCAATTATTACTTCCCTTCTTTTATTGACAGTTTTTATGTTTTTCAAGCATCACAAAATGTACATCAGGAAACAGGATGTGGGGGAATTCAAAATCCCAAGAGGATAACATAACATACAACCACTATCCCATCTTGTTGGGCCGTGTTCTTCCGTCACTGCTCAGAGGTTTGATTTCCCGATACTATCCCTATCCATTAGAGCAACACTGAAAGTACATCAAGCCGAACATTATTGCATCCTGCTCTCACTGGAAAGACGGGGTCATTACCACTGAAGGTGTTCGGTGTTCAAACCCTAAAGTTGACACAAAGGGACTTCAGCTCAGCAATGATATATCTGTGAGAAAAAAAAAACGTTGTGTTCTCTCTGACAGTGGGAATGGTTTTGTGGAGAGGAAGCCAAGAGAGGAAGAAGACTGATGCGGAAAGCTCTTTTTGGTCGAGCGTGGGATCTATTCATCAGGGACTGAAATGGCCTCGGAAAATTCTGAAGTTTTAAAAATCGCTATCTGCTTTTCATTTGTTAAAAAAATAGATGTGGTTTAAAAAAGCTCAAATATCGAATGAAGTGTTAGCCTTTCATTGTGCATCTGCTCTGAGCTGTTATTTGTGTTTTCACCTTGTTTTTCAAAGAACCCAATGTGACCTCTCAAAAAACACTTTAAGCTGAACAAATATTCACAGCTGCCCAGTCATGAAAAATGGCACACATGAATCAACAAAGTGGGCAGCCGTCAGGAAATGAAAAATAAAATAAATAGATCTCAAGATGAAAGCAACAGCTCTTTGTACTTTCAGAAAAAAAAGAGTTATTCAAAGAGCTGGAAATCAAACTGATTGTGTTTGGGTTTGAAGATATTTAATCGCTAAATTAAATTTAGCGATTGTTAAATTGGCCATTCCTCCTGATCACAGAACTGTGACCATGCAGCATTCAGGCGTAAAGCACACATTATTTTTCCCTCCAGTTAAAAACAAAACAAACCCTAAAGTTTAAGAAAATACAGATGTAAGCTGGAGCCAACAGCAAGAATGAACACAAAGAGAGAGAAAGAGAGTCAGGGCACTGTTGTGTTATTAATTGGGTAGGGGGGCTAAGAATTGGAGGGACTTGTATTAAGTTGAAAGCGCCCCGGTGCTGAAAATGACAAACACTGAAAGTTGTTGTTTCACAGAATCCTTGTGTGTATAACTGCAGGCGGAAACAATACAAGCAGCAGGATGATGCTTAGCTGACCGCCAGTGTTTTGAGGTGTGTTGTCTTTGATTTGTGCAACGCGTATGTTGAGACACTCTCAGACAGTGAGTGGCCACCTCTGTACCTGACACACGGTTGTGTTGGTTTTGTGTATTTTGAATGGGCAGCAGCAGCAGCAGCAGGGTGCAACTCTGCTGTCACGGCTAACAGCTAGATCCAATCCAACTATAAAGCTGTACCATGCGCTGCAGGCTGCTGCCGCCGCGGCTATCTACTCTATTCATATCATCGCCTAGCTACGGTGTTCCTAATTTGTTTGTTTGTTTGTTTATGTATCATATTGCTTTTGCAAATTTGAATATTTTCCATTTTTAAATGATGTATTTTACTATTGTTTACTATGTTTATTGTCACGCACCAATCACCAAGCCAGATTCCTTGTATGTGTAATGTACATGGCAATAAAACTGCCGGACCCAGCCCGTCATCTTTTGTAATACCACCAGTTCCTCCAGAGGCGGTGGTGAGTCACTGGAGTGGCAGTCTGCCCTCAGTCACGAGAAGGAAGAAGTAGAGCTGCACGATAGGGCTTGTCAATAATGAATCCATGGTCCATGTACTGAAAGAAAGTTAGTTAATTGGAATAAATCTAAAGTGGCAGAAACAAGAAAATCACTCCCACCCTCGCGCGTCCTCCCCATCGCAGAGAGACTGCTTTTCTGGGAGCAGAGCGTGCTGCAGCTACGCCCAGTTAGAAATTAGCTCAAATTAAACATCCGGGAATCTGACCTCAGGGGACTGCCCTGACCCCCCGCAGGATCAGCAAACCTTCTGTAGCTGCCGTTTTACAGAGGTTAGACCCAGTGCTCCACCAGCCCGCTGTGAATCCATAGCACTGAGGTCTCCCAGAGCTGCAGAGTGCCGACTGCTCTCCTTCCGGCAGGACGAGATGAAGGTGTGGGTCGTTTTCTTGTTTCTGCCCCTTTAGATTTAGACCCCCGGTCAGTGGCACCAACACACAGATGTCTATCAAAAACTATACGCTGGCATTTATTCAGCAATGTCCTTGTTTGCTTGGATTTTTTTTTTAACTGATGACCGAGGTGAAATGCTGCCCACTATTACTTTGTACCAGGTGGCTAAGCCAGTTTTTGTTTAATATGTTTTAAAGAGGTATTAATTCAACTTTATTATTATTCTGGAAGCTGCCGTTGGCAGTGCTGATCTTAGAGTTATATTACAGGTGTTTATTTTGTTTATTTTTATTATTTTGTCCACCCCATTTATATCAATGAATGCAGGTTAAATAACAGAAACATCTCTCTATAATACAGTTCAACAGCACAACAAACTACAGCCTCCAAAATGACCACACACTTGAATGAACAGTATGATACGAGTCAGTTTAATTATGTTATACTGCTTTACCATTCTCTAACCTTTGAGCAACAACCTGCGCTGTTTAGCAACATGATGATGTGGTTAGAGAAGGTGGAAAAGCTGCAGCCTATAAACATAAAGACAGTTTGATGTTTACCCAGAGTCCTCTATCCCTGTTCCACAGAGCGGCACGTCTGCATCATCTCCAAAGAAAAAGACCCTTATTGACTGTCATCAGCTTTCTGTCAACAGACTTGTGGAGCAGTCTGTGAAAGCTTCTCCAGCTTCACGAATCTATAGATGGAGGGAGGAGAGTGCAGTTCCTATACTGTGCAGTGGAAATCCACTTATGCTGTAAAAAAGTGGTGCCAAAATATTTCAACTTCAAGATTCTTTGTGAATCTCATTGGTCGCTGTTGTGGTCATGTCGGTGTTTTTCTCAAGACTCCCGTCATCAAGGTAGAAAAGCAGAATAGAATCAAAATAAACATTTTCTGACTGTTATCTGTTGTGGCTGGAGTGCACTCAGTTCACCTTCATTCGTTTTTTTGCACCACCGACGAGAGCAGACAGTTGTGTTTATATTCACCGCTTTACATGTCGGCTCTCAGTTCAAACTGGCTGACGTCAAAACATTCAGGAAGAACAGAAGGCAAATAAAAAGGCTGTGAAAATGCGAGTGGGGTGAGAGATGTAAGAAGGCAGCGCTGAAGAGAAACACAGGGAAAGCTGGGGGGGCCGACGCAGGAAGACGAGGACGGACACCTGATGCTGAACATCGCATCATTTGAGATGAGAGCAATTCACATTTTTTTTTCAGTTCAACTGAGGCACCCTCATGCAGGGCTTCCTGCCATCAGCACAGTGGGAAATTGCACTGCCGTTTCCGTACGAGTGGTTTGTGAGACCTAAAGACGCAAAAAAAAAAAAAAAAAAAGAGCGTCGTCGATGGGATACGAGGGCCAGCTGGTTTCATCCTCTTTACATCATTTTACCTTGGAGACTGGGATTCAGCAAGAACACACAGTAGTACCGCGTCTACCTTTGGAGCCTGTCAGCCTCACACTGTAGGCTACTTTCACACAGTGAGAGTAAGAGGACATGTGAGGTGAGACACGACAGTTAAATTCCCTTGTCTAGAACCCGCTCCTATCTCCTTTTTTCATTAAAACATTATAATAGTCCTGGTTCCCTCCCTGCTAGTCTCTTAGTCATCAACCTCTGATTATGGCTGTTGTTTTGACAAGCTGATTGATGGCTTGAGCAGGGGGCAGTGAAAATGATCATTTTATATTCACAGACAAAATCACTGTGTTGTAATTAGCAGTTAGCGTCCATGCCATGTGCACATACTGCGGCGTTCCTTTTATGCAGACCAGACTTAATTAGACAGCGTCAACATCAGAATACAAATTAATATGGCATCTGAAGTACTACAATAATGGGCCCCTCTCATTTCCGCAGCCTTCTCCCATTTCAGTAGCCGCTGTATCGCTGTAGACATGAGAGGGCATTTGCATGGAAATTTGTATTCCCTGTCAGTGTTGTCAAAGTGTTAGGGACACACGTTTTTTTCACCAACATACACATTGAATATTTCCATGCATAAAGGGAAACGAATACGCAACAAGGCCAGGAGTCTAGTCACGCTCGTGGCTCTGTGAGGGTGTACTGCACAGCTTTGAGTTAAATGCTAACATGCTAATGTTTAGTGGGCGGAATGTTGACAAAGTCCTGCATCTTATTTATTAGCATGTTAGCACATTCAAATTAGCACTGAACACAAAGTGAAGCTCAGGCTGATGGGAAAGTCATTAGCTTTGTAGGTATTTGGGAAAAAAGAAAAAGACTTTCCTCCCCCCCGACTGATTAAAGATTACGTGCTGCTTGATGGGCTGAGAATTGTTTAGCTTTCTTGGCTCATGTAATCATTTCAAAATCTCTTAATTAATGTAAAAAAAAAAATGCTTTGTTAAGCTTAAAACAAGGCTGTTTTTCTTAGTATCGCAAAAGTTGAGATATTTAAGATACAACAGCGATATGCTAGCTTATAACAGTGAATTGTACTTTGCACAGCACAAAATGTGTAAATTCCTATGCTGGAGTGGAGAGACATTGGAGGAAGCAATCAAAGTTTTAAAAAAAAATATCAAAGAGATGAATTCTAACACAGCAGACTCAATAAAAAAAAGTCTGTAGTCAGAGAACAGTAATTTAAAAGAAACCCCTATCTCACAGTCTCCTGTAAACCTTGACTCCAGAGATACTGATTGATGAAACTGGCCTTTCCAAGCTCACCGTATTCAGTTTTTCTCAATAAAAGCCTTGAACACAGACCAACTTTCAAGGTTTGACATCGTCACACTGTCCTCAGGTGAGAAGGTGGTTTAAAGCCAGAGCGTACAACATTTCCTTTATTCCTGCAGCTATTTCACATGCAAATATATACAATACGTGTGTGTGTGTGTGCAGTGCATGTGCCGGTTTAAGGATGAAAGGAGCAAGTGGAGCAAATGCATCCCCATTATTTAATCAGGGGGAGCAAAGTCTTTTGCTACCCCACGTTTTGTCTTTGTTAAACTTATCATCACACAGTCCCGGCAATCCTGTGATAATATTAAAGCAGCCTATATAGATGATCATTTTAATACTGTCAGCAACTGACAAAAACAAGTAATCACTCATTTGTGATGAATGACGTATGTCGAATGAACCCGCTTGGCCCACCGACTCCAATCAATCTTTAAATTGTACTGTTACCAAAATGTCGGCTAACTTTGCTAGCCAGCCAGCCCATTAGCTCGATGAACAGACATAATTCAGCGGTGGAGATTGGACGTTTGCGAAGGAGCCAGTTCAAAGAGTCAGCTCTTTAAAGTGTTACATGGCTATTTACAGTATACTCTGCATATTTGGGGTTTTCATAGCATCTTCTAACTATCTAATCCAGGCAAGTGTCCGTTTTTCTCTGACTTCATTCAAGAGGTTAGATGGTGTAGAAATGCATGGAATTTGTTTTAAATTAAAGGAATTTTGGGGACATGACCCCCCAAAATCCCGCCAAGTATGTATCTTTCCAAGTCTGCTCCCCCATTTTAAAACACAACCAGGGGCCCATGAAAGGGAAGGGATTCATCTATCACTGTAGCACAGCATATTACTCGTGCCCTATCTTGTATCCTCAGTGTGAACCTCAGCAAACACACAGCTTATCCAGTCACAGCAGACACACAGCATCACTCCAAGTCCATGGCCACCACCTCCACAGGCACACACACACACTCACACACACACAAATACGTCCTCAATACAGTACAGTTTATACCTATTTAAGTCAAAGCAAAGAATGGAGTTTCAAATAATACATTTGCATAATACTTAATGGTGTTTGTAAGCTCTTTTTGTCTGTTTCTGCCTTTTCTTCCTCCTCCTCCACTCCTCTTAAGATACACACACACACACACACACATGTACACACACACACACACACCTTTCAACCTCTTTCCAGTAGAGGAACTCTGAAAAGTGGTGTTAACCACAAAGGAGTGATGAAGGCTCAGGGATCATTCACAAATCACACATTAATTCTTGCTCCGAGGTGTATTCATCGGCCTCTGCGGAGTGAAAATGGGGATCAATTCTTATCCAGGTGTAAAAACTAAAAGACACACTAAAAGACAGAATAGAAAGGGGGTGTATGGGAAAGAAAGGCAAAGAGTATCAAGAGAATAGCAGAATGAAAATGAGGTATGATGGACAGGTGTGTGGGTGAAGAGAGACAAAGAAGAATGAGGCAGTTGTAAAAAAAAAGGTGGAAGTGAGCAAGTGGAGAAAGATGGTGACAAGAGGACAGATTGGGGTCAAAGTAGGTAAAATGTGAGGAGTGACGGTGGGGAAACTGGTGCATGTCTCTGGTTTTGTATTTAAGCATTTTGAATTGATAACTTGAACCTGTGTGTGTGTGCGTTTGTGTAAAAGTAACAAAGGGAAGGACTTCGAGGTAGACAGGGCAAATGAGAACAGACACTTGCCAGACAAGAGTATTTTCACTAGTTCAGGGCAGATGGTGCACTGCTCAGCGTAGGTGGGATTATTAGTCTGCAACACACGCATGCACACCATTTGCACATAAATGACACATTAGCGGACGTTTTATTCATCTTGATAGAGGTATTTCAGATAATTTGGCTATTGTGTGTCAGCAAATGCTGGCGGATTCCTTCTTAAAATCCAACAAGCCACCTGAATGCGGTGTCGTGTGTAGAAAACTGTCCACATGTTTTCATCTCTTCTCACCACTCATTCATGAATAAAAAAAAACAATTTCTGATATTGCGTTGAACTAGCCTTTGCATCTGGTTAAAACTCAGCTTTGAATCAGAAATCAAATTGCAAAAATGCTAAAAAGTTCAAATATCTTATTTCTTTAATTGATTTTTTATTTCACTGTAATTGATTTGTCATGCCTCAACAGTTGCAGACAGTCATGTGAATAAAAAGGATTACACACGCACATGCACACGTGCTGTATCGATTTCTAAAAGGTGTAAGAGAATTAATATCACGCTGTGACATTTCCGGCTGCAGCAACATGGAAAAATGCCATTACACGTGTTTTCATCTAGTAATGCGCAACTTTGTCAACCTAGTTCCTCTGCACTTTCTTCCATTTCATTATAACGGGGAGGGGCGGCCACATTTAAGTGGACAGATAAAGGGCTACTCCCTGATCCTGACCAGGGAGTGTGTTTAAATGTCAGTCCAATTACAGACCCCTCACCTTTTACCTCAATAGGGTTAACATGAGAGCCGACAGCCTTGAAGAGTGACAGCTATATGTGACTCAATCGCCTGGTCATAATAGTATTGCATGCCATGTTACCAAGAAACACACACACACACACACACACAATGTCAATCCTCAATTCGATTTAAGTCCCAAGTAGTTGAAATTGAGTTCTCCTGAGAAGCCGGCGGGGTGAGTTTGAGCCTCAGCGGTGGGTTAAGGTTCATTATTGAACTACAATTGGCCGCTGTACAGTGCTGTCAAGATACAATAGGCAGCGGTTGTTGTATTGAATGCGTGCTACATGCTGTATTCTCTGGGGCCAATCAACTCAAATTCTGTGAGCATCTTTGCTTTCCTGGGCTGGATTAGTTAAGTTGCCAGGCAACAATGCGGTGCAGTGGGTTTGTGCACTCGCATTTCTGTAACCCAATGCATCCTCTATCTCCATATTAGCTTATTAGTATGCGAATATATCATAATAATCAGCCGATAGTTTATCAAAGGCAGTGGCTACAGTAGTAATGTGCTTCATGTCCTCTCACACATGACACTGAGTCACACTCGGGTGCCCCCTGTTGATTACATCTCTATACTCTGCTCAGGAGGAGACGGGTGATCATCTCCCTTTACTCTGCCTCGTAGGCCAGTGAGCACAGAGGGCATCTCTCGATGGACTCAAGCCTGTGGCACAGTGAGAGGACGAGCCTCAGACAGAGACATTCATCTGTTGTATTTCTTCAACACATTGGTCCACTTGTTACTTGTTCAGGTGGTAGACTGGTTGTTCTTTTGGCTGGTTGCCATCAAGTTCATATTATTTTGAGGTTGAAGAACTAATATATTTTATCCTGGGGCTGATGAAACAGATAAAATACTGAATGTTAAAGGGAACTCTGGATATCTGTTTTCATGTCAGGTTTAATAACTCAGCCTGTAAGGTAGTGTACAAGGTGACAGGTAAGATAAAGTGCTAGTGGAAGCTACAGGGGGATTATTAACAGGGTAAAATATGCTGTTTATATTTGATTAGAGAAGCACACAAACAGATCAGTGTCAGTGCTCACACACACAGTCATGTCTACCAAGCGTCTTGAGTGTCAAGGAGTCAAAAAACCATCAAATACTCCCCCTCAAAAGAAACTAGTATCGAGTCACGGTGGGTAAAGATCGCCATTCATTGTTATTCAGAGGTATATCTCAGTAAAAGCAGCAAAAGAAAAGGAAAATTGACTGACAGGAGTAGTTTGGCATAAGCCTCAAAACAGCACGTTTGTTTCTGTCACATTCAGACATTAAAAAGGATGCCGTTTAAGTTTTCCTTGAAGAAATCTGTCAAAATATTGTATTTGTCTTACCTAAGAGCAGGTCAAATAAAATAATTGGGACTCTATCCAATTTGTGTTGAGAAAGTGCCAAATCCTAGGCGTCTTTTTAAATCCCCCGAACATCTCCAGCTGAATAAAATGGTCTACAGTGCATCGATGGTCGCATTGAATATGGTAACCTGTCAGAGAACCTGTCAATGCACTGTGAACACCTGGGATTTGGAGCTGACTCGTACTGTAACATTAACACTCTTTCTCCTCACTTTTCAGTCTGCCCTCCCAGTAAACGTAGTAAAAGACAGCTCGTTCTCCCAAAAAGTATGTATAAAAAATAACAAAAATATACTATGAATAATGTATAGTCAGTATCACCTATGCCTGCATCCTCCAGGCCAGGCTTTTTTTTGCCAATGAATGCACTTGTACTTGTTTCCCACACAAGGTGAAAAAGAAGGAAGCAAAGAAGGAATCCTAAATTAAATTCATTCATATGAAAATGCGAAGTTGGCAAAATGAAACCTAGTTAAAAGAGACCTCATACATCCTGTTATCACGATGAAGCTGACAAAACTGTTCAGTAATGCTTTCCTCTCCAAGTGGTTGTTATGTGCAGACAGAGAGTACAGCCCAGATGTTTACTCTTATATTAACAACACCAAACCATTTAACTTAACCATCTAAAGGCCTTTATCCAGACATAACTAGAACTGAAGCAATTCAGTTGAGCTGTTTTAAAAATGACCCAAGGTCTCTTGTTCCAGCTCCTCAAATGGGGATATTTGTTGATGTATTGAATGTCTTGAGGCCTTGGACCACTGGTGGGACAAACATGCCATTTAAATCTGTCAATCTGTCTATTTACTTGCATTTTGTAGCCCAAATTGTCAATCAATTAACAATAAATAGGCATATTAATCAGTAATGAAAATAGTCTTTACTCGCAGCAAAAAACATAAATATTTTGTATACGAAACTAAAGCTGACCTTTTAATGCTGACAGGTCAATCCGTTTTTGTAACTCAAGCTAAATTAAACTTCAAATATTCTGGTGAAATGATCACCATTGTTACTGCAGATTAGACTGAAATTAGATCGACCGTGTGCCCTTTATATTCCTGTGCATTTGCATTTTGGCCTCAGCTCAGTTTTCCATGTGTTCATGCCATCCGAACTGATCACGATATCAAAGCTAAGGATTTGGCTGTGTTACACCTTTGACAGGCGTACTCTGTGTACTACTGCAACAGCAGCCAGGGCTACCTCTCGTTAGATCAAGTTGAGTAACGACTATGAACAAAATCAATGGGGTTTTACTGTCATGGCAGTACTTGATAGTAATTGGATGTGATTATACTAGTTATTATCATCAGCCACCTGTACGGGTCTTCGTGGACGACGCATCCAATCAAAAGCGTCTCTCGTCTCCATGGAAACGTGAGAGCTATTGTCTCAGTTGCAATCAATATGTTAAAGTGGACCGTCAGTTACAGCCCAGTGGATGCCCAAAATACAGCAAACGTTCATTAAGGCAGCTACGGCGGCCTCATCGTAGATGCGAGCCAGAGCCGGAATCCATTCTGTTTCGTCAGCTCGTGTGTCGTCTGATCTTTAATTATCAGGTGCATCAAACAGGTGTTCAAACAGGGAGGCTGTGATATCAGTCTTTTCTTTATTATAGGGGGTAATACGTTATGCATATGCTTTCGGAACTTTAAAAAAAAAAAAAATGGTTATGATGTAACACACAATGATTCCATTTTTTGCGTTTTTTTGCATTGGTGTAGTTTACTCTGGGGCGACCGTGGCTCACTAGGTTAAGAGGGTTGTCTGGTAACCGCAGGGTCAACGGTTCGATCCTTGACTGGGACGTGTCACTGAGCAAGACACTGAACGGCTCCCCGGGTGCCTGTCATTGGCAGCCCACTGCTCCCTATACAGGGATGGGTCAAATGCAGAGACAAATTTCCCCTTCCAGGATCAATATAGTATCATAAAAGAAAAAAGTGACTCATGCCTCATTTGGTTAGATGATGCGTGATAAACGATGTCAGCCCCGTGGCAAAGCGTTAATGATTAGCCTGCCAAGTCTCACTAAGAAATGACACCAGTGGCTGAGCAGTGAACACTCCATCTACTCGAATAATGATGTACCATGAGCACGCGCAGCAGTATGTTTTACAAGGCGTGGCACAGTCAGACATCCCGTCAGCGTGCATTAAAAAGTCACAGACTATGATGGGCCTCTACAGACCTTGACACAAAGTCGTCAACCCCTGGGCAGACGCTTTTAACATTTGCTTTTTATGCAAAACAAAACGAGGCCAGTTAGGGTGAAAACTGCAGGCAGAGAGAGAGAGAGAGAGAGAGAGAGAGAGAGAGAGAGAGAAACATGCAGACGAACAGAAAGTGGAGCAGAAAAGAGTTTGGGGCCGCAAGAGAGAGCTGACAACATTCATGGAAGATAAATATGGTAAGCTTCCCTTAAGGATTACAAAATGGAAATCAATTAACCAAACATTTGATATTAGTGGCACATGAGCACTGCTGAATTGAAGCCCTGTTTTAATTCATTCTACAGGTCTTTCCCCTACCACTGTCTGAGAGGAAATCACAAAGCCCTTCAACAATTATTTCTCTTACAGATTTGTATCTTTTTTCTTTCTGTTGCACTCAACAGGAACTTATTCATCATGTCAGTGTGGCGCTTGCTCATTTGTGACCTAGCATGACGAGTCACCTCTGGTGCAATCGACTTCTCACAGCCTTCATAACAGGGAGAGCTTAAAATCTATTCAGTACCTATTAAATGGTAGCAATCGTTAAAGACCGCAGATTTTTTTGACAACCAGCTCAGCATCTGGGGTTCGTGCCTTCGCTTTTTTTTCTGGAAAACTGAACCGGTTTCTTTTTCCTGTTTTCATCCACAGCTTTTTTAAACAGAACACGGTGGATCAATAAACAGGGATGTGGCTTCAAATTTCTTTCATTGGTTGCCAGTGAATTAAAAACATAATCCACGATTTGTTTTTTACAGTGCCTAATACCCAAATTTGCTCTCAGGTGACTTTTGTACAGGCCACAGTTTTGCATTTAATTAGCATGATGCCAGTTATATGTCAGACTCTTTACATATATGACTCTCTGCAGTCTGCAGATAAGGGCGACAAGTGATGACAAGTGCAACAGTGATGTGAATGGAAGCACTCACATTCTTTACTGAAGTAAAAGTATCAATACCACCATGTAAAGTATTATCAGCAAAAGGTACTTCTGCAGAACAATGGCCCCTGTGACTGATATACGTCTACAGCCACTCTAGCATCTCTGTGAGTTGAAAAATCAACATGCTGACATGCTCACAGTTACAAGGTAAACATGTTGAGGTTTAGCGGGTATAATGTTTAACATGTTCACCATCTTAGTATCTAGCATGTTAGCGTGCTAGAATTAGCCCAAAACGCACAGCGTACAGCTGAGGCTGATGGAAATGTCACTAGTTTAGCAGGTATTTGGACATAATGTCAGAAGGATTCATCCTCTTGTGTGGGATTGTCCTGGTTTCAAGCTGGTTGTCCTGAGTTCTAATATCTGTAAAACACTCACGACCACATTGTCCCCGTTTTTACACCGATTAAGATGATGATACTATACTTGTTTTCAGCCCTCACATAGATGTTTGTCATGTTCTATGCTACTCATTATTGCCTTACCCAATATAAAAACATAAACAGTGTCTGAACTCATTACTGATTTTGCCTGTATGTGTGTCAATCAATCAGTGTTTCGTTGTTAAGGCTGTTGCGTTGACGCTTGCGGCTCTTTCTGACAGAACCTGACAGTAGGCTAACAGTTAACTGTCACGCTGCAGAGACAGTCTGTCTTTTCTAAAGAGCTCCAGGAGGCTTACTCCTTCCTTCATAAGGCCACACTGCAAGAGTACATTATCAGTCACGTACAGTGGAAATGCCGATAAAAAAAGATCATATTAAGACGGCCAGATAGCAATATACAATAGCTGGCAGAAAATATGTCACAGTCGGCCATTTAGCAGGCAGCCTGCACTTGTGCACACTGGCTAATAACGTCTGTTTAGTTTTCAAAGGGTATCTGACAATCAATAAATATGTTATATTACACAAATACAATCCTTGTATTTTGTGTTTACGAGTGTTATTAGACAGTTTTCAAATAAACTATGTTCTGGTGGATTTCGGGAGACAAAACATAACTTTTTCGTCTGCTGAGACGCTGTCCATGGTGTTGAAAGGTGTGCTCGGCAGGTGTGCTGAACACTGAAGTAATTGCTCCCCATCCTGATGTGTGCGCATGCATAAGCGCAAATTTTGGTTAACCTAAAGTAATACATTATGCTTTTGTTTTATTGTGCTTAATATAATTACCCTTTATCCGTTTCTCCAAGATGGCAGTAGAGAGAGAGAGATCTCTGGTGGTCTACTAATCAATATGAGCGAGTCAGCTCCCTAATACAATAACCTTTAAAGTCACAGTTCTTAGATGCGTACACAAAAAGTCTTTGAATTCAGACCCAGTGACTCACTAAAGACCAGATGAAGATGGAAAGCAGCCATAAAACTTCTGCTGGCATCCCAACACAGACACCGTCCGTCTCTGGAGCCCTTTCACGTGTGACAAATCCTACCTGCCTCGGCTTGAAGACAATGTGTTTATAGAATTATAGAGTTGTGATGGAACTGAACTGACAAAAAAAAGTTTCGAAAATTTGCTTTCTCATTATTTTGGTTCTACCATCCCACATCTGGGAATTGTCTTTCCAACTCAATAATTAAAATAGTAAGTGGCCAACATGAAACAATGGGGGCAACAATCAATATCAGCATTCTTCCTAGTAAAGTATTAACCTTTAAATGCCACTGGCTATATACCAACCAAAAAGATTCAAGCTTATGGCTTTTCAGTTTCTTTATTCTCTCCTTCTCGTCATTGTGCCATGTTGTTTTTAGTTTAGAGGAATATATTTCCATCGTGAAACATTTTCAATCCATATTAGATCATTTACATCGTCAATGCAATTGATTGTATGTGAGAGCTAAATGCAAGTAATTAAGGTTTTAAAGAGGCAGTGAGCAATAATAGTAATTTAGACGTTATATATTTTAATCTATATTAATAGGCGAGTGTCGAAGTTCAGCTCTATGTAATGATCAGTTATATTGTGCGAGCACTGATTGAGGCCATTTTCCCTGAGGTCAAATCTATTGTCATTGACCAACATTTTGTAGCGGTGTCGGTTGTGCGAAAAAATGCCCTTTCAACAAATCCCATCAGCGCCAGGCAGCGTGGACTGTTGTTCACGTCATCAGAGCTCTCACACTCTGTATCGAGGATCATTTTCAAAAGAAAAAGATGAGCATGAATACCCCATGCTGAAACAATACCGCTAAAAAAGAATGAAATAGAAAGGATCCCAGCATCCCACAAAATAAAATCAATGGGACATGAGTGAATAATAGAGCATCACAAAGTGAAGTTTTGAATTTGAGTTCATCGCTCCGCAGATACCCATCAATAATGTCCTTTCATTTATTTTCTGTCATTGTCATGCTGGCGCTCCTAAAGCTCGCCAGACGCAGCCCTACAGATCTACTTGAATCAGTTTAACAAGAGTAGCTATTCTTCTTGGGGTAAGTCTACTCTTTCTCATTGTGGCTTGCGTTTCATTGCAGGATAGATGTTTACATTGGTGCATGTGTGCTCTTACCTTCCATGACGTAGACCAGTGAGCCCACGTCGCCTTCCTTAATGATGCAGCTGTCCTTTCCATAATCCACAGGGTACATGCAGTCCACGATCTCTTGAATCTGCGACAGCTCCAGGTTCTTCATGAAGTCATTGTCCAAAATGGCCTCCTTGATCAGATCCTTGGACCTGAAGACAAAGGCGAAACAAAATGAGACCATCACTGTGCAAACACAGATTCATATGGCATCGGTGGTATTATAGTAGAAAAACATAATGAGATCGGATTAGGGATATCAATTAGTATTAGAGAGTCTAAATGTGTCACACATACACACACACACACACATCTCAAGCAAAAACCCTGGCTGAGATAACAATTCAACAAGCAGGCCTGTTAATTATGCTGCGGAGAAACAAAAATAGGCAATAAAACGACACTTTAACAACTTTTTTCACTTTAAAGCCATTCATGCATGTGTTTTATCTTGTATATATTTATTGACTGTCTTGTTTTAAATCAGAAATGTCTTGTCTTAATGTTTTTTATAAATGTGTTGCCTTGTTGCTGCTGTACTGACTGATGAGTCGCCAACTCAAAGCAAGTTGTTTGGATTCAGAGGTGCACTTCTGAAAGCCAAAAAGGCCTCAAGACTGTGGAGTCATTAAGACATTCCACAGGTAAGTCTTTTTTTGCAATGTCTTTGCAAGGAAAGGAGAAAATGCAATTAACTGTAAAACGTGCAGTCACCAAAGTGCAGCTCGGTGCACAGAGCAATTTGTCAGGCGGCCTTAAAGGGGACATTATGTCAAATTATCATTTGGAACGAGAGACAATTAGATGCTAATTATGAACCATCAACGGAGGAGAGAGACATTCGTTCATGTGTTGACAACATGTGAACGAGAGCCAGGCGCAGCGAAGGTTCAAACTGCCAAAGCAACAGTCAAAGAAGTGTCCAGAGAGACAGGAGAGAAATATGAAGCGGACCCGTCTCCAGAAAGTGAATCAAGATCACTCATTCATTGAAGCGCTTAATCATCTGAGTCAAAGTTACTCGTCTGGCAGGTTTTGACAGAGTGTCAGCTGGACGAATGAAGTTTAAAAAAAAAATGTATCAAGGTTAATTCAACAAGGAGTCCCCTCCTGAGGAGCTAAACTTGTATAACCTAAAAGCACTCTCAAGCTCTTGCAAGATTCAAGGGCACTGGTGAACTGCCTTGCCTTTCTGCTCTCTGTGCCCTTTTCAGAAACTGATTTCTGGGCGCATTGTTGACGCTGATCACCTGAAGAGCTTAAAGCTAAAAGGGCAAATAACCTGGAAGGCATTTATGAAGCAGTGCTCCCACAACACACAGGCTCCTCTGACCTGCTGCCAGCCCGAAGCAAAGTGCTAACACACAGCAACACAAACTTCAAGCTCTTACACTTCAGTGTCTGCAAACCCCCTTCTGCACATTTATGATGTGAGGTTATGTTTTATAGTCAGTGTCTTACTTCTCCTCAAGGGCTTATCTTGAATTTATAAGGTCACACGACCGCTTCTCTCTCAACTCTTGAGACACATTATCAAATCTGTGGAGAGACACTGTTGCTCCTTCAGATGAAAAACTGACAAAATGTTCCACCCCGGCCAGCATCTACTCAACTGAAATTTTACAGCATCAGCTGAGTGATTCGTTTTGGTTTGAGTCTCAAAATGGCATGCTATCAATAATATCAAAAAACAAGACTCTCATAATGTGTGCTCTGTATTCATAACAGTCTGGTGAATTTTCACTAAGGGTACCAAGACCAACAACTCTGCTTTTACTCTCTGAGAGCAGTGAGACTATAGGAGCTACATCACTAAAGACCAACATTAGCTAGCTGTCACAATCTGCTGGGAATACACAGATTACTTACTTAGTTATTTTAAAGTGCAAACACTGGATTGATTGGATAATAATATCAGTGACAGGTCAGAAATACTAGTATATTTTAAATTTCACCATGTAAATGCCACTGTACAAAAGTCTGATTTTCAGACAATGCCTTCTTATGGTAGCATCATTATCCCAGATTTCCCCGTCATTTTAGGACATGCCTTTTCAGCATTTACTTCAGGGAACTCATTTGTTAGACACTCCCCAGATATGAGAAAGAAGAAAGAGACAATGGGGTAACAAGCATCTAAAGTGTCAGGATTTTCATCTATTTGAACTTTAGACAGTGCAGCAACCAAGATGATCCAATGGTATCTTATTCCACCCTTGGGCGTCAGAACAATCCTGACGCCCTACTCCTGGGAATTGAAAGAAGACTAAGGTGTTGCACTTATTTTTAAATTCCCGTCCCACAATCTATGTTCTTCAAACTTCACTTTTTTAAGCAGAGACTGCGCACAGAGGAGACAATGATTTAGACTTAACTACTGCAGTGCCCGTTTAAAAACATATCTGTTCAGAACAGACCGATTGCTTGGCCTGTGGTCTTGCTGTCTGCGGCTTTCTCCAGAACCGCTCATCCAAACAATTCACACTCAACAATGTGCTGCCTTGGGTCCTGAGCAATACACCTGCCATATCTGCATCACACACCCAAGTCACGGTCAGAAACACCGGCGAAAAAACGCCCTGGCCCTGGTGGGTTTTTGCCTGTGAACTAGACATAACTGTTGTGCCTGGGGCCCCCAACTAAAAGGGCTCCAAACAGCAACATATTTTTTATATTAAGATATGAAAAATCTTCTTTCAATTCTGACTCATCGTACCCCGAAATAATTTACAAAAGTCCTCCAAAGCACTCAAAAAATATGCAACTCACTTTTTGTACTACTATGCCTTTGGTTTGGTTATGTTGCAGATTGAGATATATATATATATATACTTTTTCAAAGCCATTCTGTCAGGACCCGGCCTTGCTGTTTACTTCCTGTCAAACATTGCTAGAAGAAATACAAAACGGCCCATTTTGAATGCTTATGTTGTGAAGTCTGAAAAGGTCTATTCAGGATTATACTTGTATCCATGACAAGTAAAAGCTCAAACTTGAACCTTGAAGTTGAAAATGTAAAGTTACATTGTGCTGATATGCATAGGGAGTGATTCTTAATAAAGGTGTGAAGTGAGTCTGGACTGTGATGATTCTTGTGATGTTCCAGCTGAGTTAATGATGCTTTAACTTTACTTAATTGTATCCATTTTATGGCAGAACTCTGCATATCATTAACTTAACTAACAGGAACCGATTGGAAACCATTATTTCCCCAAATGGACCTCCAGCCCTCTGGAAATGTGCCTCGTTGACCCTCTTTCTGTTACTTTACTCCCAGGAGATGTCTGGCCTTCTCAACCCTGATCTGGACCCTCCGACTTGAGCCTCTGATAGCAACGTTAGGCAACGTCTTATAACCAGACCCTTATAAAAACATCTGCCTTCCTCTCCTTTGTGAGGATGATATATTTGCCTTCATCCCGTAGTGAAGTTTAGGGCTGAGGCAAGTTCAGCCTTCCTTAAAAGGAGAAGATATGCTCTTTTGGGAGGAAAAAATAAGAGGGGTGGCAGAAAAGTGGGAGAGGCTAACCAAAATAAGAGTGGGACAGAGGGAAGGGGTGGATAGCTTATGTGTGAGGAATGGTCTATGGGTCTTGTAAAGAAGATAAAGTGAGTGCGAATGGAAGAAAAATCTAAACATTTAGCCAAATCCAACAGACATTATCGCTACACTTCAACAACCAAAACAAAATGAAAATGTAATGGAGCTGTTTTCATCTCCTGAGGGCACTTGCGTAATTTATTAAAAAGAAAGGTTTTCTATTCCTCTTTTTTTCTAGTCATAATAATGATGAACGAATAACAGAACAGTGCTCAAACAGGCTCAAGTAATTTGCATTAAACAGTCGGCTTCTCTCCAATCATAATTTTTCATCCATCTGCTTATCAGAAGAGGGATAAATGTCATGAAAAGGTGTGGCTGACGCTATGAACATTAAAGCTATAGTTGAGACTTTGATGGAAGTTCAAACTCGGTTAGAAGCAGTTCATTTGATTGTTTCATCTGTGGGGGTCAATCATTCTTTCCCCATCGTAATTGACAGATGATTACATTGAAACTCCATAATGGCCGAGACATCAAAATGGGTTGTTTGAAAAATGTCAATATGCAGGATAATGGTTGTTCTTGGGGTTTTTTTTTGTTGTTTTTTGCGAAAGGATGATAATAACAAACTTACCATCAAGGTCTCCCTAAAAGCCTCTTTGGGAACTCTCTTAATGAAAATATGTATACAAAATAAAAGCTTAATATCATAATGAAATGGTCACTGTATTTGGTTCTCCTCATCTGCCATTCCAAGCTACATGTCCAGGGTCTCACGCTTATAGCGAGGCAAAGAAAAGAAAAACACAACACAAGGAAGCATTGTGCTTCCTTGTGTTGTGTTTTTGCTTTCTGTGCTTTCTGTGTTTTCAGCCAACGCACAAAGCTGACAGCTACAACAAAGACTAATGGCCTTTCCCCGCTCAGATAAAAGAAATCCCCTTCATATTTGAATCTTCTTTCATGAAATCCACGGAGCTTCGTTTGTTTGCGTGTCGAGAGATGAATTACATTCATACCTGACACATCTGATCTCTCTGCAAAGTCTGAAAACAGCAACACAATGACAGCGTTATTTCATATAATGGATTTAAAAGTAGATATTAAAGCATTCTGCTCATTTTTTTTGGGATTTGACATCCCTGATATGTAATTTCAAAGATGGATTTAGTTTTTAAATGTATCGATTATATTCAATACGTCTATTTTTCAATGCGCTTGAAGAATGAAGAGTGGATGTTTGTCCTGTCCACCAGGGGGGTAAGTGTATTGATTCATAATATCACAACCTTCAAGTTGAAACCCGACACACAGCTGGATTATTTCACAACAGATGGCTATTTTAGCGCCAGTTGCAGTTTGAGTGCCAGACCTCATGTTGCAGGAGAGAGATGTTTGGGGGAGAGTTTGAAAAGAAGAAAGACAGAGAGAGAGAGAGAGAGAGAGAGAGAGAGAGAGAGAGAGAGAGAGAGAGAGAGAGAGAGAGAGAGATAGAGAGAGAGAGAGAGAGAGAGAGGGGGAGTAGTACAAATCATAAGGTAAACATGCACGGGGAGCCTGTTAAGACTGCCTGTCACAGAACCTGCAGCTTGTATAAAATTGACACTGGTACATTAGACAAAGCTGCCGTCACTGGCTCTCTAAACCTATAATTCCCATCACTGGATGGCATTTAATTTTCTCTCATGCTAGGCTGGGATCAGGCTTATTGATATCCAGCCTTTTATCACCAAGCTGCTGATAATCCTATTGATAATTGTCATCATGACAGTTTCCTGACATTGTTTCGCTCATTTTCATAGTTGACGACACTATGTCACAATTTCCTTATATCTAGTGTGTGTGTGTGTGTGTGTGCGTGTGTGTGTGTGCGTGTGTGTGTGCGTGTGTGTGTGCGTGTGTGCTACAGAGCACCACTTCATCCATACTTGCTACAGGTGCCGTACCTGCTGCGCCACACGTAACATTACGCACAGGAATCAGAAAGGTGACAACGGATTAAAGAACTGGAGCGCAACAGCTACTGCAAAACAATATATATTATGAACATAATGCCTTTATAATTTTTACACCTACTGTGGGCTTTTGGGGTAGAAAGGTAGGGTGACATGGCTAAGATCCTGGATGTCGAAGGCTGTGGGTTCGGCCGAAATTGCCTGCCTCTTCGTCCGCTGCTGCTCGTGCAGCTCGCTCTGCTTGTGGACCTGCTGGGTCGCCGGTTTGATAACGGAGCGGTATTTATCCAGCTCGGTCTGTAGTCTCTGTATGAGTTCGTCTTTCTGGTCGAGCTCCAGCTCCAGCTCGTCGATGAGCGCGTCCCTCTGCCGCAGCTCCTCGATCTTCTCCTGGAGCGCGTACTGGAGGTCACGCAAGGTGCCCATTTCAGACGGCGACGAGCGACTTCCCGATAAGTTTATCGAAAGGTATGCAGTCTAGTCTTTGTCCCCTCTCCTCTGCCACGCTGCTCATAAACTTTATCCGGCATGAACAGCGTCAGAGGATGCAGCCCCTGTCTCTCCTGTAGGGGGGGGGGGGGGGGGGGGGGGTCCTCGTCGCTGTCCGTCACTTGCGGATTTTGGGAATGTAAGCGAAGGTATGTTCGGTGGTTGACGCGATTGCCAAGGTGAGCCCGTAAAGCGTCTCTACCACTATCACGTAAAGTTTGCCCTCTCTCTCTCTCTCTCTCTCTCTCTCCCTCTCTCTCTCTCTCTCTCTCTCTCTCTCTCTCTCTCTCTCTCTCCCTCTCTCCTCCCTCCCTCCCTCGGCGGAGGACAGTCCTCTCCGAGTGCGTCAGGCTGCGACCCGGGGAGAGCGCATGGTGAGGAGGGCGCCTACAGGAATCCATGGCACAGTGCAGTCTGTCACTCCAGAGAGAGTCGCGCGCTCGTCTCACATGAATAATGGACTCGGTGAGAAAAGCCACTGCTCGGAGAACCGTGGCATCATACCTCGGCAGATCGCCCCGAGGCTGCCGAGTTACAAATAGATGAGCACCGGAGCCTTAATGGAGGTTGACGGTGATGGAAACGTAATGACCCTCAGTGTTACAATAAACAACGCGGATTTTTTTTTTTTTTTTTTTCTCTAACCATTGGGGAAGGAGACTGCATGTATTGTGTCGGACTACTTGTGTGTTTTTGTCTACATGGACAAAAATGCAATGCTCCATATTTCAACCCAAATTATGCTTTGGGCACAAAGTGGACAATAATATTTCCGCTTTTCCCAAATCCATGTCCACTATTCATTTTGAAGACTGAGGAGCAAGTGAAGGTGCTAAAGGCGAAAAACGATAGCAGCAGCAGCAGCAGCAGACATGAATATGCCAAAGATACAGTGGCTCACGACTCTCCACAGCAGCTCCACATTCCTCATTTGATCATGTCTGCGGTGACTGTGCGCGCTGCTGGTGTCTGTCCATATTATCCCAATGAGTCATCTGAAAGCTCAGCGAACAGCATTTAGCCTCATGCGCCCTGGACAAATTCAGACGAGGGTAAACTGCCAAGGACAATCTGATAGGGTGAGGAGCCACAGCAGCGACCACTGCGCTGAGACGAGTGGGAAGTATAGCAGGCTGACTGACTATAAAAAGGAGAGTGAAGGAGATTGTTTTGGCTGTTAGGATAGTTTTTTTTTTTTTTTTTTTGCGTTTGGGGGTAAATAGCATCTTTTTCCTGACGAAAAGCGTGTAAACAACCCTGGAGAGAGCCGGTTGTTCTAATAATAGATCGCAGCTGCCCTCTTGTGGTGGGATAAAGCGTCGACTCATGCAAACAACAACACGGTGGCATCATGCCTCTCTGCTCTGCAGGCAGACATGCCCAACACTTAATGATCCTATGCTGCATGTATCATTGCCTTAGTGGGTGACTGAAATAGGTATAGCTTGTACAGTGTGAAATGAACAATTACTTCTTCCATTGCAAATACTGACATGCGACACGTGCAATCAGTGAAAAACAAATGCACATCTAAGCAAACAATTCTAAACCTGCTTTCAGACATCAGAGTAATATAAAAGTATGAATGAGATAAAGCAACTGCGAGGAACACCTGATTAACAAACAATTATGTTTATTGTCTGTTTGAGTCATTAAAGTAATATAAGTATATTTTTCCACCTCCAAAGCGGTGTTTTAATGAAGACAAGGCAGCCTTTCTCCTCTGAGCCAATTAAAAAACATCATGTTTTCTTGTAATCTCTGTCAAGGGAAGGGCGCAGGACACAAAGCCTGATCAGCAGCAAAGTGTCCTACATATCGGGAAACTGCAAGTGCCTGGAGACTTCAGGCTCTCTCCAGTCCAGGGTTGCATCCCCACATCCTCCCATCATCAAAAGGCCCTCCCACTGTCCTTCAAAGCACCTCTGCGCTTTAAATTTCACCTCTCTAACCATCCAGCTCAGCCCTTTTCCTATGCAGATCAATAGAAACAGGATCCTTTGCTCCATGCTGCGGTAATCCGATGAGCAGGGCGGGACGCCGGCTGGTGCCACGTCCTGACTCTAATGGGGGGTCACACTGTCTCCGACCCCGCAGCGGCCCGGCGGGCGCGGCAGTGCAGGCGGATCCCCCCTCCTCCTCCAGACACACTGGTGGCACTGAGAGCATTCATGTCACCTTACGAATGCAAACAGGTTTACTTCCGTTTCACTGCACAGAGTGTACGGCCATGTGCAATTAACCTAGTTAACCAATGAAGGCCCATTCAAGCACAGCATGCCTCATCAGCTGGGTATACTCATAATGAGCCCTGAGGAAGGTTGGGAATACGATTAGTATTCTTTGAATGTAGCTTGTTAGTCATTGTTTCATTCTTGACCTCCGCACTTCATTCTTAAGTATTTTTGTTTTATTTTTCTTCCCTCAGGACTCTTTCTGAAGACTTCTGTGTTTGTTTGAACGCACACTGAGCACCAGTTGATAATACAAATGAAGACTGGAAATTGTCTAGCCATCTTAATAACATTAACCCCATTGTCTATGGCATGAATTCAGTCAGGTTTCTGCCTGTGTGTGTGCGTGTGCGTGTGTGTGTGTGATATCAATATAGCAAGTAATTAATCCTGCTGAGATTATTATAATAGGAATGAGAAGAAAAAATTAAAAGATCAGGACAAAGAGGGTCAAACTTTTTGCTGGGAGCAATTACAGCAAAGTGAAAAGTATGAGATAGCAGCTGCTATTCAGGCTCAGGTCTGATTTGAAACCCTCAAAAATCAGAACAACCATATCGTGAAGCTAAAACGAGCACCCAAAGGTGATGAAGGAAGCATATGGTCAAACAAAGCGTTTTCTAATGGAGTATTAAATATCCTCAGACATGCACTTCGGGTCCTCAGCGTCAAGCTACTAAAAGCCAATAATGCATCGCACTTCCTGTTGTCTGTGTCCCGTGGGACTGCCTTGATGGATCTGATCAATTAGGAGCTCTTTCTGAAGCTCGCCTTAGAGCTGCGTCATCGGCCGCCAAGAATGAAAGTGCTTGTCCATTCATGGCAAACGTCTCCATCTCCCATTTATAAAAAAAAAAAAGTAAAGGTAGAAAACAGACAGAAAGAAAAGCTTTGTGGAGAGAGAGGACACGGAAGTACACAATAACCTATGAGAGTGTATTCGAGTGTGTAGAGTTGCCATCAACACATGCACGTTCATTGAAGCACATTTCCTGTGAGAGACAGTTGTGCTTCCCAATTACACATGCACACCATCAATGGCAAAACATTATGATTCTGGTAGTAAAGGGAGAGGAAAAACACTCAGAAATATATTTTAAGACAGGACACAAAGTTTGCACATGGGCGTCACGGAGCAAACAAAGCACAAACGCCCGCTCTTACCAGTCGGACTTGGCGTATTTCCGGAACGCCTGCCGCGACAGGTCCTGGTGCGTCTGAGGCTCCGCGGAGATGCCCTGCGCCCTGCGGGTCCTCGGTCCAATAAGTTGAGCGCTGGGCAAGACCGACTGACATTTGTGTAATTTCCTCTTCAGCTCCTGGATCTCGTCTTCCCTGTCCGCCAGACGCCTCTCCAAGTCCCGTATCCTCTCCTCCTTCAGCAGAAGGATCTTGGCAAAGTCGTCCTCCAGGTCACTCATGTTGGAATTTCTTAACGTTAAACTTTGCCTGCGATTCTCCGCCATACGGGGCAAAAAAAATAAAGCGAGTAAATCTCCCAGTACTCGCACAGGTTGTGAAAACGGACACAGATCCCCCCCCTCCCTCCCCTCTAAGAACGCGCAGGATGGTGATGCTCCCTTCGCTGTCCACTTGTTTATTTCAGGAGAAAAGGAGCGCTGCGCTACAGTCCACCAAGCCTCCGGGGAGCCGCTGGTGATCCTTCATTGAGAAACCAATTACAGCAGCTCTTTCTCTCCGAGGGACGCGGGCAGGCCGTCAAACAGGGCACTGAAAGAGCCGAGGCAACTCCTGTAGTTCACCGCCTCTCTGCTGCTGCTGCTGTCAGATATTTGTTTACCATCTATATGCACGATCCCGAGCCGTCCTTTTGAGCGCAATGTTAAACACCCACATCACCTTCCCCGACCTATTGCAACTAAAAAAAAATAAAAAATCAATTGTCCCGCACCCGCACTCCTTTCGTAGGACAGTGGACTGGACGGTAGCTGGTTTGCAATGGTCACATGGTGTAGGCACACATCGGTGGAGTGAAAGCAATGAGCCAGATGGCCTTTATAGAGGTTGCCCTCTATATGTGAAGATTGGTTTATTTCATACATGCATGTTTTTTTAGGATCAATGCACCTTTTTTTTGTCAAGGGGATTGATCCTATCTTATCTAAACTCAAAGGATAAAAAAAAGTTAGTTTTTAAAAATGCGTTGGTTATGAAACATCAAATTCAGTCCCTGTTGATAAACAAAAAGTCTATTAAGTTACATTTGAAATCTTGTCTTACACAACAAAATGGATGATTCAAAGTTGCAGAAGATACAAAATAAATGTCTGTTATCATGATGCATCCAGCATGAAGTAAAGTTAATTACACAACCGATCCGGAGCCCGTTGTCTTCATGATTAGAGTAATCAGTTTCCATACTTTTGGCAACAGCAGCTCATCACTTTCATCCTCGGTGTGCTGCGCGGACCGAAGAGAGTTCAGTAGATCATCGCTTCTCCCACTGTAATATTAATCTCCAAACCCCAGCCTGTCATTTCTATGCACCATTTTTCATTCTGCTGCCTAAATCAGTTTCAACTCAATGAATTCATTGAGGGGGGGGGGGGGGGGGGGGGGCTTATGGGCGCTAGGGGGATGTTTCATTAAGATTCTGAGTTAAAAATAGAGTGAACAGATCTTCCCTTTGCTGGTGTGGTTCAACATATCTCACCCTTGTCTACTTCTTGCATTCTTATCCTTCCAACTCCTTATTGGGTGAGGGATGAACGCTTTCTGCCGGAAAAGCGTGTCTGTATGAGTCTTTTTCCAGAGTTTTAATACACACTGTTTGACATTTTCTTTCCCCCTTTTAACCTGCAGCCCTCCTAAATGCATCTAAGAGGACCATAACATGGTTGTAAAACCCTCATCTCCCATGTGACACTTGTGATGGCCAGCTTAGCTGATGAGCGTTATCAAGTCATGCATGGTGAAACAGATATGATCTGCTTCTGTGCTGTGAGTGGGTCACGTGTCTCACAGTAATGATGAGTGGCGAAGTGAATGCACTCGGCATTCAAAGACAAGGTGAGGACCCGGGTCGTGTTGTTATCAATGTGGAAAACAGTGATCGATTAATTATGTATGCAGCAGACACTGCGCCCATTATGACAGTGGAAAATTAAGTGTCACTCTCTGTGACCCTGTCCATATCCACTGGGAATATGGGTGCACTGAGAAAAGCACTACTGACAGCCTATTCACAAAAAGGGCATTCATGCATTCAGACAAAAAGATGCAGAGTATCATCAATCTAGAATGTCTTTGATCTTATGTCATTACTACAATTAATACCCCCATTGGCGCCCGTACACTGTGATTACATCATCGCCACGACTATATCAGCATCACTGGCCTAAGAGGTGCATCTGTGTTGCGTACTCGACTATTCCCCATGTTTACACAGAGTGAGTAATGCTGCACTACCAGTTCCAGCTTGTGTTGTCTGAGCACTACACGGGTCATCTCCCTTGTGAGTTGTGGCAATAGGTAATGGACGCCAAGGATAACCCCGCTGCACCCAGAGATATATGCTCTGGCTGCGTTTGCGAGAGTGGCCGTTCACGGGTCCCATTGAGTTCATGATTTCTGAGCATGGCCGCGCTGTAATAAAGGGCTCCATGTGCTCGTCCTTGCCTTGTTTCTGAAGCGTCTCTGGGCAGAGACGTCTCATTCGCCTCAGGGACAGATCATCTTACGGAAGAGACGAGGGCAGACATTAGTCACTGTTTTCCTGTAATACACTCTCTCTCACACACATGCTCACACACACACACAGAAGAACTAGAGAGAGGTATCTTGGGTATTCCCAGACATATGCTTGCACATCATTATCACCCACGCACACACACTTGCATGCAGAGATTTATGTAACCATTCACAAAGCTGAACTGCCTACAGACACACACTCACACACACATGATCATGCCAGTATGGAAACCTTAGACGGGATTACTGTAAGTGCAATGGTAGGAGAGGTATGCTGCTGTGTCTCTGGAGTATCGTCCCCCTTAAGCCCCCGTTGTCTTTGATACTACATCTGACTGTGCTGTCGGTGTCTCTGCTTGCCGCCCATATCGCCGCCTGCCTGGACCAGCCATCCCAGGAGAGGCGATATGGGCGCTGGGAGAAGGTGGAAGACGGAGAGAGACATCCTGGGACGAGGACGGGAGAGATGCTTTAGCCCCGGGGCAATCTATTTCTGAGCCTCCCCAGTCCCGTAAAAGACTACACAGCAAATCCTGCACTTCAGCAGCAATATCATCACAAAGATGTAGTCTCACGTCGTAACGTGATATCATATCCAGAACTGCAGATTGATCACTCCGCTCACACCGGAGATGGGTAGAACCATAGCTCAGGAAATTGACTTAGCAAAACGCAATGATGATAGTTACTTCCTGCTTTCCTGTATTAGCACTATCAAACTCAGATAGGTGATCGTTCACCGTTTCCTGGGCCTCAACTAACGATTACTTTCATCATTAATTTATTTCTCACTTAATCTCTGTGAAGATCTTCGGTCAAAGCTAACTTGACTTCCAGTAGATTATTTAAGAGGAGGCTAATCATCTTTAAAGTGTCTATGATCAATATTTTTATATTAACAAAGAACCTACATCTGTAGGGATAAACCCGAAGAGAACTCCTCCCCCGACTTTACATTCCCCCTCAGCTTTACAGAGCTTTTACCATCTTTTAACTCGTTGTTTTACTGTTGTGGTTCACTCAGAGCTGTTTCTACAGTTTGTGACTTAGAGAATAATGAAAATAGAGCGAATATTGGACTTAAATTCATCAAGTGGACAGAAACACAAACACAAGTGAATGCTGATGTTGCTCCGTATTTGTTGGATGTGTAAAAAGGCAACAGTTTGCTATCTCCTCATCACCTCATCACCTCATCACCTTTACAAAGATATAATATGTCAGTAGTTTACAGCTTGTTTCCCCTGCCCCCATATAGCCATCAACACATTTTTTACTGCTTGAGCAGAAAAAGTCTAATTAGAAAAAAAAAAGCTGTATTGTGATCAGAAGATGACAGTAAGTGTGAGAATAAGCTCTGGTTCTGGTGTGACGGAGAGAAGAAATGTGTCTGTGAGGCGAACAGGAGGTCACGGGTCACTGGTTGGAATGCTGCATTCTCGTCATCTTCCAGGTGTGCTGGGTGACTAACTGTGTAAATGACCTCAGTCAATTGTACGGTGGCCCTGAGAGCTCAAAGCACTGCCACAAACACGAGCAATCGACAGTTTGACAATGCAATAAGCAAAAAACACAGCAAATATAGGTAAATAGAATATGGGCAAATTGGGAAATACAATCACCAACTTGACAACATGTGTAGCAACAATACAGGAAACATAAACCAATCCAGAAACTTTAGGTTTAATCTAGGTTAAACATTCTGATTTCATGGTTCAAATCTTATTGCAAAATATTTTCTACCGTTAGCCAAACTAGCCTCCAAATTCATTGAAACTGACAACATATGCTGGCAAATACACACAATTTGTTGATCTGTGTACTTAGTGCGAGCTAACCGCTTTCTTTTACAGTTTTTCTGTGTATCTCCATTTGCTCCATTTGTTAGGTTTAGGCAACACAACTATTTTGGGTTTGGGAAAAGGTCATGGTTTGTCTTGAAATAACTACAGAAGTTACTTGACAATAAATCAACGCTGTGACTTCTGGTTAAGCACAGGACATGAACAGTGGTCTCCCAAATAAGCGTCCGGTGCTTTACCCAGCCATCTACCCTAACCTCCTCTCTGAGCAGTGTTTGTCGCGTTGTATACTTTCTTGTTGGTGATTACATGGAATATAGCTGAGTTTAGCTGCGAACGGTGTGTGAGAACAGCCTCATATTTGCGTCACATTTCGTCATGCTGTATACGTGTTGTCACATTGGAGAAGATATGCTCTCTATTTTGCTGTGTTTTGTCTTTTTGTGTTTGCTTTAGTTGCACGTGTTGAGCTCTCAGGGCCACCGTACACTGATGGGGTCTTCAACCTTGTGACAGAGGGACTTTGTCTCAGAGTTACATCTTTTGTCAGCAAAATGTCAACTGAAAATAACAGTTTAGGTTAATGAATTATTCATATCTAGCAGACAATGAGTATTTCATTTCTATGTCCTTTGTTTTAGTGATTAAAATAAACTGGCTTTAGCAAATGAAAATACTTTGTTGACTTTGTTGTCACGCTCTAAGTCCACTGATGTTTTCTAGTCACGATAAGTATATTGCTCTGAAGGTGTTAGCTGTATGGACAAACAGAGTGGACACTTCAGGAGAAAACATACAACAGCCGGACGGATATCTTCATCAGCTCTTATCCCTCATGCCTGACTCCAGATGGCTCCATAATCAGCTCACCTTTCTTGAGAAAATGGATATTGTGCCACTCTGCACTCGCTCGCTCGAAACCGGATTATTTTTTGCTCCCCTATCAGTTCTCGGGTGAAACAGAGGTGTCTCTTTTCACGCCTGTCCCAAGCTGTCTGACACTTTACCATCAAGGAGCAGCGACAAAAGGGTTGTGATGTCGTCATCACAGGAAAAATTCCTGCGTGTGTTTGTTTCCATTGCACCGAGGCATTTGATGGAGGAGTTGACCTCTGTAAACGAAATATTATGGTGACCAGCCGTGGATGTATTGAATGAAAAGGGACATGTGACATAAGCTGTGGAGAATTCCTCTCATCTCTCAGGCTGCGAGACAACAAGTAGCCGTCTTTCCTCCCCAGCTGGCCGTGCAGCAGCTGCACTAAAGCAACAAACGAATACAGCAGTGGAGGTGGGATGTAATTGATGGTTTTGAGTGAAATGAAATGACCCCGTTGACATCTTTAGCTCACCTCAGCCCTCTCAGCCTCACACATACAGTAGGCCTACATGGATGCTGCCTTACTCTCTCTCTCTCCATCTCTGCCTCTCTTCCTTTGTGTTTGTGTTAGCGAAAGCGCGTGTTTGACAAGGTCGTCACCTGCCACACATTTGCGATGAATAACCGCCTGAGAGGATGACCTGCTTGGACTGTTTCTTGGAGCTCGAAACATGTGTTGCAAGGCGAGGTAGTCCATCTCCAGAGAAGCTTCTTTTTCTTGTGTAACAAGCTGTAAACACACCTGAGATATGAGTCACATCACCGGAGAGCTATAGGATCTACTAGCGTGCCATTATCAGGCTGTTAACAAGGAATGCGTTTAATGGAAGCCAGTATGAGAGAGCACGTTCCTCCCCCTGTAAACCATACCATATGGAGGCTGTATGCCAGGCGTTGTTCTGCGAGGGTCAGGGAATGAATCTGCACAAAGCTTTCACATACAATGAGTTAATAATGGTTTTATCAACCATTCAGAACACATTCTGAGCTTTGATATCTTGTGGAAAAACAAGTTGTGCTTTATCCAGCCTGACTGATAATGTCCAATAAGGGAAAAAGAAGCACACATGGAGTTTTTCTGACAATACATATTATTAAGTTTAGTTTTTGAGGGGTTAATAAACAGAATTATGTAAATTAATAGCCCTCAAAAGTCGGATAATTTTAACAATTATTCAAAAACATGCTCTACTGATAGAAATATCCATCCGTAAATGTACTGTTGAAAAAAATGGAAAAAATATATTTTAAGAAATGAAACCAAATAGTTTTCTGGTAATAAATTGTTTGTCATGTGAGATATCTAATGTCATTTCATTATATCGTTTATTTGTTGTTAAATCAGTATGTTTCTGATGATTTTTAGACAACACAGAATGAGACTGATGATATTGGTAATCATTTATTTTATTTATTTGACAATGACAGAGCTCAGTTTGTTTGGTTTACCAGAGTTAACTATAAGCTAATTTACATCTGTAGTCCAGGAAACAGAGATAAGAAAATGAACACACTGGAGGTTTTCCGGGCACGTCCAACTGGAAGGAGACCTCGGGGAAGAACCAGAACACGCTGGAGGGATTATATCTCCCAGCTGGCCTGGGAACGCCTCGGGATCCCCCAGTATGAGCTGGAAAATGTTGCGGGGGAGAGGGAAGTCTGGGTCAGCCTGCTTGGCCTGCTGCCGCCGCAACCCGACAGCGGAGGAAAATGGATGGATGGACAACAACTGTGCAGTCAGTTGAATGTTTGTGCCGAAAAGGAACTGAGAAATGTGAAAAATATTTTTCCTCTTAAAAATGAGATTATTGTAAAGCTTTTACAAATCACCTTGGCCTGTTATTCAGCTCCAGCAATAACTATTCACAGCTTCTGCTATGAAAAGAGAAAGATGTTGTATGTAGCTTAGATGGAGTTTGATGTAACTTGGGAGGTTTCTTCAGAGATGTACAGTGTATGAGCTCTCCACCTTCTGCCAGAGCTCCAACTAAAGGTCAAAAGCGGGAGCAAAGCCGAATCTGTAGTCTGATTTGAAGGAGTTTCTGGTGAAGTATGATTTGATTTGATTTTGGAACCCAGTGGCCCAGTTGACAACTATTAAGAGCAACTATTTAGGAATCAATCTTCTCGCTGACGGCCTCGTTTACTTGTGTATGTCATGGAAAGCCATCAGTCGGCTAGCAAATTGAGAGCATTTCATTACCATTTAGAAGTTATTCAAAGTAACTTTCACTATAGCTGTTAAACAAATGCGGTGAAGTGAAAAGTGCAATATTCCCCCCTCTGATTTGTAGTGGAGTAGAAAAAAAGAGCAAGGAAATGGAAATAGTCAAGTAGAAGTGCACTTAAGTACAGCACTTGACAGCTAGAAGACAGTGGCAGTTGTGGCGCACAGAAGTGTAAAATCACAGCTATTGGACCCCTGAATTCTTCGGCACATGCTTTCTCTCCGGGGATCCCGGCAAACTGAGCTCGCTTTGCACAACCAGTGAAAGGACAGAATGTAAAGTCACAGCGGAGGCTGGTCCAAGCGTCTGCAGCGAGCTGGAACAACCGTGCCACACTTCAGCAAACTCAGCAAACTCATAAAAGTCTGCGCCGCTAAAGATAGACACATGCGGTCAGAGGGACACGGCAATAAACCAGCAGGAGACCCCCAGGGCCCTCGGATGCTGCTTAGCTTGCTGCCATTGTGCCGATCCTCAGCCTGTCACTGAACTACACCCTTCTCAACTTGTCACCTAAAGACCTATAATGCTCCAAAGCCTCTTACGGTGCTTTAATATCCCAAACAATGACTTGAGGACGTGTCATACCGTTAATATACTAACAGTGCTAGCATTAGCTCTGTAGGAGAACTGTTCACGGTTGAGCCTGACACCTAGAGGGCCCCCACATTCCTGGCTCAGCTGGACATTCAACAGGCCACCACCTGCGGCATGTCAACAAACTCTACGGGGTTAATAATCCCCCCCTCACTGTGAAACCATTTACCATCAGCCTAACTGGAAGGTGCTGTAAAACAAATAGTGTCTGAAAGCACTTACAGGACCTGTTAGTGAACACTGTCCAGCAATAATAATAGGAAATAGAAACGTCAGAGGCAAAGAGAGGGGTGATTTAAAAGTATTTTTAAGATATACAGTAACACAAAGCGAAGAACAGAGATGATGCTGCATACACAATAAAGAGAATGTACCAAGAAGAGATGTTGAGGATACAGCTGACGCTCAAAACAAAAGGCTGATGTCTTTGACTGACATTTGCCCACAGTGCTGACAGTGGGGGAAGGAAAGACTCGGCGTCTTGTCTCAGCTGTCACTTCAGAGCCTGTGGTGGGAAAAACGTGAGAAAAACAATGCCCACATCTCTCAGTCACCTCCACAAGCTGAGATCCCCTCTCCACCAGCCAAATAAAACCACACTGGAACATCTTTTGTTCTCTTTGTCTCGTTCTTATTGTGTACAGTGTTTCCCTTAGTCATCTTCTTGAAAAGATTTGACTGAATGTGATTAAAAAAAAGAAAGAAGATGACACAATTCATTTTCTTTGGCAGCTGAATGCAACAATTGGCTTTGATGTTTAATTTAAGAAATCTTCGAGGTTCACTGTGGATTAAGTGCAAATGTAATTTCCCTATTTGCATAACAAAGACTAGACTGATTGATATTAGGGGAGATTGAGATCTTATCGCCTGATCTGCGCTTCATAGCAGTTGCCTAGTAGCCAGCGACGCCCTCTTCCTTTCCAATCGACATCATATGGCGCCAGAGGAGCTCACCCAGAATAACTGGACGGGCCTCCAGGGGCAACCGCTCACTAATGTAATATGCACGAGCTGAGTGGCCATCTATTTCTTGGATATCACGGATAGTGTGTGAGATATTCACAGAAACAGAGAGACTTTCTTCATAGATGCTTGGGTGAATCTGTGCCTATGTTGCGTAACAGCGTACAGTAAAAAAAATCTGACCATAGTTTTCTGGATGAGCACACATTACTGTATTGCTGCGGGAAAAAAACAAACTGGTGGATGACTCAGCCGGAAAGAGCGCTCGGAGGTATCTGGTAAAAAGTCAGCTGTTAAACACTCCTCGTCTTCATGTTCCAGGCGTGATCGCTCTTCATTTGCGTGTGCTGCAGTAAATCAGCCATGCAGGCCTTCATGATGGAAAAACCTTTCACCTTGTGCATGCTCATCAAGACAAACAGTGTCACTCTTCACCCGCATAGATTTAGATTGCAGCTGCAGTGTTTCTCTATTTTCTAGCACCATTGCTTCTGAGGCCATGTCAGACGTATATATATTTCATTTTTATCTGATCTCCAGTCGGGTTATTTGTCACACAAACCTGTCTTCCATTTTAAATTTTTCATCGCGGAGCGAAAGGTCTCCTACGGCCAAAGAAAGTACGACTACTTAACAGAGTGGACTTAAGAGGATCAGGTACATAAATCAGCTTTTTTTAAATTACAATAAAGATGAGACAGCGGCTGAACCTGCGTTTACAGGCTCTACTTTTGAGTTTTTAAAAAAAGACCTGAATGGAGCAGCTACAGAACATCAGAACAGAGTTTCTTTTGAATATCAAAGATTACTGATTCAGAGTAAGTCGTTCAAATTAACAGTGGCCTAGAAGATTGTTTGATGGGTTGAGATCTCTTCAGCTCGACTGAACTACAGATCATATACTGGAGCACCTCTATAGTGCTCCGGTATATTCCTCAGGGACACTTGTGCTCTCTGGCTTTAACAGCCTCATCACTCCCTGTATATGGTCCGTATTTTCTCCCCAGTCATGCTGTGACTGACTGAACTAACACGTACAAGCGTTACATACGACTTAATATAGTCTGAATTTATCGCTGACACTTCCCCTGTTTCCCCATCTGCTGATCAAATCTTTGTTCTTCTTTCCAAATGCCATCCCGGAGCTAACAAGTCACCATGACTTAGAAAATAATAGAAAATAATCCACGTGTGTAGCAGTCGGTGACAGCGGGGCTTGATACAGAGCACTAGAATACAAGAATCCTCATCAGAGCTACTCAGCAACACACTGAGAACAATCAAAGGAAGACAAAATAGGAGGATGGAGGCTTGTGGCTTTCAGTCAACGTTGCAGTCGGCTGCCGTACTTCAAAATCATTCTCTATTGATTTTACTGCACGGGCCTTTCAACGCCCTATCAGGTCTGGATTTTTCATTGTGGGCTTTTACAGGAAGTTGTGATTTTGTCCAATGACCAGCAAGAAGCAAGCCAATTGTTTCCCACAATGCCTTGAGAGCCAAGAGAGCCAGAGAACACACTGCTGCTGAGGATGCCAGGAGCAACGATCCAATGAAGCTCAATATCAAATTCAAATATCAAGAGAGGTTCTGTCTACCAATAGCCAGCAATAAATCACAAATATGTATTGATATTCTTATATTCACTACATTAAATCTGCTCTAATATAATCATATGTAATGAGAATACAAAGATACAATATTTTGACTATGTCTAGTGTGAAAAGGGTCACTTGATGAACCCAGATTTGTAGTCCCCCTCAGATCTACAGAGATTTTTAGCATCTTTGAGATGGTTCATTCTCACCGCTTTCATCAGCGCCATTTCAAGACCCAAAGTTTACAAATTTACATTCGCTAAATTAGCGACTAGCTGGAGAACATAGTGGAGCATTTAGCAGTTAAAGAGCCAAATATTTTTAGTTGGTGGAGACCAAAAACACAGTTTAAAGAGAGTGAATATTGTAAATACATTTGTCAAGTGACCAGAAAGACGACTCCTAATGAATGCTGATGTTCCGCCGTATCGGCTGTGTGTGTAAATAGGTTACCGATATAATAATATACCAATATCACATAACATTCATATTAAGGTCGTAAAATGTCAATGTTGTGTTCGCAGCTTTGTACTGCGCCCAAAATAATAACTACTTAGCATGAAAATGTATTTTTTGCCGACCTCCAGTGGTTTGATTATGATCACCTTGATGCAGTGATGTACAGATGTACCCCAGGACCCTGTGACATCACTGTTAGGTGTGGTTACAGGTGTAACAAAGGACATTCTTCTGACCGCACCCAGTCAAACACTGCTTTTCAACCTGGTGTTAAAAGAAAGGCACATACTAGTACACATATTCAAATAAGAGGAGAAACTAAATTCACATTACAGTGATCAATAAATGCCCATAGAGCCACAGCTCAGGAGCGGTGTGGTCTCTATCTAAATTACACTTTGACAACAAGGATCTGACGATAATCGGGCTGCCATCTGCTCATCCGAACATGGCCCGTTTCCAAAATCCATCAACAGAAATAAACCACTCAGTAGCCAGAGATCAGAGTGTCTCTTGAAGGATGATGCATTAAAAATCGTCCTCACAGGTATAGCGGTGAGAATACCGAGGACGTCCATATCTACATATCAGTCTGCTGTGCCAGCGCTGGTGGCGAGGACTGTGGACAGATGTCACAGAAACTCTTTCCAGAGAGTCCCCTCAGTTGGCGTGAGATGACTCTTGACTCGTTACATCACTCAGTATGTCGCTCTCCCTCGGACGGGAACCTGCTCCGAAACCTGTGAGATTTAGAGAAGGGAGAGGAAGCAATGTCACAAGCCGTGACCCGACTTATCAACACCGTCTGAGCTGGAGTTTCTCAGACTCTCTTCGAGCACAGCGTGTCCCGAGGGTAACCTCCATCACTGACAATCACCTTGTCATATTGGCTGTTAGGCCGGTTACTGAGTCACCTCTCGAGTGGTAGATGGAAACTGCAGTGCAATTTCAAGTGGTCAAAGGCTGGAGGGAGAGTTGGCCCAACTGACAGAGCGTGGCGAGATTAACAAGCTCAGAGGGGGGGGGGGGGTCATTTCATGGTCTCTTAAAATTGTGTGTGGGGCCCTGATGGTGGAGAGGGTGGCATTACATCTCACTGATAATGGTGTGTGTGATGAAAATAACTATCATCGTTACAACTGTCTTCAGCAGCAACAGCCTCATTGGTTCTGGGTCTGGAGTGCTTCGATCATATCAAGTCTCTTGAGAGGAAAGCGTGCTGTTGATCGTGTTTGTTTCTCTCTTGACCTCGCGGCGCGTCAAAAGTTGTTGGCAATAAAATGGATATAAAAACGCATCTTGCTGTTTTTGAGTGCTGATAGTTTAGCCTTTTTTTTTGCAGTCCTTCAAATCCGTGCTTGCAGCAAAGTGAACCAAAACAGCACAGAGATTATTAAGCTTGGGGTCAGCAACAATGGAAAAACCAGCGAGATGTAATGATAATTTCAATAAATATAACAAAAAAAAAGGTTTTGAAAAAACATTGACAACCCTTGCCGTATATTGGCTACAATCAATATTTTTATAATAACATTGTGTCAAATGACAATGTGAATCATCACCTGAATCTGCAGCTTGTCTTTACGGAGCTTCATAGTGAGTTTCAGCTCATTGTTTAACTGTTTCACTGTTTTGGAGTCTTACTGCAGGATGTGTAACTAAGCTTGTTTGCTAACAATAACGACTTTAAAAATGATGCAGTATTAAGGCCTATTGTGACTTGAGCAACTATTATAGATGTCAATCAGAGGCGGATATGTACTCTCATTCACACGCTGCTCAAAAACACTCCACAGCACTAGATTAGTGATCGCAAACGCAGAGAGGCGTGTGGAGGCATTAATGTTCAAACTGGAAACTTCTTAATCTTCACGAGACACCGAACAATCAACAGGCTTTATGTTCTAGAACATGATTGCATACACCATGGCAGTTTTATTAGCCCAATCCTCTCTCTCTCTCAAACCACCCACTTTCCGGGTTCATCCAAAACTCAAAAAATTCAGACAAAACTCCACTCCAACAACATTATCTTCACGGGCTAAGTATGGTATCACGGTGAACGACCGCAGCACTGCTGAGAATAGAATAGACTTTGTTTGTGTTCACATGTTCCCATTAGGAACCCATGAATCAGACCGCTGTTTCTCTTGGCTTCACGGCCTTAAGGGAGGGTATGATGCAGGGGTGCAACTGTGAAAAGATAAAGCTTGTATTTTCATATATTGAGGCACAGGCAGTAGAAATGTTCTCCTTTAGGAAAAAGCGATTGATGGACGGCGGAGCGGAGCGTAGCCATATTCGAAAACAGGCGGCTGCAGAGTGGACAACGCCAGAGCAACATGGTAAGGCGCATTATTCATGCTGTAAAATGCAGAATATGATGTGAAAAAAACCTCGACGAGCTGAGACACACGGTTCATTTTTACACCCCGCATTTAAAAATCCAAAGCAAGCTGGCAGTAATTAAGAACAGTCTGTTTTCTGTCCACAGTGCAGACCGCATACCTGCATATTTAAAAATACGTTCAGCCACATTAAGCTGCTATCTTTAAAGCATCACTCTGGCCTATTTATTGAAGTCAGCTGTGTGGGAGTTTTGGGCTTGGCTGGTCAGAACAGTCTTCCCAGGGTGCCAGCAAATTCCCCAGCGGGCCCAGGAGCCAGCTCCAGACTCACAGATGATCCTTTTTCATGCAAGGAATTATGAGGGAACCTCTTGCTCTTTTTAGCAGGCAACTGGAGAAAACTCATCAAACCCCCTTTGCTGCAGTTCACCAGCACCTGAGGTCGTGATATAATTAGCTTTCGTTTGGATCGCTCGTATTTCCCCAGGGGTTGCTGTGGCGAGATTCCACAGCAACCAGCACGGATCAGTCATTTGATAATTGGCAAGATAAACTTTTTGGACACGTTGACTTTAGACTTCAAAGAGTACATTAACATGGCTGTCTTAAAGGCCCAGAAAACCTGCTTGATAATGTATTTTCCCAAGCTTTAAGTGATGACTATTCATTGTTAAAAACTTGAAACCACATTTTCAGGCACTTTAAGTTATTACTATAAAGATGTAACAGTCGCTGCGAGGGACTGGAAAGCGTAAGCGCGTGTGTGTATATTTTAAAAACCTCAGCAGACTTTGAAACACCTGGGTGGATGAGAGGAGAGGGTACAAGACTACAGTTTGAAACATCAGCATCACGTGTTTAAAGGGATAACATGAGGCCCAGAAAGAGCTACATTAATGGAAAAGGGAACTATGTGAGACACGTAAACACAAACAGGACACATAAACACATTTAGGAAGGAGAGGCCACCCCGTCTTATTTATGCAACTCAATACGACCATCTGCTGGCCGTTAGTGGGTCTCGCCATGACGTCATCTTTTGGCACAATGAGTTGCCACGAGAACGCGATCTGCTGCATGAAAAACAGATCGTGATAAACTTAAAAAGAAAAGACACGGGACAGTAAATAAAACACATTTTAGTAAAAGGTTTTATTCAAAAGCGTCCCAAGTACAATCCTTTATCTTACAAATATCTGGGATACACACAAACTGGGACAACGCTGTTGAGAGGTTTACAGAGGAACATACGAGGATAACGAACGCTGAAAAAATAAATCCAACTTGATTGGCAAACAAGAAGATAAACATTAACTCCAACTTTCATCCTTACCAGACCCCTAAGACATTAATAGAGAGCCGTGTTTGGACCGTTACTTCAAATCAAAAAATGTCTGAATGTGAGGAACCTGCTGTGCTTTTAAAAACTGAGAAAACGTTCTTTAAGTGAAATGATTGGACAACGCTACGGGACATTTGTCTCAAACAACAAGACTCTTGTCGGCATTGAAAAGGTATCGGCTTCATCAATTGGAAATAATGTTATTTTCTCACCACCTTCTTTAGATATAGTTTAAAGAAATTAAATCACATCATCCTTAATATTTATTTGGGATTTGTATAATCTAAAGCTTAGTGCAGTTTCTCTTTATCAAAGCTTATCAGTTTAACTTGAAATTAAAGTTTCACAAAACATTAAATCTTTCCCTACAGATGAACTTGTGCAATACGTATTCTTTACAGTTCATAGTTATACAAAAAAAAAAAAAAAAAGCCAACATGTACATGATTAGGATTATCAATAAAGACGCTTTTTCACATTAATGGAAATCAATGTCATCCTGCACACACACACGGTCAAATACATTACCAGCTCTGTGCATCATGCTTCAGCTTCTTCCCCACAAACACACACAAGTTCCAGGTCGAGTGTTTGCTGCTTCTAGTTTTTAAACTGGAAGGTAGCAGCTTGATTTAGTGCGCGACAAACCACACAAAGTACTCACACAGACTCATTACAGACATGCTCAGAAACTTTATACTCTAAGATTCCCTAACACCAGTGTTGACGTTGAACATTTTCCTCTAGATCTCATCACCCCCACAAAGGTTACAAGACCAGACAGTAATGAGGATTAATCTGATGTCAAAATGGGACTCAATGTGGGGAACAAGAGAGGAGACACTGATGATGACGATGCACAGACATGTCAAAAGGTCCAGTATAACTTCACTCGGCACCTCAGAGACACGTCGTCTCCTATTTCTAATCAGGAAGTGATGTTTTGCAAATAATGTAGTTGTGAAAAAGTAAAACTAACAGACAATTTAGCATCAATGATCAGGTTTTGAACATGGCTGGTGTTGGTTAAAGACCGATTGTAACATTAGATATTTTTACCAGACAAAAAGAAAAATACAATTAAGTCTTTTTTTTTTTTTTTTTTGCTAGAACCGTATTATCCAACGAAGCACAAACTGACATCATAAATCATCAATAAATAAATGGGACATTTCACTCACTGCACTTAATTTGTGTGAAAACCAATCTTGTGGTAAGGCTGGCTAGTTGTTTTTACATTCATGGGAACGAGACTGTTAACGAAGTTCCACCTCGTGCCGCAGCACGGAGACACAAGACACGGAGTACTTGAACTGTTTTACAATCAAGCTAGAAAGGCACTGGAAGTACGTTATACCACATTAGATTCTTATGCTCTGTTATCCATCTTGAAAAAGGTAAAAATCTAAAAATCTTTTGTTGGACATCATTTCTCTTTGAAAAATAAAGTTTGAAATACTAAAAAAAAAATATTTTTTTGCACCGTTGACTCATTTTAGCAAGGACAGTTTACAAAAAGTAATTTGCTATAAAAAAAAAGAAAAGAAAAATGCTAATGGCATTTTGGTTATCAAATGATCGACACTATTTTGCGCTAAAAATCTTGTAAGAACACGAGGACGTTAACTACGGTTTTGTGCAGAAAGGGGAAAAGTTTAGAGTCCTTGTGGCCCAAAAAAATCTTTGAGACGTTTGTCGAAATGCTTCATAAACCGTTGTGTGGCCCACGACGAGAAAAAAAAAAAACAAATCACACAAAACAAATATAAATTAGTGCTCTGTGTTGGCAATACTACCAGAAGAGAAAGAACAACTAAAGAAACTAAAAGAGGAACCGGGTGGGTCACAGTGCTACCCATGAGGACAGGGACGTGTCTGTTACTGGAGGTGAAAGGTCAGCGCTACGTTTGTCAGTGCCGTCTTCCATCGGGTAAAAACAGCACTTATGGAAGTCATAGTCCTCGCTTGCTTCGACAGGACAGGGGTCACTGGATGTCCAGTTTGCTGTACTTCACGCCGCGGCTCCACTGCAGCGATCGCAATGGCAACGGCAGCTGATAGTTGCGAGGCACCGTGCCTCTGACGTTCTCCTCGAAGTACTGGAATAGTCTGTACCACCACACGCGAGAGAACAAGTTGCTCTGAGACGTCTCCTTCAGCGACTGAAATAAAATTTAAAAAAAGACACAAATAGTGTAAGTGGGGTCACGTACACGGACAGAATACAATGTTGTACTTGAGAAACATTTCATAGCAGACAAAAATGAGTTTCAGGTATTAAATTAGCTGAATTAGCCAAATAAACATCAGGTTCTTCTTCACATTAATGCACAAATCTTAGGAATAGTTGGGTATTTTTTGGAAATATCCATTTCTCTCTCAGATGAGGAGACTGATACCACTGTCTTCTGTGCGTTAAATATGAAGCTACGGCCAGAAGTCATTTCGATGACGCTAGAAGAAAAGATTCAAAACAGCCTCGCTTTGTCCAAAAAATCCAGGTCATACCTCGATTGTTTAATACAAAAGCAGAAGTGTAAAAACAACAGGGTGATATGTGTCAGACTATGTCCAGATTTTAAACTAAGTTATTTTACAACTTCAAAGCCAACAAAAGAAAATGTGTCTGATTAACAAGCTATACGACTGTACATGGCGAGGCCTCTGCAAGCAGCTGACGACAACACCGGAAGTCACATGACACGTTTTCCCACCTGGACACCCCTCTCTGTGTACATACTCTATGTAACCTCGGTACTGAAATACAGGTTCCACTTAATAAACCCTCTACTTTAATGTCGCATGTTGCACTCACCTGCTGGTTGGCCATAGTGTGGTACCACCAAAAGAGGCGTGTAGTGATAAAGTATGCAACCACCACATCCACAGTATAGTGGTCATGGGCCAGAAGGATGCAGAAAATCCCCACAGCGCTCAAGCTCCAGCAAAACCAGTGGTACCACCAGAACCGCTTCGGGGAATCTGCCAATCAAACATGAAAAACATGCAGGGTTTAATACAGGAGAGACGCAGGAGGAACCCAGCAGCATCAACTCGAGAAGAACAGCTAAACGGGGCATTGGGGCCGGTGCAAATACATTGTGTTTGGCCTCAGACGTTCAGACTATGGCTGAGGAAATATGAACCAAACGTTTCTCCTTTTCACCACTAGATGTCACTGCTGTGGTGGAAAAGCTTTGCAGTAGTAATGTGATGTAGCAGAGTTAATAACTCAAAGCCTTAGAAATGTACCAATGTCTACAACTTGACCCAGAAGCAGTTAAGATGCGTCTGACTTCTGACCCGTGTGCTTAGCGGTGAACCAAGTGAGCGGGCAAACCAGCTACGTTAAGATAAAGGAAATGCCTGGTGAGGAACAGAAAATGTGGTTATGCAACAGAGCGATGTCGTAACACGGTGACACTAATGTGTGAACAGCTGTGGACGTGGATAGCGGAACATTTCCTCTACATTTCCTTTATGGCTACATTTCCCGCTACAATTTAGAGAAGTGTTGAGAAAGCCAAAGCAGCACCGGGCTTTATCGGGAAGATGCAGATGCTACTGAGGACGGTGGTGTGTGTGTGTGTGTGTGTGTGTGTGTGAAAACCTAAAACATCAGTTATGAAATTGAGCGTTATGTCGTAATAAATCCGCCTCGATAGCTGTAAGTGCCGACCTGCTTATTACTCTTATATCTCTGAATAGTACATCATTCTTTTGACATCTCAACTGACCTACTGAAGAAGAGTGCACTAGTTTATGGCAGCTGTGGTCGTCAAAATGATCTGCTGCACATTTGTAAATATAAAAACAGACTTTGAGGAGGTTAAAACGAGCGCCACATGTGGCTTTAAAGCAAAAACCTTTGTGTACATTCTTACTAAACCTATAGTCTAGACACCGTGGAACTTACACTCCTTGATGAAGAGGTACGTTAGCGTTAACATGACGGTGTGGCCACTGTACAGATAATCTCCACACATGGTGTGGGAACCTGTGATGGAGAGGCCCCCGCCAGCAATCATCTTCATTATTCTCCTCATCTGCACCTCCCAGTTCCCGAGAAGCTGAAAGAAACGCAGCCAGTTATTACAAAGGTATTACAAACTGATATATCACTCATAGCTGCTGAAGAAATATATGATGTGTAAAAGTAGGATGTAGAGGACAACTGCTGCGGTTTACGTTTACATAAGAAGATATTGAAATACAGTGAAAAATACTTTACACGGTGAATTCCTGCATTCAAAGTTTGTAGAGTAAAGGACAAATGTATTGGAAGCGAGATGTAGTTGAAGTATCAAAAGTAGAAATGTACAGTGAGAAGAAGCAACACCTACTGTACAGCTGTAGTAGCAGCATTTCTTGTGATATCATCTGTAGAATAACTATTAACCTATTCGATAACATTTAGTGGCACAAAAAAAAGATTGTCCCTTTATATTTTCTTTAAAATATAAGTATTCGTTTATTTAAATGAAAAGTAGCAGAAAGTCCAAATACAGTACTGTGGACGGGTGTAGAAGAGGCCACGCATTGTTACACTAAAAGCTAAGAGATGCAAAGACGACACAGACTGTATTGGTTTTCCAATCTACTCTCACCAGGATTGTTTTATGAACAAAAACACGAGACTTCACAACAGGAACACACGGTGGATTTAAATAAAAGGATATGAAAGTGCTTTCCTAGTAGAGCATTTGCAATATTACAATAAGAGGACCTATTCAAAAAAGTGAAGCAACTACTCGAAGCTCCTCTGACTCACAAAAACAGTGGACATGCACATATCTTACAATCGGTGGTCAGTGGAGAGCACGCACAGGCTCTCAGCTTACAAAAGACATCTCAGTTTTTGCTGAATTTGCCCATTCAGCACGTTTTTGCCTAAAGCGTAAGTAAGAAAGAAGCCTTTCATGCTCAACAGACCTACATTAGAAATAAGTGTGTGAGTGTGTGTGTGTAATACCTTTGGAGAGCATTTGAAGTGCATCCCCGGAACAGGCAGAGTGGTGATGTACATTGTAATACACCGGTACAGATAGAGTGTGCCCACAATGAAAAAGAATCGCCTGCCTATAATAGACCTGGGACAAACAGACGAAGAAAATTAATAACTTGACCATTTCAATAAAAAAAAATTTAAAATAATATGTAGAGTGTACCTGTGCTTGAGTAGAATCCACTGTATCAGCCACAGTCCCACCAGCAGCATGCCGTTAATCTCACAAATGGAGAAGGCCCACTCCACCCGGTCAAACAGGTCGAAGAACTTATCGGGTAGCGGCGGGGTGTGCTCCTTCGCCGGTACCCTCTCATGAACCACCGAAATGACGACCGTGGTGGCCACAAAGCACACCACCGCGTAGAAGAACGCTATGCCCGTCTTCCCCCACTCAATGGGGAAGGAGGTGCGCATAGTTTCTACCGTGGGGATGGGGATGTGGACCATCTCCATCCGGGCCTTCATCCCCATCGTGCCGTTCCTCTGAGGCTTGCTAGTCCCGTTAGGCAGCCCGCCGGCGTGTCCGTTTGCGTGGCCGTTTTTGTGAGCCTCGATGTGATTCTCTATCCGCAGCGTCTCCAGTCGCTCCAGCAGCTGCTGCCCGCCGTCGGACGACACCAGCGAGAGGGGGGGCATCTGGAAGTGCGCCTCGTTGAGCCTGAGCAGAGCGGGGCCGTCCGTCTGCCGGAGGGCGTCGATGTACTCTGGCATCCCCTCTTTGATCAGCCAGTCATAGACGTCCTCTGCCAACCATGCCGCCACCTTCTTCATCTTGGCCGGCGGGGCAACGTGGAGAATTTACGGGTCCTCGGACTGGGGGAAGTTCACCAGAGGTTTCGCAGTCTACGGGGCAGTGGGAAGTCCTCTCCGGTTTTGGCACATGGTGTTTCTTGCACCCAGAGGGAGGCCCAGTCTCCTCGAAGTGATGGTGGGGGGGTGAGGGAAGTAGGCCGCAGGCTCACTCGGGGGGGGGGGGGGGGGTCAAGGCCGACAAGATAGCAGGTGAACCGCGGTGGCCTCCTTCGGCAGTCTTCACCTCATCAGCTCCTCCCACACACACACACACACACACAGCACCCCTGTGTAAAAAAAAAAAAAAAAAAAAAAAAAAAGTCAGAATACAGTGAAGACTGAACGTCTGTGTGTGAGGACGATGCACCTCGTGACCTTACGTTACGTAGAGCACTTGAACAGCAGGTCTATTGTACTGTTGAGTCGTTGTTGGTAGTGCTGGGATTATAGTCATCCGTTAATGTATCTGGCATTTGCCGTTTGGCACATGATGAGTTTCCAAAAGGGCTAACTAATAAATATAAATCTGTCTATTAATAAAACAGAGTGTGAACTGCTGTGCTGTTTGAACTGAAGGCACGAGAAAGTGATGGATGGGAAGATAAAAAGGAAAACACAGCGGCAGTGATTAATCATTCATTTGAGACACAGACATTTACTAATATCTACAGTTTGATGGCGTAGCAAAGTCAACGGAGCATGTAACTCAGGTTAACTAACCCGTTTAATCGTCTAAATTAAGTACAGCAGGTAGAAAATACTACCAGTTATTTCCCAGATCAAGCTGTAACTCCACTTTGTGTTCCATAGCGTGTGTTTCTCATCAGGGCTTCAGGCAACAGCAGAGGTTTAGCATTAACAAAAAGGGGATGAACTCGCACATCTGCTGCATATCATGCATTTGTTTATAGAGCGTGATGTCAGTGCCGGACACAGGGTGGCCCAGCTTGTGTCCGGGGGAGTGCGAGGTACAACCGGAGACTAGGTCCTAATCTACTGCATGGATACGAGGAAGGAGGGAGGATGGGAGGGGGAAATGGGCTGCAAAGAAGGAACTCATAAATCATTGTGAAGGTCAGCGCCGAAGCACCGAGACAGCCCCACCCCTGTTATGGGAGGGCAGTCAGGCACAGGCGGGTCAGCTAAGGCCAGCGGCAGCTAAATACACTGGCAGGCCCGGGCCGGTTGGCAGGACAACAAACTGCACATCAGTACCTCATCTCACCTCAGAGGCCCGTTCATCTGGGTCAGCAGAACAGAGCCAAAGCAATGGGGCTGTGAGCTGGGTCGCCTACAACTCTGACAAACACCTGGTGTCAGATTCGATTTGAACAGATACCCCCACAATTCTAACTAAGCACGTGTAAAAATAAACATATGGATAAACATTCAAACAGCCCAGCAGGAGAGTCCTTACGCAACAAGCTCAGCTACGTGACGACCCAGCTGTGCACCTTAACGTAGTGTGAGGAGTGCAAAGGAGAGCTGTGTTTAGTGGAAACAAAAAGAGAAACGGAGACAAAGAGCACTCGCGTCGGTCCGTTAACAGTATAGGAGTGAGACAGATCAGAGATTAGCTGTCACTGAGTCAGCTGTGTGCCGAGGACCTTTGGTCTATGAATCAGCTTACAGCGTGCTCAGTGAGGAAATAGTCGCACTCGACTGAACTGGGAAAAGGGAAAAACAAACTAATCCTGGAACTAATGAAAATACCCGTGTATTTACCCAGGTATCTTAACGCTGCGCTCGCCCAGAAATCTTGGATATGAGGGTTAAAATATGATAAGTTTTGTAATTTCTACGCTAAAAATCGCATGACATTATGCCTTTCCACTTTGGTAGTGGAATGATGCTATTTCAAGCAAAGGTCTGGACATGGAGAGAATACAAGTATCTGGAGAACATATGTATGAGAACACATATCCTGCAGGAACTCAAGGTTGTGGAAAACACATACCCTTTGTGTGCTGAGGTTAACCACCACCTGATGAGCACGTAGCAGGCTTTGATGAAAAATGTTTGTACCAGGAGCGAAACAGAGCAAAGTCTTCACAACACTATTATTTGAGGGCTGCAGAAACAAAAGGAGATTCTGCGAACGCTTCAGCCTTAAGATGTTGTGAATTTTAATACAAGATAAGAGAAAAACACTGAAGCTACTCCCTAAACATTTTGACCGTGAACGCCTTTTTGTTTCCCCTTCAGAACTTTAGTAAACATGACAACACCGGAGAAAGAGTGTTGAGGCGTTGGCTTACGGAGCAGGGAGTTTTTTTTTTTTGAGCATTATAAATCCAGCATCGTTTATAAATTTACAGTCCTCCGTGCCTATGCTGACCCATAGCAGTGTTACCACACCCTGATCAGTGGAATAGTGCGAGGCCATTGGTAAGACTGTGTCCCCTCATCGGCATGTATGTATGTACGTACGTGTGTGTGTGTGTGTGTGTGTGTGTGTGTACGAGATAGACACACGACCTACTGATCGAGAGCAGCTCTGTAGCGTTACTGGAGGGCAAAACCTCCTCAGGGAACCTCTGAGCCACCAGTGTGCTTTTTCACAAGTGCTGGTCGGATGGTCCAATAGCTTCGGAAACCCCTCCCCTCGCATGTCACTGGTGTTTGATTTTGGGTGGGGGTGGGGGTCCAACAATTTCTGTAACTTTCCAACAATCGCACTCACTTCACACTTCGATTGGCCAGCTGTGCCGTGGTTTGAACATTTCTCTCAGTTCTTTGGATAAAAGCGTCTGCTAAAAAAAAAAAAAATGACTGTAAAGTTCTCTTGTCATTTTCACAATTGGAACCTCACCGGCATAAATAAGATCTTCCATGCGTTTCATGTCACCACTTCCTCCTACATTCACATCTCTGACTGACTGACTCTGTGTGTCTCACACTCTCACACGCACACGCACACACACGCTGGTTGCAAGACAGCTAAATTAGCTGAGCTTACACTCGAAAACACATTACATTTCATACTCAAACCACAACACTGCAACTCCCCTTTTCCCTCATGTGGCAAGTCTTTGGTCTCAGAGAGTTTGGTGGGGGAGGGGGGGAGGGTGGTTTCGCACATGTGACATTACCGGAAAAGATCCCACCCAGCTAGGAGCGACAATATGTCAAGCCGACACAAACAAACACACCATCCGTAGCCCGTCTTTAGGCCACCAAGAGAGGTACGACAATGACGAATTCACAATAGCTTTGAACGGCCTTTCAGGGAAGTTTCACGAAGACATGCAATGACTAAAAATGTACTCGTGTCAATAGCAGCCTGGATGTCTTCTGCAGAGTCCGTTTATCTAAAGAACCCTGTTGTGCTACCACTGGCGCTTTTCCCAAATGCCTGATCTGAATCTTAGCATCCGTGTTGTACAACTTAATGTTATGCGTTCCTAAATTCCCTCTTGTCCTTCCATCGGCTCAACAGCATCGGCCTCAGAGGGGAGGAAAACTGTTTCTCTGACCCGTCGCCACCTTCCGCCTTTTAGTTTCCACCTCTTCCTTCATTCTCATCTCTGCCGGCAGGATCGGGAGCCAGCGCCTATTGATCGTACTTTCTCTCCCACTCTATCTATTGCTGCACATTTGCTTCCTGTCGTTCACGTCATTGTTTCATTTTTCTGGCCCGACAACACTTACAACTTGTGACAGTTGAAATCTCCCAGCGCAAAGAATGGCCTTCATCAAAATTGGCAGAAGTACAGACATGTGAATGAGATAAATACTAGATCTCACACACACACACACACACACACACACACACACACACACACACACACACACACACACACACACACACACACACACACACACACACACACACACACACACACACACACACACACACACACACACACACACACACACACACACACACACACACACACACACACACACACACACACACACACACACACACTTCCAGTTAACAACAACTTCTGATAAATACAGTATGCTTCTTAGGTAAGAATAACGGCTTTTCACAACAAAGGCGTGTCTGTGCTTGAGCTGGTTGTTCCAGTGTTTCCACCAAGGAACCCTAATGAGAGCTCTGGGGTATGACTAGACGAGAACTTAAAACAAACACACGTACTTCTGTATGAGAACAGTGCATAAGAGAACTCAAATTGGAAATAAATTATTTTTAAAAAACTGACACAACAGAACAAAAAGAAGGTGCCGACGGCCTAAAGATAAGAAGGGTATCCATTATGTCTCGCTGGATGACAAAACACACTGACCGGGTCACTATGTTTGGTTTCAGCAACATGTGTTTGACATGATATGAGAGTTTGGGGTCAACCACAGTAGACCCTGATCAGATGACGGTGAATTGAAAAGAATATTTTGAGTTTTGGACTGTTGGTCAAACAAAACGAGCAGTTTGAAGACATCCCTGTGGCCGTGGAGATTTTTTTTTTTTATTATTTAATGGACACGATTAATTAAGAAAATAAGTGCACAATTCTCTGTGTCTTTAAAGGGTAACATTTTTAAGCTGGTGGAAATGTGGGCCAGGTCATGAAAAGAGTCCAACACCAGTCCAGTGCCGACTTCTGAGTCTGTGCAGAAGCTCGAAAAACTAAATTGATATCCAGTCCTGTACGTGGTTTAGCTGAAACTTCCCAAATGTGACAGCTCATGCTGCATTTAACTAGAGATGCACCGATCGAAGCCGGACGGTTCTCAGCTGATGGCTAGTCAGTTTAATATTTACATTTTGTTTTACATTTGCACACGCATGATAGTTTTACAGCCTCGGTGATACTCTCAAATGGACGCACATGGAGAGTAGCTCTGTTCATACCGTCTCTGCTTGGAGGCCGTATTCCACACACGTCGAAGGATCGTGTAGAAGTTCTTTAGTGCAAGTGAAGAACACATAAAACTCACACTTTGTCACAACTGCAAGTCCAAAAAAAAAAAAAAGCCACAGAGGAGCAACCTTAAAGACATTAGGGACAACTGACTTAAATCAGACAGTTATTACAATGTAATAACTGACTTAAATCAGACAGTTATTACAATGTAATTGAAGTGTTCTCTCCCTAACACAGTCCTGCTTATAACGGAGCTAAAAGCGAACGTTAACAGAGGTTGCATTGACTTGGATTATGATGCATTCAAGCTGAACACAGTAAACTATTTATATTGAGCCATATATATATATATATATATATATATATATATATATATATATATATATATATATATATATATATATATATATATATATATATATATATATATATATATATATATATATATATATATATGCATGTGATGCTTTCACACAAACTTGACTAAATATTTGAACGGAGAAGATATGACATTGCACAACCAGCGATGTCAGTCACAGAAAAGCCAAACAAAGAAGATATTATTATGTTAATACTATGTTTGCCCTCTGCCTGCCTGGTGCCCTGGAGGTATTGTCCTTTTCTTTAGTTGCTATGCAGATTTTGAAAGAGAAGTATCCCATTACCGTTTCTGCTTGAACAACACAACAAACTCTCACCCGTCTCCCTTTACACCTATAGTGTACAAACGGCCCACAGGTAGATAATGCAAGGCCAATATTTACACAACTGGGCAAGCCTGGTTCAGGTGATTTATGGTTAAATATTAACTATGCATGTTCAGGCTTGCACAGTAGTTCAGTCCTATCATTAGAATAAAAATAATTAACTTTCGCCAAGCTTTATACCGTATGGTGCTGTGGCTCCTGCTATTTCTAATACACTATTTTCGAGACTAGACTCTAATTTGTAAAATCTGTGGCTGAGATCACTCATTCAACTACTTCGGTGATGCGCTGTAAACTTCTCGGATGCTCAGCGACCAGCAGGACATGCACAGCAGATCTTTGAACTATCTGGGAAGGAGAGCCTAAATGAAACAGTGTTTGGCTTCAGTGTACACAGAGGAGATGAATAACATGCTTGGAATGTGCAGCCTTTTAGAGATTAAAGGGTCAACTCTCCCAAAAATCACACACACACAAAAAACAAACAAACACATCACCACTTACTCACTATGCAGATAGTTTCAGGTGTTTTTGTGCCACGGTTTTGACCAAAACAAAACACATCTCGAGCAATGAAAGAAAAGTATTTATAACAAACATGTCTTTCCACTTACAAGTACTTCGATATTATTAGTAACTTACTAATAAAAGAAAACCTGTGTTTATGTGCAAGTGCTCTGCTTGATACTAGTTAGTTTACTGCAGGCAATAAATATAATCGAAACCATCACATCACATGATTGTATCAACTGTACGATTATGATGTTGTGTATACAAGCAAACTGTAGATTGAAGAAATCAACGCAGCCTTGGATTCACAGGCATCAATTTCACGTTTTTAAACTACGTCTACACTTAAAGTTTAGCTTCTAGTCTTAGTTGTTCACAGTCAAGAAATATTGTGTGTACTCGGCGGCTCCCTGGAGCAACGGATTACTCTTCAGCTCAGGAAACAATGACCGTCAGCAATTATTCAAATATCTGGCATGTTGCCATGAATACGATTTCAGATCAGTCTTTTATGGAGTTATTAATAAGGGAGGTCTCAACAGTCACACAAGCTATTCAGGGCAAAAAAAACAAAAGTATGAAAATGAGAAATTTAACACCGAGGTCTGATGACGGCCTCGACTTAGTACAGTTATTGTGAAGAAGGGCCGCAGGCGACAATGTCGGATATTTATTTGTGTCAGGGAATAATCAATCTGTTCGCCATAACAGCTGACACCAGAAGCTGAAAACATGCATTACATAACACCCTCCCACTACTGCCTCGCAATATTGCACTTCTAATTTTGTCAGAAAACTAGACTTCAGTTGCAGCGGGAGGCTGAAAATGTTTCCAGTGTGGACACATTCAAGTGTCGCTGAAGCGGGATCATAACTCCCTGATGGACTGGGTTCAGTTTCATTGCATTGCCTGTATTGTTTGTACACAAATTAAAACTACATTTCGAATGTGTGGTATCATTTTTCTTACCGTTTACTGTAACATATAAATTCAATGTAATATTATTTTTATCAACATTTGCTATTTCGATTCCTTTGCAATTGTAGCGACCCTGCTATCACAGGACAATAGGATGTCGTATCCGTTGGTTGAATAACAGAGCGAGCCGTTAGCCGAGCGTTAGGACGAGACAGGCCATGAAGCATAGACGGACGGCTCTTTGGAGAAGTCCTGGGGGAGCTGAGCTCAACGGGTACAACAAGCAGTGTACCGGTGACATCTGCTAATGAGAAGGACCACCTGTAGCTTTATGAGTCACTGATTAGGATGCGAGGACCTCACAAGCCCAGAGGACCAACACTAGACTCCATGTGGTGCAGACACATCACAAAAGATATCTAGAATAACACTGAAGGGACTTACGGTGCACAGGGAGTAATTAGACTGCAGCACAGCATTTAGCCCATCTCTTCAGATATCAACTTAAAGGTCTGTCAACCAGACTGACGGCTGAAGACTTTGCATGTTTGAGCAGAAAGATGCAATTGTCTAACCGTATTTTCATACGGCTTAAACACAAATAACTTGGCTCCTTTATTAAACCGTTTAAAAAAAATCCTTTAAGCCCAGCAACAAGGTGCTGAAATCAGAGCAGATTGAGGGATTGCCTCCACGTGGTGGCAGCTGAGCAGGCGGCTAGAAGCCAACAGTGCTAACAAGTGAAAACAAGGACAACAGTGCTGATAGAGCTAGCAGTGTTTACGGAGGAGGGGCTTTATCAGGACTGCGTTATCAGAGGTAACCGCCGCATGACCTCGGTGCAGAGCGCCTATTAGCTTGCCAGTGGGGCTCACGTGCGCGGCCTGGCTACATAAACAAAGCACAGAGAAGACGGCTCTCTGCTAGCCTGCGTGTTGGGATTTTTGATGACTGATGTGTTGTAATTCAAGTCAGCAATTGCCCACACGGCAAACAGAGTTTTAACCAAGATTTTTCGGTTCCATTGGACCTCTTTCATCACCGTGTTTGACGAAAACTCCATGGCACTATAAGAAAAATCCACATTCTCTAACAAGGATAGAAAAGTAAAACTCCACCATGAGCTAGTGGTTCATCCACTCCATTTAGTTTCAATCATGTAATCTAAACCATGTACAAACTGTTGCATTCTTTAACTATTACGCATACACCAGGCTTAAAACAGAGTTGTCATACTGTACATTATCTTCTACACATATAGTAAAAAAAAAAAGGAACTACATTATTCCACTGCTCATTAGCATAGGGACGTTTTTCTACCCTATAGAGGCCCATTAACATACATTGAGGTGTTTCGAGTTTCTGTGGAGCCAATAACAAACCATCTCTCATGGGACTCTTTTGTCCCCGCTTCATAATTAGTGTCTCTTTCACATGCACACTTTTCAACAGTTGTGAGCACAGGCCGACACTGGCCTGCCATTGGCCAAAGTCGCTCCAGCGATCCTCAATATAGCATCATGTTGCATTTTGCCTTCAAAAATAGGCCAAAATATGAACAAATTAGCGCAGGAACAAGTCTGCGGCTTCCTGGGTATTCACTGAGGGGATATAGTCACACACTGGTGTCCCAATATTTACACCAAACATAGTGAGAAACTTAAGAGGAATGCAGGAGGACATATGAAACAAGTCGAGACAGGGGGATAACCGGCTCAGGTGTAAGCAGGCTAGACAATAGCACAAAACAGAGGGGGCAGCTTGCATTACTTAACATTCCTGACAAATTCTACCACTCGACACCCTTGCCTTATCCGCATGCATTGGTCATACCTGGATCATCTAGTGTAATATTAAATACACATCCTTCACAATTCAAACTATTCTGAAGCTATTTAAAGTCTGTTTGGCTCCTTCATGTGTTCAAACAAAGCCCAGCAAAGTCAGAGGACATTAGACCACCTAAACGCGGCCCTTCTGTCCTGCAAGTAGAATTAAAATTTCATCTCATACTTTTGAGATGATTTATTTTCTGAAAACACACAAAATAGGCTACATGGAAGTTCTACTAGCCTAGATTTCCAAAAAAAAGAGGAGTTGTAGGCCACAGGAAACTGGGACATCATGTGAGGAGCGGTACAACTTCATGTGTTTCTAATTACGGCACAAACAAGATTGAAGCCATTACATGCAGTTTCTCTGGAGGCAAACCTATGATGGAAATCAAAAGGATCAATGGCTATTGTCCCAGCACTCGCACTGTAGTACCATTCAGTGGAATAACAAACAGGCCGAGGCCCATCAGCTAATGGCATTGTACCCTCGCTGTGGTTTGAACACAAGCTCAAGTGAAGCAGACACATATGCAAATGTGTTATTGTTCTAAAAAGAAGAATTCAAATGTCAAACTGGTATCAATTTTAAAAACGTCCAAAAAGCCACACAGAACTTCTCCTTATGTATCTGATGAAACAAACTGATAGATGACACAACAAAATGATTGTTGAGGTGTTAATTCTATTACATGTTTGAGCATTTAGGTCAGAGTTAGTGGCAATGTTGTACATTATATTGAGGTGTTTCTAATACCCCAATCTTTTAATACAATGTAGTCCAGTACAACAACAACACGTTCAACTGTGACCTCGTAATAAACACAGAATTAAAAAATATTACACCAGAAATGGAATATTATAAACTTCATAAAGACAGCCGTTATGGCGGTGATGTTGTGTTAGATAGCATAGGATTGTACCAGTGTACCCAATAAAGTGGCCTCTGAATGTTAACCTCCTTTATTGTGACTGCATGAAAACTATTTTTGGATGAAGAGGGATACAGCCGTGGCACATATTTCACATAGTTTTATACCTAGAAATGAGGCTTTATTAAGATAATTTTAATGCTGGTGCTCTCTCTAGGTGTGTACACATACAAGCTTTAAACTGCTGAGCATATAACATCAACAGATTCTCCATTCTATAGTAATGTTTTGAATTGAGAATCTCATTTTGATATACATTGTTAACAGTGTGTTCCCCAACATTAACTTAAACTTAGTAATTTGATGGTGAGTTATTACACACAAGCTGACACTAACATGGGTAACTGATAAACGCAAACATCACTAAGAGGGATACTAATACTAGTCAAGTATGGAGTTTAATATCTGAAGCTCTGACTCATTCATCAGTCATATCCAGTAAAGCTTTGTAGTTTGCATTCATAAAAATGACAACTCCCTCTAACTTCATTTAATAATGTGCAGCCTATGGATCCAGAATTACAAAAAAGATGCACATTTATCAGATCCAAAACATTAAAAAAATAAAAAAACTTTAAGAAAAACACGTACTGACAAAATAGTATGCCTATTCTCTGAAGACACGAGTAACATTAAAGCACTTTTTCCAGAGTAAGTTGGTGACCTAAGCTAATGTTGGCCAACATGTTTGGTCATCAGCTTAGACAGTTTTTCCACAGCTGATTCAGAGCTTTGCCTACAGAAAACTCCTTGTTTCCACTTGTTGATAGTCTGACATGCTTTTGTTTTGGCAAGGAGGCTTCCTCAGCAACTGGGCTGGATGCATTGGTGACAATAACCCCCATTGACTCACTCTTACATTTTGCCCCGTTGACATTCACCACAGTCATACTGTCTATGAAAAGTTGCTTTCTCACCAGTTCCGCTACACAGACATCTCTCTGTTTACGTCAGTCCATGTCTCTGTCCAGGCAGTTAGTGGATCTCGGGTTAGCGATCACACATAGTAGTGGTGTTCCCCCCCCCCCCAACTGTTCAAAACATGTCTGTGGTCATCAAGTGTTCCCATTAAAAAAGGAGCAATGGACGTGTACACGAGACTTTGTGGTACACCGTGCAAAAAGCAGGTCACCAGTTCCGCCCTTTTCTTCCGCGAATAACGTGACAACATCTTCAAATTATGACCACACACACACACACACATGCGTGACTACCATTAATACTCCAGGTTAATGTGCACAGAGACAGCAGCTGAGAATATATCAGTGGAGTCACTGTAACGTTAGTGGGCACAGCTGTGAGACAGTGTTAACGTCAACGTCATGGCTGACACAGGTGGCTCCTCAACATACTGAAAACACTGATTCACTGCATTCACACTGGAGTCTACGTACCACTGTAACGTGTGGCTCATCAGCTTAGTTTGACCTCCTAAAAATAGACAAGCTGGCGTCTTCAGTGTTTTAGCTAAGCTAGCTCGTCAGCTAAAACACAGTCGGGCTCTTGTACTCATAGGTTAGCTAACGAACATGATTGTGGATCAAATATATGTGTATATATATATATATATATATATATATATGTGTGTGTGTATTTATCACCTAAAAATTAATCAACACAACATTTCGATCCGGTTAAAAAATAAATAAAAAAAATAAACGCAGCGCGATGTGACCGCAGCTTCTTCAGTTAATCACGTTGGATCTGGATTAACGATAACGGGAGACAGGATTCTGATACAATGTTTCAACACAAGGCCAGCGATTAGTTAACGTTAGCTCACGTCAAGAATACAACGGTTGTCGAAAAGCGCGCACCGAGCGCAATTTACTGACATTATACAATACAACGAGTTTGTGGTGCAGCATAACGCGTTAACTAACACTTGCCTTACCACGAGCCACCGTGTTAACTCACCTCCCTCTCTCTCTCAGGGCTCGGCGGATAGCTAGGTCTGCGGTCGACTAAAGAGTAGTAACGTGTGTGTAGTGTAAATTACCTTGCCGTCGAAATGTTTACGGACTTCTTTTTAAATCGCAGTGGTTCTTCACGACCGTATACTCTGTGGTTTTATCCGGTGTTTTCATGGGGAGGCGGTTTGGTACTCGAAAAACTGGGAGTTCCCTTATTCATACCGTCACCGGTGCTGCCTTCACGTACCAACAGAAATATGGCGCGGTGCTTAAAGTGCCCGTGTGACAAAAGTTGCCATACGGTGGGATGGGTCGGAACAACACAAACACAATAACACCACTATGAACAACACACGTCATAGAATATTTCTTTGTCTATATTTGGGTAAATAAAGCGCCAAAAAATACATATTTAGACATGAGAGCTCTGAAGTTGTAGCACAGGAGGCGCTTTGAATGCAGCAACAGTAAGAGCTACGAATAAAATGCAGCGTTGGAAGAGCGCGAGCCCTACCCACTCACTCATCTGAAGCCATCAGTTGGTGAAGGACTGAGCACACACACTGTATTGTGATATCGGAGAAGTAAGGGAAAAATTGGGCCATGCAATGGGTCGGGCAGCGATATTTTTCCTGAAAAACAACACAGCATATAAAGCAAACCTTTGCAGACCTGTTGGTCGACAAGTGCTCAGGTTTTTACCTTGATTTATAGGTGACAACATCAATCAATGCAAATGTGCCACTGTTATGAATAACAATCAGACAAAAGCCTAACAAATATAAAGTAAAACCTGCAATAATTAATACTGTTAGTTTTTAATAATGATGTGCTTCAAATCATTAATATGGACAATTGGCTCTTGTAAAATAATAACACACATGACCAAATCTTTGACATAATTCAATTGTTGAATTGAACATTTTTAATTTAAAGGGCAGTGGTGGAGGGGGTGGACACACACAGTCCTAAAAAGTGGATGTAGCATACATTAAAAAATTCTGATTTGAAGTTTTTGTCAGAAGCGTCACTTGACATTTAATGAATACTTGCACTAATTCTTTCTATTCAGTCACGCAGCTTTTAATACCACTGATTATGCTGCTGATTATATTAAGCTTATAATGCTTGATAAGGCAGGATAATTGAGTTGGCATATCTTGAATAACCCCTGATACATTTAGTCTGACAGAGCATTCACTGTTTCTATAGGTAGTTTTACATCCTCTTCAGCCTTAACTGATAAGTGATTCCTTCATGGATCAACAATGGATCTCTTTTAATCTTTGAGGACATAATCTGTTTAACTTGTACTGTGTAAAGCATGGTTGCCCGACTGCTATTTAGACCTGCACAGCACATCATTTTCTCCAAATAGCATAAAAAAACAGGAATGCTTGTTATAGACCTTGACGGGTCATAAAACTCTTTAAAACCAAGCACAGGTCATTACTTACATTTTAACAGTACAGTATACGTTTTATTCAGTTTGAAACCAGCTTTGCAAATGAAACTATGCCCGGATCCTCTCCTAACTGGACTTCTGCAAAATGCAAATTGTATTGTATTGTTATTATATATGTTAGTATACATGTACCATGTTTAATAGTTGCATATTGCAGTTAAATATATTTCGAATTTCCAGTTGGCATCATTGCAAGAATGTTATTATAAATTATGTCAAAATCTACAAATGAAGGGTCTTGCACTTTCGAGCTCCTGCTGTATACATTTCAAAATGTCAGTTTGACATTTTGCAGACAAGTGAGATGATAAATAAGTGCCATAGTGACTCATCAATAATGTAATCTGGATGGGGAAATTAATAACAAAACGGAGGTCCATGAACCTTCACAACGCTGCACTATGTTGTGCATGAGGACAGATTTCGCTCAGATATCCACGCTGCCTCTTGATGAGTTCTTAGACTGCAAGCTCTGTGGTTAATGTGCTACTCTGATCTCAAAGTGGATGAAATGAAACTAAAATAGCTGTGATCGTATAGGTGTTCGGGAAGGTTGTCAAACCATGAAGTTGTGGTAAGAGAATAGAAAAACAACAACAACACTGTCTCCCTATAACTCAAGAGTGACACTGTAATATATTAAATCATTATAAACAGGATTTCTGTGAAAGTAGAGACAATTTTAGAATGCAAACAGGGAAACAGGAAGTAACTGGAAACACAAGAAACCTTGATAATCTGACAAGACTTCTGATGTAGTTTTCATTTCACTGTTTTAATTTTTCTTTTGAGGTTATCAATCAATGGCTGTTGTGTAAGAATGTGTTTTCACTTTAGCATATGCTGTGAGGGCATTGGGGTAAACAAACTGGACTGGACTCTGCTCAGTCCCATTTTTGACACAGAAGGTTTTGGGAACAGCTGCTTTTTCAAACCAATTCTTGTGTGCATCATGCTGACCTTTCTGTGGAAATTCACTGTCTTTTGTTTCCTCATCTTCACCTGCTGTTTACTTAACTATGTGAATCCTGAGGAAAATCTGGATACACCAGCGATCTCTAAATATTTCAACACGAAAGGGAGGTACGAAGAAGTGAACCCGTATCTCATAGAGGACATACTCGCTGTAAACAGGTCCATCCTGCAGCCTCCATCAGCACAATGCCAGGAAATTCATCTGACTGCCATCATAAGACACGGCACGAGGTACCCGACGAGCAAAATCGTCAAGAAGATGCAGAAGCTCTACGACATCGTCCTACACAACGCCTCGGGTGACGAGAGCTGGCTGCGTGAAATCCAGACCCAGTGGACGATGTGGTACACGGAGGACATGGACGGCCGCCTCGTCCAGAAAGGTGTGAACGACCACAAGCATCTGGCCGTCAGGCTGTCGAAGCTGTTCCCCTCACTGATTTCAGAGGAGAAGCTCAGAGGTGGATTCATCAAGTTCATAACCAGCTCAAAGCACAGGTGTGTCAATAGCACACTGTCCTTCAAGGCAGGACTGACAGAGCTGTGGGCTATTACAGGTAAAACCACCTGAAATATACGATGATCTACAACTTAGATACATTCTCATTAATCTGTCACCTTCTCTCTACCCAGATAAGGAGTTTGACCATGCAGTGAACGATGCTCTCATGAGGTTTTTTGACCAGTGCGCCAGGTTTGTGCAGGAAGTTGATAAGAACCCCTCAGCTCTGTCAGAGGTGGACCAGTTCAGGCAGGGACCAGAGATGAGGAGGGTCACGGAGAAGATCGCAGACCGGCTCAGGGTCCCCTACAATGACATCACACAAGGTAACATCAGCAGAAACACTGCCTTTTTACGCTGTTGATGTGTGTCTTAACGTATTTAGCATTTATCAGAAGCTAATTTAGAAGTGTTGAGGCCTCTGCCTCAGGTGGTAGAAAGCCTTGTCATTCATGACCTTGATTTAGTATTCTGGTAAAGTGAAGGTGCAATAATGAAGTGCCTATAAGTGCTTCATTTTTAAGATTATGACAAACTACTTTCTGATCAACTGTACTGTTCTTGTAGTGCACTTCTTTCTTGTTTAGCCTGATTTGAGAGGATGCCGCTTATCACAGATCTTTAAATGACTGCATTTCCTGCGTTCTTTAACCACTAAACAGTTGATACCGACCTCTCTTCCATGCAGATATGACTGCGGCGGCGTTTGACCTCTGTGCTTATGAATTTGCAATTAAGGCAGCGAACTCCCCTTGGTGTCAACTCTTCGATGAGGATGATGCAAAGGTAGGAGCAATTAATGGTCAGCTGCATGTAGATTTAATGCGGCAACAGGAAATGGTTTGTTTCAAGTTCATTTGTTATTGAGCCATTTATAACAGAGAGAACAACTGGGATGTTCTCCTGCACAATAGGCCTTTTTCACAGGCTTTTGTCGTAGTCGTAAAAGCATAGGTGTTAGTAACGACATTAACGATGGCTCTGATCTATTAAAGTGTCCCAAAAAGACATGACAGTGTGACAATGAGCCATCATAAACAATACCAGGACTGTGAAACTGAAGCAGTTAAAAGGAATTCAGCCATCATCAATTTACTATTCGCGTCCTTTCTTCAGTGACATGTCAAAATGTGTATTAGACACTGCTGAAACAGCCCAATGTTTAAAACAAAAATGTCTATACTCTGGAACTTTGGCAGCAAAATTATGTAGGCTGCTATTTGACTACCACAATTTATTTATAGAGCTATTTTTCACATAGAAAATTATGTTTTCCTATATAATACTGTTCAAATGTATCACAACCAAGTCTCCTGACTTTACAGAGGAAAAAAAGAAACACAAAAGCTAGTGTAAGTGATAAAACAAAGTGACAGTGATGCACTTCAGCTGATCAGACGGGCACTTTAAGCCAACCAGAGGAGCACTTATAGGTCAATTAGGGCCACAGAAAATAAACCGACTTTCGGAGCAAACACAAAAGCAAACAAACAGTCTAATCTAGGTCGGAGGTACTCAGCACCCTCAACAGGACTACAGATGCAAATCTGTTTAAAATCTGGCACGGTTCATTACATGGGAACATTAATGTTTTTAACTGTAGTCCCTTTTAAATGAAAAATAAATGAAAGAAAAACATTCGACGAGTAATTTAGATATCCTATTGCTTCTTTAAGGAGTATACAATCAAAAAGAAAAGTCACAATGCATGCCTTCTCTGTTAAGCCACACCATTCATTCACTGAGAAACCCTTTAGCAGTATGTGTATTAGAAATTGTGTTCTGTGCCTTGTGTTACAAGCTGACCTAACACTCACGCAGCTTGAAATGTTATCTCACAGAACGCAAAAAAATTGCTATTTTGGGAAATTCTTCTTTGTGTAAAGGCCACCCACACGCAGGCTACATGTGAACTATCTGCATCAACAGGTCGTGGATTATGCAAGTGACCTGAGGGAATTCTGGACGAGAGGCTATGGTTACGATATTAACAGGAAGTCGAGCTGCATTCTTTTCCATGATGTGTTTAACCGACTGAACGAGGCAGCCAACGAGAGCCAGTAAGTGAGCTTTAAAATGACCTGCACAGTCCGTACAAATGTGGGTTAGACTTTGGTGAAAACCTTCAGTGGAATACATGAAATATCTATATATATTTAATGCTTGTACCCTAATTTTGGCTGTTTTGCTGTTGTGAAATGTTAAGTACCCTTAGACTAGTCTGTGTTCTATTCTTTAGTTACAAATTATGGAGGTTTAAAATGTGTCCGTACGCAGATATGGCAGGATAAATAACTGTGATATAAACACTTGTCTAACAACCCAGACATTTCTTGGTGCCGATTGCATATTGTTCTGCTTTGTAGCTATAGTGTTTTTGTGTTCTCTTGAGTTTTATTTACACTTAATTCTATGAAATAAGCCATGTTAAATTCTGAACCCCATGTGGTGTTTGCCAGGTCAGGGCAACAGGTGACTGAGGCTGTGACGGTCCAGGTCGGCCATGCAGACACCCTCCTGCCCTTGCTTACCCTCCTGGGCTTCTTCAAGGACAGCGAGGCCCTGACTTCCACCAACTTCGCCACACAGGCCCAGCGCTCCTTCCGCACCAGCCACATGATGCCCTATACAGCTAACTTAGTCCTGGTGCTATACGACTGCGGAGGAGGCGACCTGAGACTGCAACCGCTGCTCAACGAGAAGCCCGTGACCTTCCCCGGTTTGACTAACCAGCAGGCCTCCATGCCGAGCTATCAAGACGTCAGAGATCACTACAGGGAGCTGCTCCAAGGCTGTGACTTTGAGACTGAGTGTCAGCTGTTCAAGAGTCCAGCTTAAGTCCAAGCACACCAGGTAGATCCTGGAAAAATGTTACTGGTTGAATGTGTGTTTTTTCTAAATGTTCTGCTTTTGAAAATTTAAATATGGATGCTGTAACCAAACATTTTCAGGAGGCACTTTTGTGTTTCTCGAAACACTGAATTAAAAATTAAGAAATGACTAAATGTTTTTTTTTGTCTTTCTTTCTTTCAATAAAAATAACTATAATATAGAAAACTGATCATTAATTCACAATAACACCTTTCTTATCAAGAAAACTAAATTCACATTTGTGATGGACTCATCTGGAACCGTCAAACATGTTACGTGATTCAACAACATCACTTTTCTTTTTTATATGGAATATCTTCGAGTTTTTACCAGTGGGTTGACTTGTAACATCTAAATTGATTGAATTACTGTAAGGTCAGAAAAGTTGTGCGTAAAATAGTTTTTATTTAGATACCTAATGAATTACAACTAACTTTTATTATAAAGCAAATAATAGACAAAAATATACAGCCAGGGAAATATTTAGTGACGAGAGTAGTTAAGACCAGCTCAACCACCTATAACAGTGTATTAATTACGTCATACGGAGTATTTTTACATTGTGGTATTGGTACTTTTACTTCAGTAAAGGATGTGAGTGCTTCTTCCACCATTGAAAGCAATGACAAGAATGCCATGAATCCCACAATGCATTTCAACTCCAGGGCATGTACTTTGATCATAAAAAGTGGTTTCTTTAAACATGACACACTGCTGTACAAGAGTACACGATAGAATTCATAGAGAAATATAGTCATTGTTGGCTACAGGGTTAATCACATACTGTATCTCTGACGATCTTTTATACAAGTTTTTTTTTTTTAAGTTGTAGAGACCCATTTAGAACTAAGATGTACAAAAGCAACAGTGGTGAAATCTATTCAAGTACTGTAAGTACACTTTTGAGGTACTTGTACTTAACTCGAGAATTTCCATTTTCTTCCACTTAATACTTCTACTCCACTAAAATTCAGAAGGAGATACTGTACTTTTTACCACACTACATTTGTTTGACCCCTTACATTGCAGATTAAGATTAGTATAACTAAATATAATCATCAAATTGTTGTATTATTATGGACAAAGATAAGACCTTATTGATGAATACCTTGGTGAAATTCAAGCTAAAACCAACTTTTGTACATATGAATGCATCAATAATTACAATTAATAACTTAATAATATAATATATTATTCTGAAATGGGCCATGCTGCATAATGAGCAGGCTCCTTGTATAGTTAATGCGGGACTTTTACTACTAACCAGCACACTGTGTTATTACTGCGTGGACACCACTGAGTAAAGTACAAGCTGTCATGTGATTGAAAGTGAGCAATGTCCATTATGAGGCAAGCTGCGGTCCATTATGTAAACTTTGTTTTTGTTTCAGGACAGGCTCTGTGTAACGGATTGGTTGGACAGTCCCACGTGGTCCACGTCACTCGGTTTTGTGTCTGGTACGTGGGGGGGGGGGGGCACCCCACCCGTCAATACAAACAAGCTGCTCGCCTGCACCATGCCGATCACATTTTGGAAAATCCTTTTTCTTCATTTGACCATCATAACTGGCTTTTGCTGCTGTTTTCGTATCAAAGTGAATCCTGAGGATAATCCAAACATACCAGCGATCGCAAAATACTTCAGCACGAAAGGGAGGTACGAGGAAGTGAACCCGTACCTCATAGAGGACATACTCGCTGTAAACAGGTCCATCCTGCAGCCTCCGTCCGCGCAATGTCGCGAAATTCACCTGACCGCCATCATAAGACACGGCACGAGGTACCCGACGAGCAAGAACGTCAAGAAGATGCAGAAGCTCTACGACATCGTCCTACACAACGCCTCGGGTAAAGCCAGCTGGCTGCGTGAAATCCGGACCCAGTGGACGATGTGGTACACGGAGGACATGGACGGCCGCCTCGTCCAGAAAGGTGTGAACGACCACAAGCATCTGGCCGTCAGGCTGTCGAAGCTGTTCCCCTCACTGATTTCAGAGGAGAAGCTCAGAGGTGGATTCATCAAGTTCATAACCAGCTCAAAGCACAGGTGTGTCAATAGCACACTGTCCTTCAAGGCAGGACTGACAGAGCTGTGGGCTATTACAGGTAAAACCACCTGAAATATACGATGATCTACAACTTAGATACATTCTCATTAACCTGTCACCTTCTCTCTACCCAGATAAGGAGTTTGACCATGCAGTGAACGATGCTCTCATGAGGTTTTTTGACCAGTGCGCCAGGTTTGTGCAGGAAGTTGATAAGAACCCCTCAGCTCTGTCAGAGGTGGACCAGTTCAGGCAGGGACCAGAGATGAGGAGGGTCACGGAGAAGATCGCAGACCGGCTCAGGGTCCCCTACAATGACATCACAGACGGTCAGTGCTGGAGGAAGTACTCGGATCCTTTATTTCATAATAATTGATTTATAACCACATTATAAAAAAATATTCCTTTACAAGTAAAATCCCTATATTTAGAAAAGTAACTACAGTTAAAGTACATAAGTATGTTCCACCAAGTGTATGAACTTAAAGTATCCAAACTAAAAGGTGGTCTGTATGTCAACTAGTTTGTGGTAATTTGATGAAACACATCTTTATTTAGGAAGGTGCACCATGTGAGCACAAGACAAAGTCAAATAACAAAGACATTAGAACTTGATTGAGACACAAGGCCACAATATTAAAACAAATGCAATTTCCCAAACAAATGTACAAGTAATCAAATGAACAAATAAACACAGTGAAGTTTGGACTCTTGGTGGCCTCAGAGCAGTTGCCTGCTTTGCCTCGTTAGTAATCCAGCTATGATGCCTTATTAATTATGATATATTTTATTGGACGTGTGAATGTGTGAATAGCATTGACTGTTTACGATTCACTGTAATTGATTGATCTTCAAAGTAACTTCAGCTGTCAAATATGTAGTAGTGGACTAGAAGTGGGAAGTAGCATACAATGTAAATACCTATGTAAAGTATATGTATATCAAACCTTTACTCGAGTACATAGCATCAAGTAAATATACATAGTTATATTCCACCATTGGGAATGGTCAGATTTGTGACTATCTTTTCTAATACTTTGCTATCGAGTGCACTGTGTGCTAAGTACTCCGATTCATTTACCATTATTTAGGTCCAAAGTTTCTTAAGAATATGGATCCCAGGTCTGTTACTTGCAGGTAACCAAAAGAAAAGAGCTACTCCTGATTGGCAATAGTTGTTTCTGAAGGAATTTGTCTTATTTCTCACTGTAAATGTGTGTTTTTATTTTGCACTCCTGTATAATCCTAATAGTTCCTTAAGAGATTTTCTGGGGGAAAAACTGTAATTTAGTACTGACTATGTAGGGGAAATAGAGACTACGATATTGAGTATTTATTATACACAGTTGCTGAGTATTTTCCTTCAAATTTGTCCCATTTCAATCCATTAATTATTAATTTATTATGAAAAACTTTATTTTCTATAAGTGAAAAAAAAAAACGGTAGGCTTGCCTGTCAACATAGTTCACATTTTTTGGATCTGGTCTGCTGTGCAATGACAAAAAAAAAAACGATCAAAGTGATTGAAAATAATTCATTGAAAGTGTCGCAATTGAAGACGCTCTCCATTTTCCCAATCATTACCTTCTCAAATGCATCTGCTGCCATTGAACACAACAATTAGCAGTCGCTAAAGCATGAGATATGAGGGAGACGGTGTGTGCTGGACATCCCATTCATATTTCACAGAGGGTATATGTACAGTAGATGGAGCTGTTTTCTAATTTGAAAGTAGACTGAGCTGGTAGCCAATATTGACTCTTCATTTGTGGCTTTGAAGAAGTGCCATAAGAATCAAAGACGTGTTCCGGATAAATGAGGTCACGCGCCAGTGCTTCTGATTGTGTGTGCTTTAATGATTGCCTAGCCCGTCTGATTTCACTACTTCTCTACGTTTTAATATTGCAACCCTTCTCCTGCAGATATGGCCGAAGCTGCATTTTATTTGTGTGCTTATGAGTTTGCCATCAGGACTGTGAACTCCCCATGGTGTCGGCTGTTTGATGAAGTTGACGCACAGGTGAGGCCCTGTTTGTGGATCATTGAATGTGCCAACCTCGCAGCTCAGATTCCTTCATAAAAGTTAGAGATGATGTGCTTGTTCAACTTAAGTTACTCTTTGTCCTTTATCCCAATGGATTAGACTGTGTGAAGTGTATTAATATACAGGCCCTCTAGTCATGTTAGACGTAGCACCATCAGTCTTAAACCCTCCCGTCATGCGGGAAACAATGTTATCAAATATCTTTAATGCTGTATCTATTTCTTTGAACCCAGATTTAAAAGCCTTCTACAAATTAACTAGACATCCCATGTAACATCTGTTGCATTACGTCTTCCTACTTTTAATCTGTCTGTAAAGGAAGGAAACATTTGGAAGGCCAAGTCATATTAAGACGACTGCCTTACCTAGTAGGTGATGGTTTCTCTGCTGTGTTCCTTCATTGAGAAACCTTGGCAGTATTCATGTCACAAAGACAGATCCCTGTGTTTTTTTAGTCTTCTCTAAAACCCCATATCTTTGTACTATCTGGCTCAACAGGTGTTGGAGTATGCAAACGACCTTAAGCAATTCTGGAAAAGAGCTTATGGTTACGATATCAACCGCAAGTCGAGCTGCATTCTCTTCCACGATGCGTTTAGTCGACTCGACAGAGCAGCCGACGAGAACAAGTGAGTAAACCTTGTCCTTCAAGTTGTAAGATTGTAGGATGCTGTTACTCTGTAATGTTGTTATCGTCAACAAATCCAATGAAAAAGACAAATGAAACAATCCATCTCTCAATTCTCACCTTGCCTTTAGCTCTCGGCCCCAAGACCATTCTTTACTACTCGAAGGCGTTTGATGGGGTTTATTTTCAGCTGTAAATGAATACAAATGTGTTGCTCTGGTCTTTATGAACGACTGCTCTAGTGAGTATTAACAGTAATAGGACGGTGTATACGAGACTGACTCAACATAAACTATAGTACCCATGTTCATTGTAATGAAGGATGATGTCAGCCTGTGCAACTGTGTGGCTCAATGATGATTTTGTACAGCAATGGAAGTCTATGGTATATAAGCTGTATCAAGGATTGGATACGCAGACAATGCTTGTTCATGGGATTTGTTGAAGATAATAAAAATATAGAACATCACAAGCCGTATCCTTTAAATCACTGCATGGTAAGACACTCTGTAATAGAGAAAGACGCTGCATGTGCTAAATCCACTAACATAAAAACAATCAACATCTTTGTAGCTGTATTTTGTAAGTAATGTATCTGTCTCTGTTTCTAGCTTCTCTAAGTTCAAGGTGAATTTACTGTCATTGTAAAAAGCAACACTATTATTTATTGTGTAATGTGGAGGAGTCTCAGAGTTGTTCCGATACAGTCTTTTTTCCTTACCGACACAGATTTCTCTTCAACATCTCTTTAATTACACTTTTTACAGAGCTTATTGTGTGTTAGACCTGAAACTGATGTTGTATATCTTGTACGTCAGGTCAGGGCAACAGGTGACTGAGGCTGTGACGGTCCAGGTCGGCCATGCAGAGACCCTCCTGCCCTTGCTTACCCTCCTGGGCTTCTTCAAGGACAGCGAGGCCCTGACTTCCACCAACTTCGCCACACAGGCCCAGCGCTCCTTCCGCACCAGCCACATGTTGCCCTATGCGGCTAACTTAGTCCTGGTGCTATACGACTGCGGAGGAGGCGACCTGAGACTGCAACCGCTGCTCAACGAGAAGCCCGTGACCTTCCCCGGTTTGACTAACCAGCAGGCCTCCATGCCGAGCTACCAAGACGTCAGAAATCACTACAGGGAGCTGCTCCAAGGCTGTGACTTTGAGACTGAGTGTCAGCTGTTCAAGAGTCCAGCTTAAGTCCAAGCACACAGGGTAGATCCTGGAAAAGAGGCCTTGCAGTGGCTTTATTGTGTTTTATTTGTCTTCCGGCTGAGAAAAGGTGTCTCTGAAACTGATCCCAGCCTAGCAATTTCATTTCAAGTTCACATGTACTATTGCAGTATTACTTCACATATATTGCTTATTGTTTGCAATGTTTCATTCCACGAATTAAAGAATATATTTTTGCAGTGTACACATTTGATATTGCTTCGAGATTGTGTGGTCAGTATGTATGACGAGATAATCGGTGCTGTTGAAAGAACAAGGTCCTTCAAGTGTACAAAATACCAGTGATGGAAAAAAATACTACTCACATCTTTAGAAGTAGAAGTATCAATGCCACAGAGGAGAGTTACATTACACTACAGGTAAAAGTCCTGCATTCAAAACTTTAAAAGTATTGTACGTTTTTTATATCTGTTGGGATCTGACTATATGGCTTCGACATGTGCTGTGGAACAAAGAGAGTCAGGCCTTCCCTTTTGCAAGCAAAGGTTTCATCATGATTGTAGTTTGAGCACCAAACCCCCCAGCTCTGAAGAAATTCATATTAGGGTGTGAGTTTCCTGAAAGCAGCGCTGCAATCTAATTGGCCGAGGGCCAAGACACCCCCAGGACCCCTGTGGTTCAGCCACCCTTTCTACAAAACTACCTGCAACCCCCACCTCAATGCTTTTTCCATCGATCCCTCCGGGGTAGCAGGAGGCACACATGCAACGTTGTTCTTCTTTTAATCAAAACCTAGGTCTAACAGTTTTATATTCGCTGGCCGAATTCACCAAACTGTCTATTTTATCTTTGTTCGTATCCACGAAGCGAACCCCTTTTTAGTCCTGCAGAAGTGAAGAAGCAAGACTTCTTCAGAGAGAGAGAGAGAGAGAGAGAGAACTTCCACTCTCCACCAAGCGCCTCGTTTTGTGAACAAAACGTCCCGTGTAGTCCATGCATGCACCTGAAACGCAGCCCCTCCCCCACACGTCGAAAGGGTAGTCGTCCTCACCGCTATGTCGTCTTAAACGACTATGCTAATTCAGACCACTCTGATGATCCAGGCCCTCTCCGCGCGCAGGGTCTGCCTATCCATCAGCTTGAGTCTCTTGCCAACGACATAGAACGCTTTGATCCAGAAAATCATGAGTCATGGCATCAGAAGACATTTCACCCTAAAAAGAGAATTAGGTTCAAACGAAATCTTAAGTCCCAAACCCACTCCAGAAGAGCAAGTTTAGACCCAGAGATCAAGAGTCTTATACACCAACATGCGACGGAGGCGGTAAAGAGCTTTACCACACTCCGGACACCGGTGGACGACCTGAAGCCACTAAACCTTGCCAGCCGTGGGCCAGTTCCAGACGGACAAGTCGCCATCACCCAGGAACATAGACAACCGATGCCAATGCCCCTCCCAGAACCTGCTCCTGACTCTAGTCCACCCAGTCCGCCTGCATGCTTACAACTGCCAAAATCTGCCATCCAAAACCATGTCCCAAACCAGAAGTCTTCCCTCTGTTCGCTGAAAAGCGCTCAGAACAAAGACGCACGACACTCTGACCTCTCCCTTGCAGTCAACCAGCCTGCAACGGAACAGGGGACACCCTTGGTACCCCAGAACAATTGGCCCCCAATTTCACAACCTTGCGCGGTGAATAATAGTAGTGCAGATTTGACCGACCAGCAAGCACGAGATCCAGCCCTTCCAACCATCCGACAGCCGAAGTTGAAACCCACGCGAAAAGGGCCCCGACAACTACCGCTGCTCGAGTCGGAAGAGCCGCGAGCTCGCCATTATGTACAACCAAACTGTAAAATGAAAAAGGTACACACCTCTAGGGTATACAGGAACCGGTCCGTTGTTCCAGCCCAGCAGACCCAGGGGGGTGATAGTTAAATCCAAATCTAGAGTTCTTTTCAACAGTCTGTTGATTTTAGATAGCCTGCTCATAAATGTATAGTTGTTGTTAGTTTAGATATTAGTTGACTAGATCATTAGTATTAGAACGTAATAAACTCTGTTATATTTTAAAGAGCAGCTGTCTGTGATTACTTTGTGCATGTGTATTGTGATGATAGCTGTATATGTGGTCTGTGCTCGAACTTAAACCTTCACTTTCACTCTGAATGTGTAATAGTACTCAGACTGTTGACATTGTGAGTGAACACTAATTATGAGACTTAGTTTATCGTTTGGTTATTGGTCCCTGTTCGCAGGGTGGTGCCCCGTTATTATTAATAATCATTAATAATTGTTACTGACATTAATAATTCTATTGATGTCAAGAATTTAGTTTCTTAGATGCTGATAACCCAAACACGCTCCTTCACGTTCCCAACATATTGCTGATAACCCGTGTGAGGCTATGTTATTCCCAACATATCCTGTCAGGTGGAGGTGAATTCGTAAAGATTCATCACCATGTATAGTTTTGCTCATATGTTACATTAATAATATGACTCCGCAAAGTATCTATAAGTAATTAAAACTGTCAAAATAAATGTAGTGGAGTGAAAAGTACATTTGCCTCCAAACTGTAGTATGCTACGTTAACAAGGTATAATACTCAAGCAAAGTAGCCTACAGGACACGTTACGTCAAAACAAAGCGCAGAACCATATTGCCTCACTTAACGATGAATTGGTTAACTATTAAGACATCATTTCGTGTGAACTTTGTCGCTTCGGCTGAATGACGTTACTGGACCTACTCTTAATGTCACGTTGCCCCCGATAGAGTTGATATAAGTTAATGTTCGCCAGCTATATTACAACTAGTTTAACCAAGTAACGTCAGCTAACGTTTCTGCTCTCTTAACGGTTCCGCTTCAATAAAACCGGAGAGATTTGCTTTTGTAACCGGAGCTGAGTGCGACTCTGTAGCTGAAAATTGTTTCAGCTACAGAGTCGCCTAATGTACTCGCTGCTTGGAGAGATACGTGTTTGTGTCATTTCACATAGCAGCTTAACTAATAGTGTCAGAGAGTAGCGGTAATGTGTCCAACCCGAATGACCCAACCTCTGTGCCACTTCTGCCGGGGTTTGAGGCTCGGCCCCGTCATGTCGTTTTGCTCGAGTATTGGTCGGTCCACAGCAAATTATGCAGATTTCTTTTTGTCGGCATCGGAGGAGGAGGGCTAGAGGCTGGGCCAGCGGAATGCTACGTGTCTTGGAAGTCCCTTTTAAACCCCCCTCGTCTTCTTCGATTACCAACTTTCTGGAGGTTTTACGAACTCGTCTCCCTCATCCAGGCATCTGCGAGCGTGAAGAGGTCCGAGACCCGGTGTTCAGCAGCCCATAGGCGGTGTTCCAACAGCGAAATGTCCGGGGTGAAAAAGCTTCGTACGGTGAGTAGATGTGCAGACAACGGTGAGACAAGAAACAACTGAAATGCAATCTGTCATCAGATCAGCCCTGAAGTGTTAGTCAAAAAATGTGTGTGTGTGCGCGCGTGTGTGTGTGTGTGTCAGCCGCCAGCGCCCGAGTTGTAAAACTCCCCTTATAACTATTTAACGCTGTGTGTCTTATTCATAGGCTAATAAACACTCTGTTCTCCTTGAGACACACAGTGAAAAGTAGTCTCATTAGTTGATGACTTTTTTCCTTCAAAGGTAACCCTTGTTGGTGCCTCCCTCGTCACTGTAACTGAGGCTGCTGCCAGGTGTGATGGTCACAGACTGGCCTCGGCTCTGTATAATAGGCCGGTTGTTGTAGTCGCGTATCCACGTCAATTTGGCCCATTCATAATGTAGCGAGGCTGGAGAAAGAGGCCACTGTGAGACGGCGGTCCGATGCTGCACAGGAATGCTGCTATAACTTGGAGAGCTATAATGTGTGGAGGAGAGCTATGCGAGAAAGACTGTTATACAAAATACCGTACTGTAGGCTCACAAACATCCATTCACAAACCTGTGTTGCGTCTTTGTCTAGTATTAGAGCGTGTGCCCCAGGCACGAGCTGCATTTTGTAGATTCACACCCCTCACTTTGTGCACCATTACAGACAAAACCTCAGAGCTGAGTCACTTTTAAACTGCAGATGAAAGTATTATTATTAGTGTGTAAATGGGATATCTTTGGGTTTTAGACTGTTTATTGAACAGAATAAACACAACACACAACACACAACACACAACACACAGAACACACACATATTTAGATATGTAAACATGGGCTTTTCTTTACAATTTTGTGACATATAATTAATTGAGAAGATGACAGCTTTAATGTACCCAAAGTGCTGTTGTTACTTTGACAAAAGGCCCTTACTATTTTCCCATTGTTGTACATCTTCAGACCACTTTATTATCAAAGTCTATCTTTTGTAATTTCCTCACAAAGAGGATGTAAGCGGCACTGGGAAGCCAGAGGAATGGAGTTACATAAGGTGTTTCTTACACGGGAATGCAGTTGAAAGTCCTTTATAAAGAGGACAGTTAAATTCAAAAGCATGCTAAATTAAAGGAGGGAAGTGATTTAGAAATTAATTCAAATGAAGTGAAGTAATGGTTCTGGGGGGAAAAAACATGTCTAAAGAGCACGTCTTAAAGTTTACTCTTAAATAAATACGCCTTTATGAAGCCATCATTTGAACGGAGGGAAGCTGCCAAAGTATAAATCTGCTCGTCAAAGGCTGTGGGTGTGTATGCACAAACTGTAGCCTTGTCCGTGTCCTTTGATTATGAGATAATGTTCATTATCAGAGCATGTGAATCACTTTTTGTAATTCTTCCTAGCTGTAAGAGCAGCGTGTTACTTTGAAATGCTGTGCCAAGCATATTAAGGCCACTTATTGACAAATGATGACAGTGTTAAACGTTCACATCCTTCCACAGAATTGAGTGTCACACTTTTGTAACCAAGCTGCACATTTTCAAAAGCTTTCAACATATTATTAGTCATATTTGGAGTGATTTCTATTCATTTTTTTATTACTAGCAATTCCCAGAATACTTTATATGGCGATCTTCACCACTTCCTCGATTGAAACACACCTTCATGTGTCATTGATTTTGAGTCATGGCTCATGGTTGGTGTGTGAAAGACGGCTCTTTAAACGCAGATTGTCACACTGAGACTGAAGCTCTCTCTGAGTCTCGGGGATGAGCCTGCAAAAAGTGAAGCCATGGGATGGATGCAGGGACGAGGGGAAAGTGGGTGCAGAGGGCGAACGTGTGGGCACGAGCACTGCCACATCATCGTTGGGCTGCACACACTGGACACATTGTCCAGTCAGTCCTCTCCCCCCCCCTCTCCTTCCATGCCTCCCTCATCTACCCCTCCCCTCTAGAAGTCAATACAGCCCCATTTATCCACAGCCTGCTCCTCATAGTCACTTTCAGCAGGACAAGTAAAACCAGTCATGCTATGCTAAACTGAGCGCGAATCACAATTTGGAATTGCCACGTCGCGCTGCTTTGCGTGATGTGACAAGTCTTGTTCAGTGTCAAAAGGTGTCAGGCGAGGTGAGATGGCTCAATGCAACCAGTCCTGTCCTGTTCATATGTACATCATTACATCATATGTAACTTCCTCTGAACCGCTTTCGCTTGCCTCTGTCTGAGCACGCGTTCTTCTGTTTCAGGACCTCAACATGTCGACCAACGTGGTGTACCAGGCCCACCATGTCAGCCGCAGCAAGAGAGGGCAGGTCGTGGGGACCAGGGGAGGCTTCAGGGGCTGCACCATATGGCTGACCGGTAAATTTCTATACACTCGTATGTGATCTCCATCTAAAGGTCACGAGGCGGCTCATTCCTCTGTCACATAGGAACCGACGTGGTTAAGCTCACCTGGACCGGACTAAAAATATAGTGTCGTCATGCTGATATATCTCTTGTCACATGTTTCCATCTAGGTTTGTCAGGTGCCGGAAAGACTACCATCAGTTTTGCCCTGGAAGAGTTTCTCGTGTCCCACGCCATTCCCTGCTACTCACTGGACGGAGACAACATTCGCCACGGCATGAACAAGAATCTGGGCTTCTCGGCCGTAGACCGCGAGGAGAACATCCGCCGTATTGCTGAGGTGGCCAAACTGTTTGCCGATGCCGGGCTGGTGTGCATCACCAGTTTCATCTCACCTTTCGGCAAGGTCAGAAAACACGAGCAGTCAAAAGTCTACACAAATAGCTGAACACCTCCAATGAAGGCTTTGGTGAAAGTGTGGAATACACTGCAACGCATAAATGAAATGTTTGTACTGCATTCTTCCGCAGGATCGCGACGAGGCGAGGAAGATCCACGCGAGTGCCGGGCTGCCGTTTTTTGAGGTGTTTATCCACGCTTCTCTCGAGGTGTGTGAGAGCAGGGATGTAAAAGGACTTTACAAGAAGGCTCGCGCTGGAGAGATCAAAGGTCAGTGGGACAGTGCAAAACTTCCCACCAATGTTTGATACGCTAGCTCTCTAGGAGTGATACGAGTAAAGCCAAGCCCTCTAACCTTATTAAAGTAAAACATGTAATATGAACACTGATGGGGGTCTTTTTTTAATTTGTTGCCAGGTTTCACTGGGATCGACTCAGATTACGAGCGTCCTGAGGCGCCAGATCTTGTGCTGAAAACTGGAGAGCTCTCAGTGAACGAGTGCCTCCACCAGGTGTTGGAGCTGCTCAAGGAGCAGGTGGGTGTAACATAAAACATTGTACCATACATGTTTCTTCTCACACAGGCTTTCATCAGTCTCAGTCACTTTACATTTCTGTTATGATGGGCACTGTATTTTCCCGTGTACAAGACAAATGTTAAAGCTCACAGAGCACCTTGTAAGTAAATGCATCCCTAACTAAACAAGCAGATTTAGTCTTAAAGCAGGTTCCGTATTGACACGGATGGACTGTATTAGCCTGCTTCCCTGAACCAAACATCTTTTTGAAAGGCAATTACAATAGAGTGGTGCCGGGATGACGTGGGCCATTTGGGAAGTTATCATCACACTGGTTCATAACCAGTTCTGGCATCTAACCAAAAACCCATTGATTTTGAGACGAGGGAACCCAAAGTGCATTTACAAACAAAACTGTAGCATCTGCAACTAAAGACAAAACACACACAAGCATTTTTCAAGCAAAAATGCTAAACGTCTCCTGATTCCAGCTTCTCAAATGCTGGAAATTTCTGCTTTTCTTTGTCATATATGATAGTAGATTAAATATCTTTGGGGTTTGAACTGTTGGTTGGACAAAACAAGCAATCTGAAGAAGACACTGTGGGTTGAAAATGATGGGAAAGGTTGTGACAGCCGCTTTACAAACTTTTGTTTACCATTTTACACACCAAACGATTAACTGATAAGTCGGGGGAATGAATCATCAGATTCACCGATAACGAAAATAGACCTACAATACCAACCACATCCAACTATATGATATTAATATTCCCCTTTTCTCCTTGTATATAGAACATTGTACCAGACGAGGTCATGGAGGAGGTGAATGAACTCTTTGTTACGGAGAACAAGCTGAATCTCGCCGTGGCTGACGCAAACACGCTTCCCACGATAAGCATCACCAAGGTAACCATCGTTCCAGCATACGGGCTTCTTTTTGATCACAAAGCAAATGGACAAGGGGGCCAATGCTGGACCGTGGCGGAGAGCTGCTCATGATGAGCCCATAAACATTCCCCACTGTTTAGAGCCTGTGCACTAATGGTGTCCTCCAACTTCCCTGGGTACTAATACAGATTGAAGTGAACTGTCTTTCTAATTGTATCTTCTTCTAAATGGGCTTAGTCAATGGTTATTTCACTCTTTATTTGTGTATTTAAAATAGTAACACCTCCATCTTTAGTCTGTTACTCATCAAACAGACGAAAGATCTGTTGGATGAGTAACAGATGAGTTATCTCAAAACATCGTGTTGCGAGGAATGTATGATCGTAAATGTGTCAGCAGCAATGTCTCATTCAGTGACGCTCTAAGCTGGATGTTAACTCTTAACCATCCAGTGTTCTTACTTCCATAATGAATTTTCATTCATACTTGTATTTACAGACTTGTTGATTTAGCGCATCAACGTTGACAGTGCGCTGATCAGTGCAGTTAAGTCCGTGCGTTATATGTCTGTCGTGCTGTTGATGATGAGACATGATTCCTCGTCCACAGTTGGATCTACAGTGGGTGCAGGTCCTGTCAGAAGGCTGGGCGAGCCCTCTGAAGGGCTTCATGAGGGAGAGAGAGTTCCTGCAGGTCTTACACTTTGGCAACCTGCTGGATGGTAAGAGCCCGCTGCACATATTGACTGTTCTTATAACATGCCAGGACATTGTGTCTCCACCACATTTCCCTGAAGGCAAGCACAAGCAGAGTAACCTCTCCTACTGAGGACATAAGTGACAATTAAATAGGATTGTGCATGTTGTTTTTGAAATTGCTATGCAATTATTGACAGCAAATGTGTGTGAATGACTGAAGGTATGAATGATTGGAGTTTTTATCTTAAAATATAACATCAGTACTGTATAACAGAAAATAATACAGCCTATTTCCAAATAGAACAACTCAGTCCCACCTATCCAAACACTTTATACTATTTTCCACAGTTTCATTTTAATTTTAGACAGCTACTTGAAGTGTTCAATCATTACTTTTTGCTCCTGTTTCAAAGAACGGCACTGGGGGCTTTTTGCGATGGAAAAGAGTTTTTTTTTTTCTCCTCTTCCAACTTCAAGCTTTTCATACGAGTTAGGTTAAGAAGTGCGCCTGGTGGGGAATAACTGCTTGAAAGTGCTGATCCCCAAACATGAATTGTAACTTACGGGTTGTCTTGAGTGATTTGTATTTGTTTTGCAGTGTTCATTGTGTAATACAACATTTCTGGAGTAATATTTTCTTTGGCTCACTGGTTGAGATCACTGCATCGTCTTCTGTCCCAGGCGGGGCCATCAACATGTCTGTTCCCATCGTCCTGCCTGTCAGCACCGAGACCAAGCGGGGGATGGACGGCTGTGCGGCTGTCGCTCTGGAGTACCAGGGTTCACGTGTGGCTATTCTCAGGAACCCAGAGTTCTACCAACATCGCAAGGAGGAACGCTGTGCCAGACAGTGGGGCACCACTTGTCCACAGCACCCTTACATTAAGGTGACAAGGCATTCATCAAATATCTTCAACGCGTACAGTTGCAATGTCAATGTCTGTCACAAGATTGCACAGCAAATAGTAATGTCCTTTGGTACATATACCTTTGTTAGCTTTCGCTGTGTCAATATTGAACTTTGGCATTTTGCTGCAAACAATGTCCTCAAATATAATTATCTGTTTATCACCTTTGTCCAGATGGTTATGGAGGGCGGTGATTGGCTGGTAGGTGGTGACCTAGAGGTGCTGGAGCGAATCAAATGGAACGATGGACTTGACCAGTACCGCCTCACTCCACAGGAGCTCAAGCAGAAGTTCAAAGACATGAAAGCAGGTTAGAGAATCTAAATTACTCCGATCGCAAAACCACCGTAACAATCAGGGAACACACAATGGCATACAATGTGTTCAGCTTATGACAAAAAAAAATACCCTTCGCAGCTGGTAAAAAAAAATGAATAGACATTACCAGAAAGCAATGTATTTAGCAGTGCACCATTTGTCTTTCAGAAGAACTTGACAAAGGACCTGATGAAAAAATAAAATGGTAAATTTAAAGCCGCATGGTGATGTTTGTGCCCTGTGTTCAGTGATCAATGGAGACATGCAGTATCTTTCTAAAAAAAGTACGAAATGTGATCACCTGTTTTTACTCTCGCTCGCTCACTTTGATGTGAATGCCGTGTTCAGGATTGTGTCGTTTATTTATCTGCAACACACTACAGTTTGTATTTTGTTCATTGTCGTTCTTTGCTGCTCTCCTGAGTTGTGTTACTGGTACAGGCATGTGGTGATGTGCACTTAACAGATTAGGTTTACAAAATGTTTGTTTTCTTTTTGTTAACAAACCCCAAGAAAAGACCAAAAGCAGAAATCCATTTGTCCGTCTCTCAATACTTTCGTTGTGGCTCTCAGACTCAAGTCTGTTTCTTCCTGCTGACGAACTAAACCTTTTGAAAAAGTTTAGAAATACATACTCACTTAAAAAAAGGTTAAATGCTTTCCTAAAATAGACTGCGGTTTTGACAAAACATTTCTCAAACAGAGGGATGCAGTGCATTTGTTTTGGATTATTCTCTGCAGCAGATTTATTATGTTAGTGAGTATTTAGGACGGTATATTTGGGACCGACACAAAATAAACAACACTGCGCATGTTGGTGTTAATGATGCCAGCCGGTGCAACAATGATGAGTTTTTAACTGCTTCTGACAACAACGGAGCTCTATGGCTTAGAGGAAAAAGCTATATTGGGTTTAGCAATGCTACACAGAAAAAAAAATCAATTCATTGTTGATTTTGGGCTTTTTGTGGGGTTTGTTGACAGTAAGAAAAATATAGATAGATGAAATAGAATATATAGATACATTTTCCTAAGAAAATGTATGAAACAAAGAGATTTGTGGACGGTATTGTGAGCATGTTTACTGTGACAGCTACTAAAATGCACACTATTCTTCACATATGTTGGACTGCACCGACATGAAAGCTCAACACCTCCATTGTGTTGTACTGCTTCTATTACACTGCGATGCCGCTGCTGTTATTGTCACGTGAACTTTATTTTGTAATCCTCCATGTTGTCCATCCTTAGATGCGGTGTTTGCCTTCCAGCTGCGTAACCCGGTCCACAATGGTCACGCCCTGCTGATGCAGGACACCAAGCGGCGTCTGCTGGAGCGAGGCTACAGGAATCCGGTCCTCCTGCTGCACCCACTCGGCGGCTGGACCAAAGACGACGATGTGCCTCTGGACTGGCGGATGAAGCAGCATGCTGCAGTCCTGGAAGAGGGCGTCCTGGACCCGGCAAGCACCATCGTTGCCATCTTCCCCTCTCCTATGATGTACGCTGGACCCACAGAGGTGAGGAGGAGTGGTGGCTTATTGTTTAGCGGTTTCTATCAGTCCGGCTTCCTACTGTGTACCCATTTACCCTTTATATGTGTGTGTGTGAATAAATATCAACATGCATGTCTTCCTCATCAGGTTCAGTGGCACTGTAGAGCCAGAATGATTGCCGGAGCAAACTTCTACATTGTTGGCCGGGACCCTGCAGGCATGCCTCACCCGGTGACTAAGCAGGACCTGTATGAACCCACCCATGGAAGCAAGGTCCTCACCATGGCCCCGGGCCTCATCTCTGTGGAGATCATCCCCTTCAGGGTCGCTGCCTACAACAAGACTAAGAAGGCCATGGACTTTTATGACACAGAGCGGTGAGTGAAGAGATTTTTCTCATATGTCCTGTTGTCTACTACGTATTATTTGTTTTTCCTAATTGTTTTTTCATATGAAACATGGAATCTACTGACATGGTTGTCCCGGTGTGAACCCAAGTGCAATAAAACTGGAGCGAACTGGTAAAAGAAATGTCAGACTTGCTGTGATAAATCTGATAACGCATTTGTAGGCCCAAATCTTTCAAGCCTAAACATGATTTTTATGGAAATGTGAACCGTCTGTGACCCAGCCTCTTATCTTGTTCGCACTGCAAGAACATTGTTGTGTACATCTTTCGACAACTCCTACTGAATTCTGACTTCGCTCTTGTATATTTACAGCCACCTTTCTGTGCCGGTGTAATTATGGCCTCATCATGTGATTTGTAAATAAACAACATATCTAATAGCCTGTCCTGCCCTTCCCTCCTCACTCTCTCAGACATGCTGACTTTGAGTTTATCTCTGGAACCAAGATGAGGAACATGGCTCGGAGTGCAGAAAACCCTCCAGATGGTTTCATGGCCCCCAAGGCCTGGAAGGTTTTGGTCGAGTACTACACCTCTCTGCAGAAGGACAAGTAATCAACAGAGCGCTTAGCTCACCAAGGAAAGCCATCGTTTCCCAAAGGAGGGTAGAAATCCCCCCATCCGTATAGGAGTATTTAGATAGATTTTTGTTTTATCTTATCCAAAAATACTTATTTAGATTGCTATAAATAATCAGTCTCTTCACCATAAAGAAATCACTTTTCTTAAGCAGTTAAAGCATTACATTTTTACATTCCTGTAAAACATATAAGTCCTTTATAAATGCATATTATTTAAAGTTATGTATTTGAATAAATTAAAGGTAGATTGAGATCATTATTATTTTTGAATTAAGCACAACCGAAGACTGAGAAATCATTTGTGATATTTACATGTAATAGCTGAGGGATGCATGGCAAAAGAAAATTCACTTTTTATAAAATTTTATGGCGATTATAAGTTATGTTAAATTATGTATGAGCTGAATGAAGGTTGCTAGCTGTTGTATCACTACCTACAGTGCACTTTTTTCTTTCTTTCTTTTTTTTCCCATCTGGCCTATGGATGTTCATTAACTCATCCCGTTAATGTTTCATATTTTTATGAAATGCAACATAGGTTTTTTAATAATGTGAAAGTGCCTTTCTCTCAAATGTTAACTTTATAAAACAGAAAATGTTTAAATGTCTTACTGCCATTTGCCCTGACGTGTCTATGTGATTTGTGTGATTTTATAAAATGCAATTATGTAATAAAGACCTGCAGTTTTAGGGTGACAAATGCAGTAATAAAGAAGTTATTATGAATCACATCGAAACAAGATGCCTTCTGATGTAATGGATTAAATTTATTCTCTTTTCCCTGATACCTCTGTACTGATTTGTCTTTGTGCCACATTGTTTTGCGCCACACCATATTTAACTTATGTTTGTACAAGGTGCCTACCTATCAATTGAGGGTTAAAGGTTGAAGTCGACTGGGCAGTGTGGCATTCTGGGGCTGCAAATCCAAGAGTGCAGTGCTGCCATCTGCTGGCAAGAAGTGGTACGGGAAAAACACCGAAATAACAGAAGTACTTTTAAATGCATGCAAAAGGGCTCAGTCACTGTGGGTTTCTCTGACAGGAGGTGGGCTTGATAACGACACTCATCATGATGACATCTCTCACTGATACCAGACCCAAAGATAGTCCTGTGTTTCTACCTGTTGTCTCAAATATTGGGTGAACTTGGACAAGCAGCAGTCACAGTGGAGATGTTCTTTATAACTGTCTAATATCTTTATGGACCTTTGTTGGAATTGTAAAACACTGGGGTTTGACTCTGGATTGGCTTTGCCAGACAGATCTGTTATAACAGATTAAGGAGATCCTGAGACGCTTTGAAATTATACTTTAGAGATGGTTGAGTGAACTTGAAGGACTGATTAATTTTGCCGTTCTGTCATTAAGCTGTAAGGGCTTACATTGCTACCAGATGAGTGTTCTTCTTTGAGGAGAACCAGTATCTCCTGTAAGAAGCTGTAATTAGCCTCACGTGGGACCAGATCATTTAATCTGCGATGTTCCAGGTAACCCCATTTAAATCTGCTGAATTGCAACCTCAGTACTTTATAAAATCTCCAACTACTGTACATCCAACATGTCATGTCACTGAGAAATGACCAGGACGGCTACTGGTGTAAATCTCTTGTGTCCCACAGGCCTAATATTTCTGAACGTAGAGGCTAACCGTTTTTTCACACCCCAAAATGTATCACTGGCATGACGGTCGATGTGCAAGGCATGCACCTCATCTAAAATGTGAAAATGTCAGTTAGTGATCAATGGTTTGCACAGCTGTGTTGCATGAACATGGATTGAGTATGGCCTCCTCAGATGTAGGCTGATGTTTACACACAGTTCATTAGGAGAGATGGTGCCCCAATTATTTAGCATTATGAACATGGCGATCATGAAAGTGACCTCATGCTGTGTGGCTGTTTGGCTTTAGCAAGAATGGGCCTCCGGAGCAGGACACAGGCACATGCAGTGATTTTTGCTGCTGGAGTGCAGTGGACTTATTAAGGAATAAGAAAACCAGCAAATATTTTTGGCACTTAAAATGAAATAAATGATTATATAATCAATAATGAAATTGCTTGCTGTTTATTTTCTGTAGCTTGACTAATTAATTATTTGACTAATTGTTTCGGATCTAATCCAAACCACTGAGAATCTCACTTACTTCAGATAAATATTTTTGATGCATTCAACATTTTTGATTACTTCTTTGTGTTCTTGTAAACTAAAGTGTCATTATTATTATTAGTAGTATAGTATTCATTGAAATAATCTCATATGAATCTAGGCAATGACTGTGTTTGTCATTTTATTATGCATAATGTCACTGTAAGTGAGCGTCAAGGACAAGAATATAAACAATAAAATAACAGACTATGGTCCATGCTGTGAACAACGTTAGTATAATTTAGGATTGTTTTGAAGAGATTGTATGAAGAAGGCAATGTAGGAACTGCAAAGTATACTAATATTCAACTATAAACATGATAAACGTCTCATGGATTGATAAATTAAAGGATATATTTTCTACGGCCTGAAATGACAGTTTAAACCGCGAAAAGTGACATTATGTTGGAAACTTCCCTAATTACAGTCACACGTGATCACTTTGACAGAAGGGAGCGTCGCATGCCGACTCACTTTATCCTTCCGCCAGAAGCATGAAATAACTCGACTATTGCGTTTTCCGAGGCTATAACAATTACTTCTGAGAGCAGTTTTTTATCAGCATCAAAAATAAATTGTCGAAACACAATGAGCTAATGCTGCGTTGGCCGGTTTTATTTAAACGGCAGAACTATATGGAGTAGGCGGAGGGATATTTGTTCTAAAATCCCAGCCCGCTCTACCTTCTTTTTTTCCTTCGGTGGAGGCCATGATGGGAGCCTGAGAGTTCAGCTGGAGCGAAAGGAGCAAGAAAAGAAGATGATTCCTCGGGACGGAACTGTCAAACCAATCCGTGCAGATCTCTGAGCTTTTTGTATAGTTTAAATACATTCACGGTGGAGCCTGTCACTTTTCTTCAGATGTGTTCTTGGCAATCAGTCGACGACGATGCTGAATCGTTAGGAGGCTCTTGGATCGAAAGAGGAGGCAGCGTTAGCTATTGTCGCTAGCTAGCTGGCTGCTGCTAGCTTAGCTCGTCAGCTAGCGAGCTAGCTGCGTCCGAGTGACTGGAGACGGGTTTACCGGTGAGTCCTCTATAGTCTCGCTGTCTGAAGAATCATCGGCCTGGACCGTGTCTGGCATCTTAAAGGACAACTGCATGTATTTTATTCGGGAGCGTTTGCTAGACGAGTTGCGGGATTGGCAAAGTCGGGCCTGCACGGAGGAGCGGAGCGAGGCCCGTCTTTATGCTCCAGAGGAAGCCTTTCTAATCCCACCGACGGACACCAAGAGCTCTGCTGGCTCGCACGTCTCCCGCGAGGACCTGACCCACTGACCGCGACACACACGACCAGACGGGTAACACTAGAAGAACCTGTTTTCATCATTTACCCCTGAAAGACTCCTGTCACCTGCTACAATGGCTGCGATTATAAAAGAAATGGTCAGCCGGAACAAAAGGAGATATCAAGAGGATGGGTTCGACCTGGACTTAACATGTATCCTTTCACACTGCTTTTTTTTTTTTATTCATTGAATTTCCCCAGCACCCAGATCATTAACCGGTAACGTGTACTATTAGCATTGAGTAGCATAACTGGACCCGTAATGTAGAGGTAGTTAGCTTCCATGCTAACGTAGCTAGCTTCTGCTGTCACCCCAGCATGTTTGAAAGATGGTGGATCTGTCAAACCTGCACGGATAAATGTCACAGTCGTATTATAGATGAGAAAAAAACGTTTAAGTGGACATTAGTGTGTGTGTTTGAGTAAGCGACGTTTACCTAACGTTACATACCAGTCGACCAGCGGTGGACCTAGCTCTGGGTTTGTTAGTGGCATTAAGTCAGGTTTTTAAAATCAGTGTGTGTCTGAAGACAGGTAGGGTTAGATGGGGTCTAGTATTCTCTATCTTTGTGCATCTAGATGCATTACATTGCGTTATGTGGTAGGTTTTTGGTCCCTGCTGTCATCAGCTCACCTTTCCTTCATCTCGGCTGTGTCCTCTATGGGTGAGTATTCATTGATGGATTTCGACCAAAATCTTTCGAAAAATCTAATTAACATTTGCCTTCCCCCTTTTTAATGGAGATGCAGTCATTTCCAGCTTTAATAATGTCTATTTCAGGCCCTTCTGCAGCACTCATTTCTCATCTATTACCACTGATGATGACCTGGTTCCTCGGTGCTGTACTGCTGGTACTGAAGCTGGTACTGGTCATGAACTAAATGATACTGATTTAGTTTACCACGGGCAACTAAATATGAAATCTAATGTGTGTCTGTACTAAGATTTGATCACACTTTTTATCACGATTTCTAAACAACCTTTTTGGCCTTTTGAGTCCTGAGTTTGATATTTCTGGTTGTAGAGCCGAAACAAGTGGGCAAATAATAGATGAGTTCATTTTGATGTGTTTTTAATGCAAATATTGTCTGCCTCCGGCATCTAAAATGTGAAAATTTGCTGGTGTTCTTAGTGTTATATGAGATTGAATGGAATATCTTTGTGTTGGACCACTGGTCAGATAGAACAAGACATTTGAAGATGTCAGCTTGGCTTCTGGGAAACTGATTGACAGTTTTTTTTTCCCCCTTATTGTTTGACACTTTATAGACCAAAGGATTAATTGATTAATCAAGGTTACAGTGGGGAAAAAAGGTATTTTTGAAGATTAATCGATAATTATAATGATTGTAGGTTGTCGTCCTATCTGAATCCATACGGCATGTAGATGAAACATGCCGTGATATGTCTGCATATCATTTTCTCTGGTTATGCTCTGTGTTGTTGCATTAACTTGAAAACATTGCTGCCTCACGTTTCTTTTCTTTTGTAGACGAATGGAAAATGTAAAGCGGAGCACTAGTTTCCTCAATCCTATAGATAACGTTGAGCTGAAGTGTCTGCTGGGATGATGAAACGTGTGCATCACAATATTATAATCAGATGTTTCTCACCCGGTTTGTTTTTAATGTGGTAAAACTTGTGGTGACACTAAAGCTGCCTCTAGAGATCGGTGCAGGTGTGAAGGGGGCACGTCTTTCAGTTCACTTGAAGTCTCTCGTTCAGATGTGGGCCCTTTCTAACATCCCCTTTATCATTTCTTTTTGGCATGGTGTCTAAAAACAATATGGGCTCTCTGCAGTTATGTAATGCAGTATCGCAGTTCTGGGAATTGCCCTTAAAATAGAGTTGCCAGTGATCTTGTATCAGTGTTGCCGTCTGAGTGCTCTCTCTCCCTCTCTTACCCTCTCAACCCACCACCTCTCCTTTTGCTCTTTTTTCCCTCACTACTCCCACTCTAATTCTCCCTCCCTCTGCTTTGCCCCCTTTCCTCTGCTCTCCTCCTTTCCTTTCCTGTCCTCCCCCACCCCCCCCTCCTCACTCGGCGCTCGCCCGGTTCCCACTCTCCCTTTCCCCCCTTTCTCTCGCTCTCAGCCGTGGATTTGGCGTACGCACAGAGCCGAGGCAGGGCTGGCTTTAAAGAAAAGGCGTGCCCTGAAACGGCACTTTTTTTTTTTTTTTTCTTTCCTCTTCTCCCTCCTACTTGGAGCTTCCGTCGGGGGTCCCGTATGTGTGTTTCCTTCCAGCTGCAGAGACCAAGCCCCCCCCACACATGCCCTGGGCTGAGGCTCTCCTGGGAGCTCTGGAGCTTTTTAAAAACACTTAGAATAGACTGGGATCACTTTGCCAGTAGGTCCAAGGGTTAGATAGCCCATCAAATAGCATAGCAAAGCTGTGTTTTGGCCCCTGATTAGGTCTTTGAGGCATTAATGGACTGGATTAATGCACAGTGTGTACACAGTATGTCCCTGTAGCTCTTTATAGGGAGCTACAGGTCAGTAGCTTGGCAGTTTGCTAATATAACCGTAGGGCTTGTTGAATTCATGCATCAAGGCCCATGTTGAGCATACCTGAGCTGCATAAAGCTATTCCTCTCACAGGGGTTTGTGAGACGTGTGTGTGTGTGTGTGTGTGTGTGTGTGCACGCGCACTGTGTGCCATGTAAAGGGGTTGTTCTTGTGTGTGTGTTTGCATGTGCAGGTACTTGTCTGTGTGCACACTCCAGCTAAGCCAGAGTTTGTCAGATGCCCGTGTCAAATCTTTCTGACCAGTTAAAAAGTGATTTGACTCTGAGAAAATAAGGTCTGCTCAAAATGAAACGCATCCAATAAGAAACATTCAGCTTTTTCTATTTTTTGACACGGTGGCGCAGGAAGTGTAAGTAAAGGTTGCCCTTTTGAGTCTGTGGTTGAAGTGTGAAAACCCACAGCTTATGGCGACACGCAGACTTCAGTTTACAGGTAGGCGATGAGGCCTCAAAGACACGCGTGCCAACTCAATTTTTCTTTTCTCTGCAACATGACACTGATGTGTGCGCCTTTTTTAAAATTGTATGTATGTCACTGTATAATTGGCCACAACATTTTCCGTCCCAATCGTGCGCTGACATACGGAACCCCGTTTGATGGTACGAGGCAACTTTTAAAGGCAGGTGTAGCACGAGCGACGTGGTGCTTTCCACTTGTGTCCACGCCGCAAACACAACTGCCTTCCGCTGCATGTGCATGTCAAAACACAACTGCTTTTATTTATTTTTTTATTTTTTTTATTTTTTTTTTTTATAGATATTCAAATTGGTTTTCCAGCTGAGCTTCGAAAGAGAGATAAGCCGAAACATTTTGCGATGATCCCGATATAACTTTTGGGCTCTAAAAATAAATGCGGGTCAGAGAGTGGAGACTCTCCTCATGCAGCCACTTGTGGGCCCGGCTAGTGCAGGAGCGCCGTGACTCCCGTCCTCTCTGCTTCTCACTGTCAAGGCCATCTGTCACAATGCACACGGACAGTGCCCCTCCTCTGTGCTCACATCTATCCATAACTACAGTGACACCCTCATATTAACGTTGGCTGTTACTTTTTTAACGCTCTGCTGCATGTTTCTGCATTCTTGTCACTGTGCTCTGATGGCAACTTTTTCTTATGGATTGTAACTTTGGTTTTATTAGATAGCTGTTGAAGGCAGACCTACTCATTCCTCAGGTTGAAGATGTGCCTCGGTAATGCTGCCTTCATGCCTTTTTAGTTTTTTAAAGTTTTGATGTTCACAGTCATGCACAATGTACAGCTCCTTGACCCCGGCCTGAACAGATATCTACCCAAACATCATTGCTATGGGCTTTCCAGCAGAGCGACTCGAAGGCGTGTACAGAAACAATATAGACGACGTAGTGCGGTGAGTTGCGTCGCTTCTTTTGTGTCCTAGAAAAGCAATTTATCACAGTTTCTGTCTATTCATTTTGCTCTGGCAGTTGATCTCATAAATATATAATGTTCTCTCTTGCAAAACAGGTTTTTGGATTCAAAGCATAAAAACCATTACAAAATCTACAACCTGTAAGTGTTGCACGTTTTGTTTGTCCCTGTTCACGTAATAACGTCCTCTCTCTGTGTGTGTGTATGCTAACCACATTTTGTTCTTCCCATTTCAGCTGCGCAGAAAGACACTACGATACTGCCAAATTTAACTGCAGAGGTAGGCTGCTTGACATGTTCTATAGAAGAAAATAAGCAGTGTGACCTAAAAGCCTGATGACACACACGGTTGATAAAATGTCTCCTGTGTCTCGTCTCCTCTGACCCGTCTTGCTCTGTGTCCACGCTTCTTTGTCTTCTCAGTTGCACAGTACCCCTTCGAAGACCACAACCCTCCCCAGCTGGAGCTAATTAAGCCGTTTTGCGAAGACCTGGACCAGTGGCTCAGCGAGGACGACAATCACGTGGCGGCCATCCACTGCAAGGCCGGGAAGGGCCGCACCGGAGTCATGATCTGCGCCTATCTCCTCCACCGCGGCAAGTTCCAGAAGGCCCAAGAAGCGCTCGACTTCTACGGAGAAGTCAGGACAAGGGACAAGAAGGTGGGACGATAGTCTGAGACCAAATGTCTTCACACAGCAGCTGCTCTTCCAGCTCCAGATCAGTTGTTGTAAAAAAAAAAAAAAAAAAAAAAAAAACGTTTCTACGTTATAGACCTGTAAACATTGTCCCTGTCGTTGCAGGGAGTAACGATCCCGAGCCAGCGCCGCTACGTCTACTACTACAGCCACCTACTGAAGCACCAGCTGGACTACAAGCCGGTGGCGCTCCTCTTCCACAAAATGGTGTTCGAGACTCTCCCCATGTTCAGCGGGGGCACCTGCAGTGAGTCACGCTCGTGTTCCAACCTTCACTAGGGCGTAGGCATGCGCGCCGCTGTTCAAACGCAGCGAGAGCCTTGGATGTGTTGTGCGCTGTCGGGGCTCCGCCCACGCTGCTGTGGAACAGAGCGGGTCGTCTACGGCAGAGTTCAGTCGGCCCGTGCCGTAGCGTGGCTGAATTAGCTGCAGTGTATTTCTTCTAAAGTCCTTCTGTTACTGCTTCCAACAAGGCCGGCTCATTCTCTGCCCTCTGAAAACACGCTTTCAATCAGATCTCCTCAGTTTGTCCCAATGTACAACAAACTTACACAATTTGAGCCATCTTTTAATAATATTTTTAGCTTCCTCACGAGGCCGGCCTCTAAAGAAGCCAGGTTCTGCTTTCATGTGTCCATTTTCTGCTGTGTAATACCGTTCTGTGCACAGTGTTCAGAGGAATTACAATATTAACTGTTTAAACAGAGCAGAGCACGAGGGAAGTGAACTGTGTACGCACACACCCGACAAGTACAGTAAACAAGCCAGATGCATAACCAGGAAGTAACTAAAAGTCAGTAAAGCAATTAAACATTCTGGTCGGTGTTGTGTTTTTACACACGCCTGTTAATAAGTCACTGTAGTGGTGCCTTCATGTGAGTATTTACATATCACTGCATGTTTGCTCTGAGCTCCAGTGGAATGACTTTGTTGTAAAATGGTGCGTCCGCTGTGTTCAGTGGCACAGACAGGAATTTGTTTTATTTTAAAAAGTGCGCTGAAACCAGAACGTTATCAACATCGGTGCTTTATCTCATAATTCAACTGAAGTCATCCCCACAGAGACCTTTGGGTGAAATTCCTCAGCAGATAATGACGCTTTATTTTTCATTGTGCATGTCTATTTTCTCAACATGTTAATGCTGTTTTACTAACCAAACGGTTCAATAGTTCTCTGTAATGTCTTTATGAGCTGTTGTGCCTCTCTGTATCTCAAGAAGAATGCGCCTCCTTCCTTCATTTCCTTGACTTTTTCACCGTAACGCCTGACTGTGCTGAACATCCCGACTGTATTGATCTTTCCTCCTAACACTCCCTTTCAAAAAAAGAAGGCCCTATTCTGAGTTTGACGTCTTAATACATGTACTCAAATCAACCTGTTCTAGGTTCACCACAGCAAAAGATGAACAGCTAGTTTGAAAACTCAGTTAAAAATAACTTGATTTCTGTTTTGCTAAATTCAACTCTGTTTCGTGGTCGTCGGCGATCTCGAGTTCCCCCTTTCGTCCTTCCCCTTTGTGCGTCTCACAGCGCATCGGCTCACACGACGCACACCTTGTAGCCGCGTACTGGTTGTTTTTCTGAAGGTAAAACTGTGTAGATGCACTTATCTGTTTTGTTTTGTTTGTGTGGAGCTCTTGTGTTTGTGCCTGCTGTCAGGCCCCTTAACGGTCCAGCCACGTCCTGTTTGTAATAATCTCCTTCTTTCTCTCTTAAGGGGACAGTACCTTTAAAAACAGGAGCGAGCCGACCCCTCAGGGCTTCAGGAAAGGGAATTGGCATTGGGGTAAATGAGCCTTTTCATCCATTATTATCATTTCACTCATTTGCTTTTTATATGGCCCCAGAGATCCACCAGGCAGGAGCAGTCTGAGGCAGGATAGGACTAGTGTCTATGAACACAACTGCCACCGGTTGAAATGCTTCTATATATATATATATACAAGACCGAACCGTGACTGTGTATCAGAATAGGGTCGTATGTCTCTGGCTCCGGGTCTCTTTGGGTGCTCCATATTGTGCTCTTTCCCCTCCTTAATTTGAGCATGTTTCACACTCGGAGGGGAGAGGTGGTGGTGTGCTGTTTTTGTTTTTGGTCCAACTCATGCATTAACACTGGTATCTTGTCTTGCTTCTTCTCTTGGCACACTCCCTGCTCCTTTACTGTCGCTCACTCTTGTGTTTTCTGTCCCTCTTTTCCCTCATAAATCTCTCAATCTTGCCCTCCTCTGGCGCAACGTTGACTCGTTTATTTTGCAGATCCCCAGTTCGTGGTGTACCAGCTGAAGGTGAAGATTCACACGTCGAACCCGGCGCACACGCGCCGCGAGGACAAGCACATGTTTTTCGAATTCCCCCAGCCGCTGCCAGTTTGCGGAGACATCAAAGTGGAGTTCTTCCATAAACAGAATAAGATGATGAAGAAGGTTAGTTGTGTGTCTTTAATTGCAGCTTAATTTTACATGTTTCTGTCATTAAGAGCTTATTTCAGGGTGTCAACAATTATACCTGTTAAGTAAGTCTGGCACCATTCTGGGTTTTTATTTTTACTGTCAACAAATCCCATGAAAATACATAAAACATAAATGTAGTTATTTTTATTGCAAAAGCCCGGTAATTAGTTCGTGCCATAGACGTCTTTTGTTGGTGGAGTAAAACAGCATTGGTTTAGATTTTATATTGAGTTTTGTTGATGATGAGAATATAGAATATAGCCGGCCGTAATGAGAAGTTCCTTTTTGAATCCTCCGCTTTGCCCAATTCCTCACGACATCTCCTCTCGGCCCCTTTTTTTTTTTTGCCCCCGTAGGATAAAATGTTTCACTTCTGGGTGAACACCTTCTTCATCCCTGGACCAGAGGAAAGCGGGGACAAGATGGAGAACGGGGCGGTGAACAACGCAGACAGCCAGCCGGGGGTACCGGCACCGGGCCAGCCGCAGAGCGCCGACTGCAGGGACGGCAGCAGGGAAAGCGACCGGGACTACCTCATCCTGACGCTCACGAAGAACGACTTGGACAAGGCCAACAAAGACAAAGCTAACCGCTACTTCTCGCCAAACTTCAAGGTACGCATTTCATTTGGCTATTTGCTCGGATGAGTCTGTTAAATCGGCCAAAGAGCAATGATTAAGACTTGTTTATGAGTATTGTCTTTATTGCACAGACTGAAGTTAGTTTCTGATTTGTAATTCCAGGTGAATTTGTATTTTACGAAAACCGTGGAGGATTCGAATTCTGAGGCAAGCACTTCGACATCCGTCACCCCGGACGTTAGCGACAATGAGCCAGACCATTATCGATACTCTGACACCACTGACTCTGATCCGGAAAATGAACCTTTTGATGAAGAGCAGCACACGCAAATCACAAAAGTGTGAACTCTTTTTAAAACAGGAAAAGAAGAAATTATACACCAGAAAAAAAAGGAAAAAACTTGAATATAAACTCAAAAGAAGAACCTTTGTCCCTTCCCTCCCCCAGACGGCAATAGAATATCATCATGTCAAATGCCAACTTTAGGGAAAAAAAGATAAATATCCTGACCAATATATTGTTTTTTTATTTTTCTTTTTTTTCTTTGGCGCGGCCATGTACCATGTGCAAGGTATTGACACTGTTGCCCCATGGGAAAAGGTGCTGTAGCTATGAACATGTGTTTCTATATATCTATATACATACGTCTATGTATATACATATATACATGCATATATAAAAACTTTTTTGTGTCAAAGACAATGGAAACCACAATCAGGAGACGGGAGTTGAAGTGTGGGAGAAGAATGATATACTTGGACTATGCTGCTCCTTCTCCTGTCTAAATAAACCAAGGCCAGTGCTGCAGTCACTTTGTTTCACTCCCTCTTCTCCCCCCTCCTCCTCTCCTCCTCTCATCTTTTACTCTCCCTCCCCTCCATCTTATCCTCCTTCCTATCCCCCTTTACTGTGAATGCTTCTTGTGCTCTTTGCAGGCTGTCTCACGTGACTTTTGGTCTTTGTGCAGTGCAAACTGCATGCGGGCAGTGGGTTTGGAGTGGGCGGCGTTATGAAGAGGCTGTGATGATGTCTAAAGCATTGCCATTCCTGTCCCCACTGTGTATACGTTTAAATTATGCAGAACAAGGCATCCCATGTAATTGTTAATGTTTTTTTTTATCCTAAGATAATAAAAATATAATACACAAAACAGCAGGGAGACAAGTGTTTGCAATAATGTCGACACTACGTTTAAAGGACAATGGTGATTTGCATGTATTTGGAATTGGCGTCCATCCCTAATAAAATGTATGCAATGTTGTCTTTTCTTAAAGAAACCAGCCTTGAGATGTGTCTTCTGCGTGGGGTTCCCCGGTGCTTTGAGTCATACTCAGACAATTACATCAGAGGGTTTATGTAATATTCTCCCTTTGCTGTTCGCAGTTAATGAAAATCATGCAGAACGAAGATGTATTCTGCAACAAGCAGTTGAATCTAAAGCAGTCTTTTAACTTGGCGGGGTTTCAAGTCGGGCTTTTAAGCAACAGCCAGCCGAAACCTGAACTCTGGGCGTGTGAGAGGTGGAGGAAAATGTGCACAAGCGCTGCACTTGATAAGGGAAATGCTGTAAAGCAGGTTGTCGCTGGAGCCGCCTTCACAGTAACTTCCTGCTTTAAAGGTCAGCGCTGCAAATAGCGGGTGGGACTTGAGGTAGGGAAGTGATGGAAGGAACTTTATTGAAAGCTCACTTCATGCAAATGCGTGACTCAACTAGGGGGCGGAGCATCTACAGTCTATCGATGTGTTGATTATCGTAGCAACAGGTTGAGGTTCAGACTCCTCTGCTAACTGAAGTTGAATAGAGACGCTTTTGTTTTTGCTAGTTCTGCAAAGTTAACATTTCCTGAATTGCTTTCAAAAGCAAGCTGACCTCTTGACACAGACGTTAATGAGCTAAAAGCCGCCCGGCCTCACACCGAACCACCAGTGCTGCGAGCGAGAGTGGCTGCTGCTGCTGGTTAATCGAGGCGTTCGCCACATGAATTGAGCAGAGGCAGGAGCGAGGGCTCCCAGCCCGGGAGGGAGGAGCGCGAGGCCTCGGGTAGACGGAGCCCCAAATGAAAGAGTAACAGGATTAACGACCATGTCACTGGGATAGGAGAGCAGTGAGTGGCGAGACCCCGGCTAAAGCATAGCCCAAAGTCTCCTGATAATAAAATAAAGTATGAATTAAACATACATATATATGAAATGTTCCACCCCTAGAGGCAGGCAGTCACATAATCCCCTTCTGCTCTATTAAGACTTGGGTCCTCGGCTCCTTCGCGTTGATAGAGACATCAAAGCCGAAACCAGTGCAGCGTCAAATGAGACGGGCGGCAGTCGCAGGGGCCCGACTGTAATTGGCTGAGCCGAGGAGGAGGGAGAGACTCCGGTAGATTAATAATGAATGTGCTGTGCTGGGTCGAGAGAGACGTCTCGGCTCTCCACAGGCAGGCGAGACTGAAGACGGGCTGACTTCAGTGGAGCTCGAGAGTCCACATCTTTGGCCTTTGATTGCCCTCCTCATCACAGACACAGACACGGCGGCATCTGAAATATTAATCTAATCAATATACTGCTTCATTTGTATGTCTTGAGCGCTGGCTCCTCTGAAAGTTTTTGTTTGGGTTTTTCTGCCTCAGCCACCTCTCTGAAGACGAGGCCAAAAATATGGAGATCTGAATATTTACTTCATGTGGGTCAGATATGACACATCATACAGCCAAATAAACACGCGCTACTGAAAAACTGTTAACTGCCATTTCTCCCACCAAGCATATATCTGTTTTGGACGCCCCATTTCCAAAAAGAAGATTCAAAGTTAGACATGAACATAAACGTTTCATTCTACATTCATTAAACTTACGAGATAGCCTACGAGCTCTAGATCTAGATTATACTAGAGATAATCAACATTGGGAGTTGGGTCAAAGCTGTGAGAGACTATAGGCGTCGTACAACGGCATCTAAAGTGGTGAATAGTTGTGGCAAATGCAACTCATTAATTCATGAAACTAATCCGTGCGAAATATTCACGTCAAGTTCAATTTTGTCAAAGACCGGAGAGGCAAAGTGGAGGAAGCTATACGTAGCATATTAGCTGTGTTGCACCATTCACTTTTATTCAACCTTCCTCTGACAAGAGTGTGAACTGCTCAACAAAGGATGGAGAGTTGTTTTATTGCTGTTCTGACGCCTTGATAACTATTCTTTCTGAAAACGACACGACGCGTATGTTTGGTTGTCACTATTGAGAGGAGTCAGTGGTGCGTCTTTTGAATGGACCCTGTAAACGTTTTGTCCAGTTGGCGTCAACTCTTTATCTTCAATGACCGTTTCATTGAACAAAAATTGTGTCCAATGGTGAACAAAAAGGCCAGAAGGGGAGTAAACTGATCAGTAGAGAGGAAATAGAGAGAATCTCCGGAAGCTACTGCGACTGACTGCGAGCAAACCCGGCTGGATGGCAAGTTAGCAATTAGCTCGCCACAGCTAACAGCAGCTCACCAACGAGCTCTGTGACAGTCACAATGTTTCAAGAACCACATATCTTGCAAAGACGTACGGATTCATTTCATTGTTCTGGTTGGTGGTTGTGGTGTTGGGTAAGATGGAGCGGGAGATCGACAGACGGATCGGTGCGGCTGCAGCAGTAAAGCAGGCGCTGCACCGGACCGTCTTGGTGAAGAGGGAGCTGAGCCGGAAGGCAAAGCTCTCAATTTACCACTCGGCCTACGTTCCTACCCTCACCTATGGTCACGAACTCTGGGTCGTGACCGAAAGGACAAGGTCGCGGCTACAAGCGGCCGAAATGAGCTTCCTCCGTAGGGTGGCCGGGCTCAGCCTTAGAGATAGGGTAAGGAGCTCGGTCATCAGGAGGGAGCTTGGAGTCGAGCCGCTACTCCTTCGCGTCGAAAGGAGTCAGCTGAGGTGGTTCGGGCATCTAATTAGGATGCCTCCTGGACGCCTCCCACTGGAGGTTTTCCAGGCACGTCCAACTGGGAAGAGACCCCGGGGAAGACCCAGAACACGCTGGAGGGATTACATCTCCCAGCTGGCCTGGGAACGCCTCGGGATCCCCCAGAATGAGCTGGAACATGTTGCCGGTGAGAGGGAGGTCTGGGTCAGCCTGCTTGGCCTGCTGCCATCGCGACCCGACCCCGGATAAGCGGAGGAAAATGGATGGATGGATGGATGGTTGGTGGTTGTTTGGTTCTGGCTTAGTATCTCATAATATTGTTTTACCGTTAGCATGTATCATGTATAACCTTTCACATTTTATTTTGTTTTTGTTTTCTAGCCTTCCAGAGTCCATACATCAAACCACAGTGAAAAGAAGAAATATAAAAAAAAGCACACCAAAATATTGAGATTTAAGCTTAGAATTATGACCAAATGAGGGGGTGGGGGAGTGTGTGTGTGTGTATATGTGTGTGTATGGAGGGGGGGGGTCAGTCTGGCCTACAAAGACAAGATAAACCCAAGCTGGTAACCCCATTTCCCTTCCATCTGTTGATAGCAGTTCAGTTGTCGAGCATGGCTGCAGTCACCCGGACCTGGCAACCCATCCCCCAAGCCCTCTTTCTCTGGCTGACTGCACAGCTGTGTTGCGTTTGGATTAGGCCAAGAATAAAACAGGAAGTAGAAATTAAACAAAAGCTTAAACACACACAGAGAGAGAGAGAAACACACTTACACACACAGGCAGTGCAAGTTACCAAAGACTCGGCAGCAGCAGCAGCAGCAGCACGAGTGACGGCCAGTGGAAAAAGTGCACACACCCACACACACACACACACACACACACGCGCAGAACCATCGCACATACACAAATATACTAGAGCATGAACAAAGTCGTACTCTGCCTCCCACAGACTCGCATAAGCCCGGGCAGGACCACAGGCGTATCATTGCTCTGTGCCCACACTCATGCTCACACATATGGTCTTTTTACGTATGCTAAGCGCCTCTCTGCCTCTATACTCCCCTCTTCACGGTGGTCTGAGGAAAACTAGCAAACGCGCTCAATCAGTCTCGGAAGCAGGCCAGTGTAACGTTGCAGGTATGGGAGTGTGAGATTATATTCATAACACAAATGTCTATGAATGAGATGAAGACAACATGAACTCTGATTACCGAGCGAGCACACTTCTTTTCTTTACAATTAGTCCACCACAATAAAGCTGGAATCCCATCCAGCGCTTGTCGGAAGACAAATATTAAAACAATCACTACTTTCATCAGCACATTATTAAACATATGAAAACCTTATGGTCAAAAGCAGCAGGAGACTCATTGACACTAACACTAAAAATAATATATTAGGTGTTGGATGTTCTCACTCTGCTGTCCTTTGACATTTTAGCTTTTCAAAGTGTCACTATCTTATCTGCTGTGAACTTGCTTCAGCTTTTAGCGAGACCTCTGTGTGTGTTTTTTTTCTTCTTTTTGTGTGAATGCACACAGGAACTATGGTGAATGAGGAAGTGCAATTGGTAAGAAGAAGGACAACACGTAGCTGTACGCACACATGAAGCAACAGTTGAGCTGGCAAGGTGCACTTTAATGGAATATCCATTGAAGTGCCTCTCGTTGGACCAACTGTTAATGAATTTACGGTAAATGTTTTCAGATGTTATTTTTACTGTCAAGACCTGAGTCAACTAATGAGTCACACCAGCTCTGTTTTTTCAGTGTGTGTGTGTGTGTGTGTGTGTGTTTGTTGACATGGATATGCCAGCATGCTTGTCAGTCTCTGTGTGTTTATGTGCGTCTTCATGAATAAGAGAAGCACATGGAAACACTTACTGTATTGCTGTCGCTGCTGACCCCACCCCTTCCTCAACACACACAAACACACACACACACACACACACACACACACACACACACTGCTTATTCTCTCTATGTGATCAATGCAGAGCCCATATGTGTCCATTGTACTGAAAAGCCCTCAACATGCAGAGCCAGAGGCAAGAAAACACGGAGAGAAGCCTATCAGCTATACCAGCGAGCTCTACATACATACATCCAGCTCACATGCACACACACACACACACATTTCTACAACAGGAACTTGCATTGTGTTTAGGAAACCCAGTAGTGAAAAGTGCTTTTGCTGCAGGGCTTTTATGTACATCTGTGTGTGAAAAACACGAACTTACGAGTCAGTGTGCTCATCAGACTTTACTTTGACAGGCTTTGTTCTCCACCTGACTTTTACCCTGAAATCTTAGAGCCGGCATAATCCTTCCCCCGAGCCTCCTCCTACTCCTCTTCGCTCTCTTCCCTCTCTCCATCTAGTGTCACCGTGAGGCTAATATGAGGCATATGTGCTGCTGATGACAGTCTCTAATCCTCACGCCTTTGACTGATAGTTACCCGCGCACTCCTCATCCCCATCTCATCCTCGTACACCGAGAACAAGGGAGGGAGACACCAGCGTGTCGGCTGATACCCTGCTCAGCCTCCGAGTCCCCCTCCGCTCTCATTCTCTCCCAGCTGAGAGTCATTATCTGAAATGACTGATGTGAGAGCGGCTGATGGACAAGACCGATATTAGTGTTTGGGGCTGGAGAGTGAAAGTCAGAAAATGGTACTGAAGACTTTCAGAGTTTCAGAGTTTGGCTTCAGGGTTTTACAGCTCGTAAGATGAGGTTCATTTTTTTTATTTGTTCCCATCACAGTGACTCTCATTTGATCACCTTCAGCCAGTAATGCATCAAGAGACCTTTCTGCATCTTTCTGCAGTTCAGGTCTTCCCGTGGGTTAAAGTTAGCCTTTGTGCAATAGAAGCAGACTTGTCTGTGTGGAGCGATGTGGAGACTGTATCTCTCCTCAAATGAAATAAACATAAATACCATATTTCCATCAAGTTTTCTACATGATGTTCCATGTAGTGACTATTGACTATTTCTTGGCCGGACACAGTGACTTCCTAAAGTCTTCAGTGGTTGCCTGGAAACCACACAGAGATAACAAGACTGATTTTGTTTAACCTTTGGACAAAGCCAGGCTAGCTTTATGCTAAACTAATAAGCATATTTCCCAAAATGTCAAACTATTCCTTTAAACAGTTGCCCAGATAGTACGTCGGTTTCCTCTCAGATTAAAGATATCGAATTTTGTGAATTCTGTGTCAGCCAAAACGTCTCTTTGTCTAATCTATTCAACAGTATGGTATGCATTCATTAAAACCTTCCTTCCTGTCTGCAGATGTCTACGGGTAAAGCTATTTTTTTCACCATATTGGCCGATACCCCTGGAGAAGCAGTGTGCGATGGAAATTTCTGGAGTGTGTGTGTTTCATACTTCGTACAAACAAGTGACATACTTTCTGGAGGCCGAGTGGACGTCAGTCACGGGAGATGTCCATCCTCTCATTCAGATCCTGCCAGTCAACCAGCCACTCAACCAGCCAGCCAGAGCTTTTTAAAGGGCCTGTGATTTGACCGAATCCCTTGTGTGTGTGAGGGGGGGGGGGGGATTAGGATTAGCAGCTGTTTCCCCTCAAACACTGGAGAAGATACGCTGCAGCTACACCACGCTGATGGCAAATTAATAGATGAACAGAACGTGCGTTATGTGCAGATAATGTGCTAAAGCTCCTCGTTTCATAAATAGTGGGTGAAGGTGTCCTTTTCTTGAACCCGGCTGTGTGGATCTGCTGTCACACACACACACACACACACACACACACACACACACACACACACATACCGAGAAGCAGGGAGGGAGAAGCAAAGGCATATTGCGGCCGTGAGAAAGGTTTAAAACATCATCACTTTAATCTGGGTGCACAAAGCCAGCTACAGATTATGCTTCTGCCTCTCAAGCGATTCTGCTGCAGATCCGGTTTAGATGACCCCCGCTAACACCCTCAGAGACAGGGGCTTTTAACCCCAAACAAACACTGATAGCAAGCAGCCATCAAATGAGAACACACAGCGTGCACACACACACACACACATGATATCCACATCCATGCACCACAGCATCCCAAATACACATACACACAGAGGACACCCATAGCACATGCTCACAGCCGCAGACAATAACAGATAAACACACCGGCTTATGTCGGTTCCACTAGCGACCATTTAAGCAAGACACGAAAAGCCCAGACTGTTGCGTGGCTAACAGGTTTTAAGGTTAAAAATGACACAATTGCTGGTGTGAAGAGACAGCACACAATGTGGCCGTCCCCGAGACTGTCACAGAGAACACCTGAAGCGAGGATGGCTCAGCGGTGATGCTGTCAACATATAAAAAAGGGCACAAATGCTCGTGTGAATTATTGAAAACTTTGCTGAATCTCCTCCACTTGTGAACCTGTGTTACCTGTAATAATGGAGCTAAAGCACCCCGACGTAACACGCAGAGTTTTGGCTTGTTTAAACTGCAGCACCAACCACACAATTAGCTCCCTGTGAGTTAATGACTAGTCTTCTCTATCGCTTATAAAAACCCAAAGGCCACATTGAATGCAGAGAGAACCCAATTCAACCCTGTCTGGCATTTCTGTCCCAATATTGAACTATTTCAGCTCACATGATTGACCCACTCTGCGTAATTTACAATATATATATATATTTTTTTTAAAAAGCTATCTCATTTATATTTAATGAGAAATATGCATTATTTAAAGCTATCTACATTGAACTAGAACTTAACCTTTGCTAACGAGAGACGGAACGGAAATGGAAAGAGGGAGAAAGCGGGACGCTGGACAGAAAAAGGATATGAAAATTGAGCGAATTTGACGGCGGTTCACCACAATACACTCGAGACCTGAAGGATGAGTCAGAGAGGAGATGGCCGTATCAAAGAAAATTGTGAGAGCAAAAGACATTAGAGGAAAGGTTTCAAGCTCAAGTAGCATTCTGGTTGAACTTAGCTCACGATTTTGAACACAGAGAATAACATTTGAACAATGTCATTGTATCTCAATCAGCCTCAGGAGCACCGAAGCTCATGGAAAAGTTACTCTCTGGCGAGACAACGCTGTGTTTTTTCTTTCGCCTGTTTTTGCTCAACATTTCATGTGAGCCTCGATCTAATTGGTCTCACCCCCCACTCCACTTAAGCCATTCGTGTCTTTACGTTGAGCCGATGTGGCAGATTTCGTTCTCTTTTACACTTTTACAATTGTAAAGCTTAACCACTCAAACCGCATTGGAAAATGTCCCCACACCCTTAAATAACAGTTACGTATGTGTGTGTGTGTGTGTGTGTGTGTGTGTGTGTGTGTGTGTGTGTGTGTGTGTGAAAGAGGGCGAGAAAGAGGTAAAGAGAGTGAGAGCACACCCTGATGTTTACTGTCTCCAAATAAAGACTGATGGCATGTGCGCACGAATACAGTATGTGTGTGTTTGGAAAGCTACATTCTTAATTTGTGACATCTAACGCATGACATGAAAACGTGCAATCAGCTCCTGCAGTCGAGATGTTAAAAACTGCCATATCTAAATAAATGTCAGTGCATCCAGATACATGTGGGACACACACACACACACACACACACACACACACTCACATACACCACCTGTGACATTGCCACTCGTTTCTGCGCGAGCTCCAGTACAAGTCAGATAAATCACGCCGAGAGAACGTGCCTTAAAGCTGCCGTGTGTTCATTCTGCGACACACAAAAGCCAGATTTGATTAGATTGAATATAAGGCAGCAGAGAGATGGTGCACAGTATCATCTCTCATCTCTGTGACGCCTTACATGTCCTGATGCAATACAGGAGACGTAAACACGCCATTTCACATCATCACAACTAACCCAACATCACGCTCTTTCTGCAGGATTTCAACCGTGACAGAGACCTCCATCAGATAGAAAATGACAAAGTGCTGAGGTTTTCATGTCTTTTCACTTCCTCTGTGATTTCTTGAGAGAGAGAGAGAGAGAAAGAGAGAGAGTGTGTGTGTGTGTCTGATAAAGTGAGAAATAGAGGCCCTATCTATACTTGAACACTCACCACTACCACAAATAAGTGAGTGTGATTCATCACTTCCTTCCCATTTAAGCACGAAGAGTGCAACACCGGAGGGTGTAAACCAAACAACACAGTTCAGAGCACCACGCCCCTCTGCACGGTTGCACTATACATGCACCTGCACGCCTCTATCACACACAGCATGGTTATTTTTGACTTGATATGAAGAGCATTTCGTATGTAGTAAATCAGCTTTTCTAGTCATTCAAGTGTATGTGTGAAGCTTCTCCGTGTGCTTGTGTGCAGTATGTGTTGTGTGTGACAGGGCCTCCAAAAAGTTCTGCTTTCGACCTCTGGTGCCATCTGCTAGTGACAGGGCAGAAATGCAAATCAGATGCAGTCAGATAATACACCACGCTCGCTCCCTTCATTAGAGCAGCCTACAGAAATAAACTAGGTCAGACAGACCAGCAGCCAGCTGTGTGTGTGTGTGTGTGTGTGTGTGTGTGTGTAATAAGGCACATGCGCCTCTCTTTGTGTGGGGAGACAGCTATACGTGTGTGTACGTGTGTATGCGTGTGTGGGGGATGGGTTTCCAGTTAGCAGTGGGGGTTCATAATATCCTTACTTGTGTGATAATGCACCCTGAACAGTCCCCAGTAACATGGAGACAAAACGGCAGCTCATCCAGTCAGCACTCCTTCAAAGATGTCAGACAGAGAAGGCCCTTCTGGGCCCTGTGACGGGGCGAAGGAGCTGGGTGACAAATAGCGGCTCTTATCTGAGGCTGAAATTAGCCACAGCCCGAGCACAACTGATAGGGAGAGCGTATTAAACTCTCGAAAAACGAACCACCCGGGAGGGTGATGCAACGCAGAGGCAACGCTGGCGTAATGCAGACAGATGCGTCCTCCTCTCTCATATCGCTGCGACGCCTCTGAATTATGAATGAGCCCCCGCGTGCACCTCTTCAATGCAAAAGCCTTGTCCTCTTCACGCTCACAATATGCTGTTTGTTTTTCGCTATAACGCCTCGCACTCAAAACACGGCCTCCCCGTCGTCACTGTCGGTTGTGCTAAAAAGTCTTAAATGAAGGTTAAACGGAGTATTTCAATCACCTTTGTCTGAGGACAGTCAAACAGCGCGCATAGCAGACATGCAGGCTTATAGGTGCTGATCTGAGACAATTAGATTGCTTGCTATTGCATTTGAGGGGCTGAACTGATTTAGGATTTACAGGCAACTTTCTGGCAAATGCAGTTTTTTGATCTAATTATTGACTGTAAAGCTTCAGTTCCGTGTCCTTCTATGTGGTTGCAGCCTGATGCTGCAGGATATTCTGTAAGTTTGTCGTATTTTTTAAAAATCATGCTGCACAAAAAGACATATAAATAAGAATGTATTTACCAAAAAAGACTTGATGCACGTCTTTCATAAATTCATCACGAGTTTTAAATCTTGTCAGAAAATAAATCTAGATTCCAAACCAGGCATGTCAGGTTTCTTTGACTCATTACATGTGATACACATTGAGCAATATGAGCTGAATAATAAATGACTGCGTGCCTTTCAGAATACTTTCAAACGCGGGCCTTCTATTTATAGACGCTCAAACATTTCCTTCTCCAGCTTTCTGTTTTCTTTCTTCCTCCAACTGATTTCAGGCACAGATTGTAAATTTGGTCACAAGGGAGGGTCAGTGATTCTCGTTTCCTGCCGCTTGGTCCTCTTTTCACCAAAATGAGTCTCCGCTCGCTGAATGCTTCTCGAGTTCCTCTGAGGTATCTGCAGCCGCTCGGTTGTCTTTATCTGCGTGTGTATGAATCGCTGCGTGCTCACACCAGCTCGTGATGTGCATGTGTGTGCAGCGTGGCATGTGTCTGTAGGCATGTGAGTGTGATGCATGAAGTCAGATGAAAAGGTGACATGAGATGAAAAGGTTAATATTTTCCAGGCTGGTGGGTGGGAGGTGATAGCCATGTGTGTTCATGTGTGTAAGTGCTGGCTGTGTGTGTGTGTGTGTGTGTGTGTGTGTGTGTGTGTGTGTGTGTGTGTGTGTGTGTGTGTGTGTTTCTGTGTGGGTGAAATAGAATAGTTTCGTGTTCTCATCTCACTGTTTTTTTCTCTCTGTTTGTTTGACTATCTGAACACAAAGTTGTTGAACATTTTATCGTATTTCTCATGAACTATTGCACACGAAAAGAAATCCGATGCTCGTATCTTGTGACTGTTTATCACTGTCTTTTGATTCTAATCCAGATGCGACATTTCTGAACATGTTCTGTTATTAGAATAACAAAGTGAAAGGATTGTGCAGCCCTGTGCAAAGTGTATCCACTCGCTGGAAGTCAGACGATGTAGATCAGCGTTTCCCAACCTTTTCTGTCATGTAGCACCACGGTTCTGTACAGAGGAACTTAATTAACCCTCCTTCGACGCCACCGTTTATATTCCGAATGTTACACTTGTGAAAATGTAATACAATACAATATTTTGCACTTTCCATTATTAAGTAGTTTTGGTTTTAGTTTGCATTTGTAATACTACTTGAAGGAGCAGAAGCTGGATTATCAGCCATGTATCCATTACTTTTAACCATTTCAACCTTAAATCCACCAGTTTCAACTGTGTAATCATTACTCAACTGCAGTTTCAACTTCTCTCCTCGCTATGACCATGTTAGTTTTCACACATTCTCAATATTGTGTTACAGCGTTACAGTTCACTTAATATTGTATATACTTTTTTTGTTTAAACAAATGTTAATACCACGTACTCCCTGGCAGCGGCGGATGCAGCCTTGACTGAGAATCTCTGATGTAAACCTCAGAAACGAGGTTAAGGGGAATGAGAGGAGCACAGACGTATAAAACGTTCATTTATTCTGCACGAGGGCGGACTCAGAAATAGGAGAGGGGTTGTCCTCGAGGTCAGACGCCCTTTCATGTTATGGTTGAGACGAACAACAAACGGCTGGAGGACGGAGAGGACAGGTAAAGGGCAACACAGGCAGGCTTGGACTCAGTTTGTCCCGGCCTACAGGCTCGGCTCAGTCTCTCCCTGCTGCCGCTCTGTTTTCATTAAGTCCCTAACTGGATTTTCCAATATCAATAGTCCCAATAAATCCATCTCTACGGGACATTCAACGACATTATTCTTGTCTTTCCTCTGTGCTGGGGGAAAAGCGCTCGGCACAGTTGGGAACAAGACGTCCAATCTGCACTCCTCGCCATTGTCTTCCCCACCAGACAGCCCCAGTGAATGAATGCTCTCGGCCAAATCCCCCTTCCATGTGCAGACGCCGACTCCCTTGCCCACAGATGCGCTCGACTCCAATTAGGCAGACCGCTGGACGTGTTGCGAGGGGGGGGGGGGGGGGGGGGGGGGGGGGGGGAGTGAAATCTCTCTGCACAGACATATCGTCTTGTGGCAGCTTTACAGATTCACGTCTTTTCATCTAGTTTGTCTGCATGTGTGTATGCTGGTGCTGAGGGAGAGAAAGACAGGGAGATCGTGTAGTTGCTGCTGACGATTTAGCGATGAACACAATCCTTACTTTTAATGTAAGGCACAAAGCTGCACTCAAAGAAATGTCTGACTATCAGAGAGAGAGTGTGTGTGTGTGTGTGTGTGTGTGTGTGTGTGTGTGTGTGTGTGTGTGTGTGTGTGTGTGTGTGTGTGTGTGTCAGTGCTGCAACATGTTGCACGGCTTTGCACAGCCCTGCTGCTCGTGCAGTTACAGAGTGCACAGTATGCTTCAGATCTACAGAACTTGCTGAGCATTCCCCCTGAGACGTGCGTCATCAGCACAGAGGTTATTTCCTGTAGTTGAAGAGCAGCATGAGTCTCTTCCTGTTCTGTGTGTGTGAAGAAGAAGCATCAGGTTAGTCCCCCCCCCCCCCCCCCCCCCCCCTGTCCCAGTTTCTTCTCTACTGGTCACATTACGAGGCAGACAAGCGATTCGCAGTAGACATCTTGTCCTTATTTCGTCTTTCACTCTTAAAGAATTCAAGATATCCCAAATAGAGATATCCCTGTCTGAATAATCCAATACCACGCCTTCAGCTTCTGAACAGGAGCCCCGCATATACCGCCAGTCTCACCAGTCTGATTCTTTTTAAGGTGAATGTTTCAAATATTCACTTTGAGGCAGACTCAAGTGAGAACTGTCACGGTGGTTATGTTTCAATGTCAAGTCGCAGCAGTATAGCTTCTGTGAAGTGAAAGAGCGAAGCCGATCCCTTTGGAAGTATTCACCATTACGCTCAGTGCATTCATGGGTTGTGATGACTACCTGTAGGCCTCGACGCTTCGGCTCTATAAAAGGAGTGCTCCAGCTCAAGTTACAGAAGAGACATAACTTTATGGAAGAAAATATCAAATATGAAGCGCTCATTCCTCAACATGCATGACATTTGAAATGAAGAGATGCATCGTATACTTTAGAGGTGGGTATTTCAACGTGGCACTGACATGCACGCAGTAACATTTCTGGAAAACATTTGATTTTTGCTTTGCTGGTTATTCAGAGTTTCAGGTTAACACTGTTGTGACCCAATTTCCCCCAAAAAAGACCCAGTGCATCGTGATTATAGTTAACCAAATCTATGAAACCGACTATATTGCAATACAGCATTAATGAACTTCAGCACGCAGAATCAATCACGACCATAGAAGTGTTCTGTCTTTCCGTCTGGCGCTTCTTTTACCCAACCAGAAGAGCTGTTACCTTCTGCTTCATCGGCTCATCTCCTCCCTCCTCTTCTGTGTCTCCGGGGAGGCTCTGCAACACGGTCCCTTCCAGCAGCTTCCTCCTAACAACAAAAAGATTGTCTTATTCCATTTTATTTTTCCTCCCCTCCATCTCAGTGGAGCCATTACTTTGCCTTATTCTGCATATGAGCTGGGGGGGCGATGGGAAGGCGGAACAACATTGGCCGTGGATGACAATGTTCTTTCCACAGAGCTGAAATCTACGAGCTGCACTTTTCTGCTGGTGGTTTTGCAGCTATTTGGTTTTGTTGCAGTTCAGCAGAGTGGAGGAGAGTCGTGCTCTCATTGTGGCCTACTGGTAACAGTTGTATAGGCCGTTGTTACATTAAGCAGTAGCCCACTCAAAACAGAGAACGAGCAAACTAAATACAGGAGCTTGTGCCAAGAAGACCGTGTCCAACTCATCCACTTATTTATCCTCAAAGCTAGCGGCTCTGTGAGGAAGTACTCTGGTACTGTGGTACTTTGAGCTAATGCTAACGTCAGCCTGCTAACATTCTCACGATGACAACGTTAACAAACTGATTTTGTACAAAGTTGATGATGTTCAGCATTCAGCTGAGATGGATGGGAATGCCATTAGCTTTGCACACATTTGCTCATCAACTTTGAGAAACAAAGATTTGACCCGGTGATGGCACTGTAGTTGATAAGTCCTGTCCGTCCGACAGTTGTGGAAACACTTCACTCAAAGAAAAGAAAGGTCAGGGAATCACCAAACGCATTAGTATTCATCCTCTGGGGGCCACAAATGTCTGTAATAATTTTAATTTCATTGGTCATCCAGCCAATGGCTTTTGAGACGGAACCGACCCTGCCACACTGCCATGCTGCTTGGGTGGCTAAAACAATTAATTCATGACTTTCTAAAACACCTGTGTGTGTGTGTGCGTGTGTGTGTTAATTTTGCTCTGTAAGTGGGCCAAATGAGCAGGCAGCAGACTGGTACAAATCCGACACCGGGACTCCCTGGGACTACAAAGGCCTGAAATTTGATACACTTGCAAAAACAACCAAATCCCACAGGAGTTCTCCTTCAAGTTAAGTTCTTATTCCCCAGCCAAATACTTTTTTTCCTTCGCTTTTGTTCAAAGATAAATTTACTGTTAACTACACTTGGCGGAGATCAAACAAATATGGCGGGTTTTTTTTTAGGGGTATGAGGTGGATGTGTGAGGCATTCATTTCTTAGTGGCACAGACAGAAAGCATTTCCTGCTACAGAAATGGCTTGTATGGCACATTAAGAACATCATTAATTCACTCCACAGTAACTTTATAAATCAAAGAGTGAGATTGCAATGATTCATGTGTTATTATGGCACCAGGGTTGCAGCTATCCAGCTGTGCTGTGCTTTGCTTACCTACATAACCTTTTTTATATCTTTATTGTGCTGATTCCCTGTTCAGGAACAGAGAAAAAAAAGACAGAAATGAGTCAGTAACTGGTCGTGCTGATATGGCAAAGATGCATGTTTTTACACTTTACAACTGGGTGCTGACAACACAATTAAAGTATGATTTAAAAGGAATGCATTACAAACATAATTCAGGCAGGTAAGCTCGGTAGTTTGGGTCCAGGCCGTTTTTGTTGTACAGAACATCTGCTGTTAGTATTGAATCTTTTAAACACTCTCTAGTTTGAATATATGTGACTATGAATTCGACTTTAAGCAAACTCCTCCAGCCTTCATCCCTTACAAAGAGCAATATCACCCCCCAGTGGCACAATCTGAGGTGACAGTGAGTTTGAGGCCTATTAACCAGATCCATTGCTGCCATTGAGGTACTTTACATTCTGCAAGTAGAGAAACACATGCACACGTGGTGCATGTTTTGAACTTGGTTACTTTTAGGGCCTACAAAAATAGTCGATAAAAGCCCTAGAAACACATTCCTAGTATCATCTAGAGGGCTTTGAAACACAATTTAGAACATGTTGGTAAAAAAAAAGTACAGTCAGTAGACAATAAATAAACAGCTAACTGACTAACGCCCTTTCTAATGCCCTGTATATGGCCCTAATGTGGGGGGTTTCCAAAACACAGAGATATTGCATTACATTTGGCAATGATGATAACCACATACAGCATAAATTAAGTTGTATCATAACATACAGTTGTGAACATACAGTAGAAACCCCCACAGAGCTGTTGACTACAGGCTATATTGTAAGCAGACATAGGCTACTGGGGTAAATGCACGATTCGTAGTCTACTGGTGTCAGGAACTGAGAAAGCAGAAGGAAAGACAGTGAGGGGGGGGGGAAAAGTCCCATCTTGAGCCGCCGCCCAGTTCGCACGTCCTACACCAGTTATATCATTCTACCAAGTAGCAGCAGGATGGATGCCGCTTCAAGCAAGTTCTCCGTGTGGTTTATCGTCTTTGTGTTGCTCTCGAGCCATGTGTATGCGTAAGTACAGTGACACAGACAACTGATGTGAAGTGTGTGAGCTCGAAGTTACGCGGTATGTTACAGGTGTTACGTAGAAATCTGTAAAGCTGGCGTTAACTAACGTTATCCCTGGATCGTGTTCCCGTGGTCTCTCGGTCAACGTTAACAGTTTAATTTGGGTTAACGCTTCATTCGTAGTTAGAGACGACTGATAAGGTTTGGGGAAAAGCTGTGGGTAGAGATATATATATTAAATATAGATATATGTGGTTTTAAGGCTTAGGCGGGGCTCGAGTGAGCTTACTTTCACTTTCGTTTTTGTCGCTTCCTCTTGCAGGGCGGAGGGGCTCGAGAGCAGCAATCCCTGCGTCGATGGGACGTACAATAACAGCGGAAGGAGATGTTGTCGGTGTAGTACAGGTAGGTAGTGGTTAGGCTGTATGTGTAGAAGTTCACTTCCAACCTAAATAATGTCTTGAACATCAGTTCACACGTTTTGCAGCCTTCTTTAATGAAGAGGACGGCAAATAATCAAGTCTGGTTACAATGTGATTGACAGACTCATTATATAGTGCAAGAAAACAACATTTTGATGCAGGGCCCTTTGACATGACAGTGCCTCGAGAAAAGGTAAACAAAAAAAAAAAAACAGGAAGTTTTCCCTGAACATTTCAGTTTTTATTGTGCAATAAATTAACCACAGAGTACCTGATGCACATGTCATGGTCCTTTGGGCCCTTGTGGTCTGGGGCCCCTGGGCAGTATTTCATGACGTAATACGTCCCAGCCTCTGTAAACTCAACCTGTGAGGTAGGTCTACATCGTACAAGTGAGTGGAACTTTTGTGTTGTTGGACAGAGGCCCATCACGCAAAACCTTTAGTCACTGCAGACTGACAACATGCATTTTAAGATGTTTTTTCTGGAAAAGTGGTACAGTATCGGCTAGAATATGTTTGTATGTGGCTTTCTGTGAAGGTGTGTAAATCATGGGCCATGTGTCTCCATACTGTAGGTCAGTACGTGAAGGACCACTGCACTACGGATCTACAATATGGCAAATGCGAAAGATGTCCTCGAAAAACTTACAGCAGTCAGCCTAATAAACTAAAGTCCTGTGAGCCCTGCACATCCTGCAAAGACACCAATGGTATATAACAGGACATCACTGTTTCGTTTATTTTTTTTAGTTCAAAGCCATGTGAAGTTTGGTCGGCCCCTCTAATGTCAGTTGTGTGGTTTTACCGTCCTTTTAGCCAATCTCGAGGAGAAGGAACCCTGTACCTCTGCCGTTGACGCTAAGTGCCAGTGTAAACAGGATCACTATTGCAGCAGTGGCACAGAAACATGTAGACTCTGCAACCCTTGTAAAGAGTAAGTTCTGCTCCTTCTAATATCCCTAAACTAGAAGATGTATATATAGCTTCTTAAAAACAGGGTCACAGCGTGTTTATTGACCTGTCCCCCCATAGACTGCCAGCAGAATTTTAAAGAAATAATACATTTTCTCTCACTCATTCTTTCTTTTCTTTTGGTTAAAGGTGTCCGGAGGGCATCAAACTAGCCTGTTCAGCCCACAATAACACAGTCTGCAATGACAAAATCGAAGGTTTGGTTTAGTTTTGCATCATTTCACCATGATGGTCTCGGTTCGGAGATTGCCATGTAATTTATAAACAGAAGTGTTATAATTTTGTTTGTGCTAAAATATAATGTGTTTTTTGTGTTTCAGAGGTAAATAACAACGGGGTAATAATCGGCGTAGGATCACTCATTGGAGTTCTCTTAGTTGCTCTTTCTGCATATTGTATATGGAAATGCTACCGTGAGTATTTCTCAACTGTATATATATATATATATATATATATGTAGAGGACACTAGAACCTCGTGTGTTTCTCAATAAAACTAGGAAAGTTCAGGAATATTACCTTGAGTTTCTGTTCACGTTCAAATCAAATGCTTTTGTATCTACTCAATAATATATGTGTGTCTTTTTCATGATTTATCTCATTAGGGAAGAGAACTTTAACCCAGAGATTTAACCCAGACCAACTGACAAGTGCTGCTGATGTGGTAAGTTATTCTCCAGATGTATCTCTTTCATTCCGTTTATAACCCTCTGACCAGCTGTTAAGACGTTTGTCCGTTGTCCTGTTTTATCTCTCCTCTGTTGTCACACGTGTACACATGTGCATGTATGATAAACACTTTTCTGTCTCTCCTCTAATGTTGACATAGCTGCCCCTTTCTATGGGAGGTGCAGGTTAGTTGTCTGAAACCTTTGCTGTCCGCGTTGGTGTCATTGCTCTGTGTCACTTCTACTGTGCTGTGGCGTGTTTGTAAAGCCTGTGTAAGCAGTTTGTTATTTTATCACTGTGGAGTTAAATTACTACTAAATTAACATTCATGCTTCTTCTGTTTCACAGGAGATGCAGCCTCTTAAAGGTAAGAAATGCCCCAGAAGTCATTTTTGTATTAATGCAATATCGGACCTTTAATTGAATCACTGAAAACATTTAAGATGTGAGCAGCGATTTAGAGGTCTGGAAACAGGCCAGATTGGTGTTTTTTTGTCCACTAGAATCAAAATGCCTTTATCACATTAATCCCCACTTTCCCTGTCTTTAACGTAGCTCCAGTGGTTGACCTCCAGCGTCACGTCCCTGACATTGCAAAAGAGCTTGGTTGGAAGGATATGCAGGATGTAGCAAGGCGCAGCGGAATATCAGAAAAGGATATTCAGTCTTGTCGACTGAACCACCGTGATGATAGTCAGGAGCAGACAATTCAACTACTAAACATCTGGCTGGAGAAGGAGGGAAAGGAGGCTTCAAAGAACTTGATCCGAATCCTTGAACAAAATGACAAAAGGGCCACAGCAGAGACTGTGATGAAAATATTGTCTAGCTCACAACATCCTGCTTGAATGTGTCTATTGTGAGCACTTTTTAAATATTTGCAGTGCTGTCGGTATGAATTATTATTTTGAACTCAGTTTGTCAGTCTCTCTGTCTGTACTTGAACTTTGTGTTGGGGTCTGACATCGTGTGCTTAGAACAAAGACTCAGCTTTCACCATGTGGCTATTTAATTAAAAAAAATGACTTGGGCCTGCTTGTTCAGACAAAAGCCTGATTTGAGTTTAAGACAACACCAACCCCCCCGGGAAACGTTTTCACACCTACGTGTGAAATCTTCATCCCAACAAAACTGGGGTCCCAGTGGACAACAGACACAGACACCCCAGGACTTCCTGTGATGCAGCTCTGCCTGTCCCTGGAACGACAAAACTCTCCGTCCCATCCAGCTCTTGGCCCTTCCCATCTGACTCGCGTCGGTGTAAGGAGGCAAGAACACAGCTTTGCTGCTTTTAAAAGAAAATCCTCGGCTACAGTATTCATTTTTGTTTTACAAAGTCCATTTGTGCCACAGCTTGTATTGTGTATTAAACCTCATTAAATGTATTTTTAGGAAACATTTCACTGTTGGCTCCTAATATGTTGTGAGTGGTCTATTGTCTATTGCTCATAGACAGATTTTTCTGTTCAGTCGTCCTTGCCTAATCTTAAAACCAGAATACCACAGACCATCTTCATAGACAACTAATACACTTCTACTGCCCTTTCCTTGGCTTGTTGCACTAACTATATCTATAGTCATTTAATAAATCCCACATTTAAAGGCAATTCTTGTGAAAATCATACTCTATAAACTAAAATATTGGCCAAGTGTTACTTATAAGTACTTAGAAATGTGTATCTGTATTGTTACTGCTATTTTACGCTCTTATTTTGTAACAAAGTAACATTACTGCACCCCTTAATACTTGGAATGCTGATTCAGCATGACATGTTGAACTATTCCTTGAAGTACATGTTTTAATGTAGTATGTTGAGGTATTATAACTGCAGCATAAGTGCAACCGACAGTGACTGACTTCTGCAAATATTATTATTCAGACTGATTTGAGCTCTAATCAGAATACCGGATCACATCAAGCAAAACACATTTGCATGTCAATGTGCACACCATTCATAACATGTTCGCAGCCTTAGACTGTATATAACAGGTCACAGCTCTATTTGGGATGAAGAGGGGGTAACTGGGCGGTGTCTGTCCATGGGTGGAGCGCATAGGCAGGAAATAAGTCAAGAGCTGCGAAATAGTTTCCCTCGTTCACACGAGTTTTTCATGAGGCCGCTTTCACCGGAGAGAGCCGCCAACATACGTTTATCACCATGGCCTTAGACAGAGAGCAGCACAAAGGTAGGTTTAGCACCGCTTCCTCACACTTTAATCTTATTAATGCACTTCTCTTCACGTTTACACCAACGAAGAGCGAGTTCAAAGTCGTTAAACATGCAAATGAGATGGAAATGGAATGGAAACGTTTTAATTGTCGCTTTTTTTTGCTTCAATGCTTAACACGAGAGCTACTACAGAGCCCAGTGTGTTAGATGTAAAGTGACACGTGTGTCAGAAATAACGTTTTTTTTTTTTTGCTGCCGCGACATTTCCGTGATGAGCGGATTACTATTGTGTTGCTGAGACAACAGAGGCGGTAACCGTTGGCAGTGTGTGTGTGTGAGACGTCACTGTACACCGTTACGTCATAGTGGGTGTTTCAACTTCACATTGAGGCCTTCTAATGTACTTACAATAAGTGCAAAAGTACTCCTTATTGCTACTTTTACTCAAATAAAAGTAGCAATATCACGTGTCAAGTATGCTATTTCCTGCTTTCAAAATGACTACCCTACAAAAGTATTTGCATCAAAATAAACTTGCAAAAGTACTCATCATGCATCGTGATCAATTTCAGATTAATTTATGTATTATTATTATTGGCTTTGACTTTTACTGATGCAACAATGCGTACATCACATTCTGTAATATTACATCACAATGTAATAGTTGACTCCTTTTTTTGTATTGATAATCTGAAGTACAATATTACCCTCTGAAATATAGTTGTGTAGAATTCTATTCAGTAATCACTCATGTACCTTTAGTAGTTTTACTGTTACCAGAGTAGTTTTACATAGCGGCCTTAGCACTTAACGTTGTAACTGAAATCTGTTTAAGGAAAATTGAGTAGCACAGGATTCTGGCCTTGTTCATGTGGACTACATGTTCTGTAACACCAGATGATCCCAGATGATTTTTAATGAACTATACTGCACAGGCCTCTCTCTGTCCGGCTTCATGTTTGTTTGGATGGACTGAACCATGTAAGTGTTGGGAAACAGCCCAGTGAGTAAGTCATGGGAAGTTTCCCCGGCTCTGTGGCCGCACATACTCGGCCATTACCGCTGTCATTTTAATGCTCAAGTCTTGACAGAACAGCTCATGCTCTCATGATCTCACAGTGACATCATGATGTACGTGTACTTCCCATTTCTTGTTCACTTAGTTTGCCGAAGGAAGGAAGCCTCAAACACCTTGTATTCCTTTAAAGATTATAATGGTGATGGCTAGATTCAGTCTAACCTCACCAGTGCAGTTGTCTCTTTAGCTTCTACTAAAAGCTTGGAACATAAGCAACAGACTTGTGTAATTTCCTCTTCTCTGCAATATGTTGCAAGAGTTGTCGGTTATCTGACGTCCAGGAAAGAAGCTAATAACGTCAGTGTTTCCCACATTGTTTCACTTACAAGCTGAATTTCATCGTATATATAATCTTTTGGACATTTTCCAGAAAGGGAGGCGGTACTCATTTTATTTTGGACAAAATGTTAACAGGATGTAAATGCTAACAGGCACAATGTTGGTAACTAAAGAGGGTTATCGGAGAAGGGGGACCAAAGGGACTCTTCCTTCCTCCCATGTTGCACAGTCTGATACTGGACGAGTGCGTCACTCCCTGATTCACTCAGCCCACTGCCTCTATATTTAGAGGGACAATCTGTGCTTCCCCCTTGGGTGGAGTGCTTTACAAAAATGTTTATGCACCATGATTTTCATTCATTTTATTCAGCACATCAACACTCATTTTTGCTAAATTCCACTTCCCAAAAAAACCCAAAACAATTTCTGTTTTTTTTGTTTCAGGATCTGAGCTGCAGCTGCCCGGACGTCTGCATAAATGTGCGCGTTAGAAACCAGCTGAAGATGCAGGGGGCCATTGCACGGGTGTGTATGGTGGTGGCCGCTGCCATTTTAAACCACCCCTTGCTCCTTCCTCAAGAGAACGCCACGCTCCCGGACCAGGACGAGGAGCTGATGGCTCGGATGCGGCAGCACGAGGAGAGGCTGGAGATGGAGCGGGCGAGGCTGGAGAAAGAGCTCTCGCAGCCGGACTCGGAGCAGGAAGAAACCAGCTCGGAGGAAGATTACATGTGGTGCTTTTGGAGCGTTGTGTCTTGCGTCGCGTTCTTCGCTGTCGAGGTGGGCATGGTGCAGGGTGGCGCCGACGCAGCAAATCGGCCAGTTGAGGATGAAGACGTGTTTTCTGAGGGGGGATCCGTCACCCCGAGGACGGTGGCGCTGGATAAGGAGGTCCTGAGCAACTTCTGCGACAAATGCACCTACACTTCAGCCCACGAAAACTGGCGGGTGAGGGAGTTCGTCGAGGGTTTTGCGTACGACTTGCTGGATTCGCTCAGGAGCGTGTGTGACAGGCAGGCGGACATGGAAGTCGGGGACTTCGTCGGCATCGGAAGCATGTTCGAGTCGTGGAAGGTGTGCAAGCCGCTGACGTGCGACCTCATAGTGCCTTTCTCTTTGCAATGATTCATGTGTTATTATGGCACCAGGGTTGCAGCTATCCAGCTGTGCTGTGCTTTGCTTACCTACATAACCTTTTTTATATCTTTATTGTGCTGATTCCCTGTTCAGGAACAGAGAAAAAAAAGACAGAAATGAGTCAGTAACTGGTCGTGCTGATATGGCAAAGATGCATGTTTTTACACTTTACAACTGGGTGCTGACAACACAATTAAAGTATGATTTAAAAGGAATGCATTACAAACATAATTCAGGCAGGTAAGCTCGGTAGTTTGGGTCCAGGCCGTTTTTGTTGTACAGAACATCTGCTGTTAGTATTGAATCTTTTAAACACTCTCTAGTTTGAATATATGTGACTATGAATTCGACTTTAAGCAAACTCCTCCAGCCTTCATCCCTTACAAAGAGCAATATCACCCCCCAGTGGCACAATCTGAGGTGACAGTGAGTTTGAGGCCTATTAACCAGATCCATTGCTGCCATTGAGGTACTTTACATTCTGCAAGTAGAGAAACACATGCACACGTGGTGCATGTTTTGAACTTGGTTACTTTTAGGGCCTACAAAAATAGTCGATAAAAGCCCTAGAAACACATTCCTAGTATCATCTAGAGGGCTTTGAAACACAATTTAGAACATGTTGGTAAAAAAAAAGTACAGTCAGTAGACAATAAATAAACAGCTAACTGACTAACGCCCTTTCTAATGCCCTGTATATGGCCCTAATGTGGGGGGTTTCCAAAACACAGAGATATTGCATTACATTTGGCAATGATGATAACCACATACAGCATAAATTAAGTTGTATCATAACATACAGTTGTGAACATACAGTAGAAACCCCCACAGAGCTGTTGACTACAGGCTATATTGTAAGCAGACATAGGCTACTGGGGTAAATGCACGATTCGTAGTCTACTGGTGTCAGGAACTGAGAAAGCAGAAGGAAAGACAGTGAGGGGGGGAAAAGTCCCATCTTGAGCCGCCGCCCAGTTCGCACGTCCTACACCAGTTATATCATTCTACCAAGTAGCAGCAGGATGGATGCCGCTTCAAGCAAGTTCTCCGTGTGGTTTATCGTCTTTGTGTTGCTCTCGAGCCATGTGTATGCGTAAGTACAGTGACACAGACAACTGATGTGAAGTGTGTGAGCTCGAAGTTACGCGGTATGTTACAGGTGTTACGTAGAAATCTGTAAAGCTGGCGTTAACTAACGTTATCCCTGGATCGTGTTCCCGTGGTCTCTCGGTCAACGTTAACAGTTTAATTTGGGTTAACGCTTCATTCGTAGTTAGAGACGACTGATAAGGTTTGTGGAAAAGCTGTGGGTAGAGATATATATATTAAATATAGATATATGTGGTTTTAAGGCATTGGCGGGGCTCGAGTGAGCTTACTTTCACTTTCGTTTTTGTCGCTTCCTCTTGCAGGGCGGAGATGCCCGAGAGCAGCAATCCCTGCGTCGATGGGACGTACAATAACAGCGGAAGGAGATGTTGTCGGTGTAGTACAGGTAGGTAGTGGTTAGGCTGTGTGTGTAGAAGTTCACTTCCAACCTAAATAATGTCTTGAACATCAGTTCACACGTTTTGCAGCCTTCTTTAATGAAGAGGACGGCAAATAATCAAGTCTGGTTACAATGTGATTGACAGACTCATTATATAGTGCAAGAAAACAACATTTTGATGCAGGGCCCTTTGACATGACAGTGCCTCGAGAAAAGGTAAACAAAAAAAAAAAAGCAGGAAGTTTTCCCTGAACATTTCAGTTTTTATTGTGCAATAAATTAACCACAGAGTACCTGATGCACATGTCATGGTCCTTTGGGCCCTTGTGGTCTGGGGCCCCTGGGCAGTATTTCATGACGTAATACGTCCCAGCCTCTGTAAACTCAACCTGTGAGGTAGGTCTACATCGTACAAGTGAGTGGAACTTTTGTGTTGTTGGACAGAGGCCCATCACGCAAAACCTTTAGTCACTGCAGACTGACAACATGCATTTTAAGATGTTTTTTCTGGAAAAGTGGTACAGTATCGGCTAGAATATGTTTGTATGTGGCTTTCTGTGAAGGTGTGTAAATCATGGGCCATGTGTCTCCATACTGTAGGTCAGTACGTGAAGGACCACTGCACTGCGGACCTACAATATGGCAAATGCGAAAGATGTCCTCCAAAAACTTACAGCAGTCAGCCTACTAACCTGGACTCCTGTGAGCCCTGCACATCCTGCAAAGACACCAATGGTATATAACAGGACATCACTGTTTCGTTTATTTTTTTTAGTTCAAAGCCATGTGAAGTTTGGTCGGCCCCTCTAATGTCAGTTGTGTGGTTTTACCGTCCTTTTAGCCAATCTCGAGGAGAAGGAACCCTGTACCTCTGCCGTTGACGCTAAGTGCCAGTGTAAACAGGATCACTATTGCAGCAGTGGCACAGAAACATGTAGACTCTGCAACCCTTGTAAAGAGTAAGTTCTGCTCCTTCTAATATCCCTAAACTAGAAGATGTATATATAGCTTCTTAAAAACAGGGTCACAGCGTGTTTATTGACCTGTCCCCCCATAGACTGCCAGCAGAATTTTAAAGAAATAATACATTTTCTCTCACTCATTCTTTCTTTTCTTTTGGTTAAAGGTGTCCGGAGGGCATCAAACTAGCCTGTTCAGCCCACAATAACACAGTCTGCAATGACAAAATCGAAGGTTTGGTTTAGTTTTGCATCATTTCACCATGATGGTCTCGGTTCGGAGATTGCCATGTAATTTATAAACAGAAGTGTTATAATTTTGTTTGTGCTAAAATATAATGTGTTTTTTGTGTTTCAGAGGTAAATAACAACGGGGTAATAATCGGCGTAGGATCACTCATTGGAGTTCTCTTAGTTGCTCTTTCTGCATATTGTATATGGAAATGCTACCGTGAGTATTTCTCAACTGTATATATATATATATATATATGTAGAGGACACTAGAACCTCGTGTGTTTCTCAATAAAACTAGGAAAGTTCAGGAATATTACCTCGAGGTTCTGTTCACGTTCAAATCAAATGCTTTTGTATCTACTCAATAATATATGTGTGTCTTTTTCATGATTTATCTCATTAGGGAAGAGAACTTTAACCCAGAGATTTAACCCAGACCAACTGACAAGTGTTGCTGATGTGGTAAGTTATTCTCCAGATGTATCTCTTTCATTCCGTTTATAACCCTCTGACCAGCTGTTAAGACGTTTGTCCGTTGTCCTGTTTTATCTCTCCTCTGTTGTCACACGTGTACACATGTGCATGTATGATAAACACTTTTCTGTCTCTCCTCTAATGTTGACATAGCTGCCCCTTTCTATGGGAGGTGCAGGTTAGTTGTCTGAAACCTTTGCTGTCCGTGTTGGTGTCATTGCTCTGTGTCACTTCTACTGTGCTGTGGCGTGTTTGTAAAGCCTGTGTAAGCAGTTTGTTATTTTATCACTGTGGAGTTAAATTACTACTAAATTAACATTCATGCTTCTTCTGTTTCACAGGAGATGCAGCCTCTTAAAGGTAAGAAATGCCCCAGAAGTCATTTTTGTATTAATGCAATATCGGACCTTTAATTGAATCACTGAAAACATTTAAGATGTGAGCAGCGATTTAGAGGTCTGGAAACAGGCCAGATTGGTGTTTTTTTGTCCACTAGAATCAAAATGCCTTTATCACATTAATCCCCACTTTCCCTGTCTTTAACGTAGCTCCAGTGGTTGACCTCCAGCGTCACGTCCCTGACATTGCAAAAGAGCTTGGTTGGAAGGATATGCAGGATGTAGCAAGGCGCAGCGGAATATCAGAAAAGGATATTCAGTCTTGTCGACTGAACCACCGTGATGATAGTCAGGAGCAGACAATTCAACTACTAAACATCTGGCTGGAGAAGGAGGGAAAGGAGGCTTCAAAGAACTTGATCCGAATCCTTGAACAAAATGACAAAAGGGCCACAGCAGAGACTGTGATGGAAATATTGTCTAGCTCACAACATCCTGCTTGAATGTGTCTATTGTGAGCACTTTTTAAATATTTGCAGTGCTGTCTGTATGAATTATTATTTTGAACTCAGTTTGTCAGTCTCTCTGTCTGTACTTGAACTTTGTGTTGGGGTCTGACATCGTGTGCTTAGAACAAAGACTCAGCTTTCACCATGTGGCTATTTAATTTAAAAAAATGACTTGGGCCTGCTTGTTCAGACAAAAGCCTGATTTGAGTTTAAGACAACACCAACCCCCCCGGGAAACGTTTTCACACCTACGTGTGAAATCTTCATCCCAACAAAACTGGGGGTCCCAGTGGACAACAGACACAGACACCCCAGGACTTCCTGTGATGCAGCTCTGCCTGTCCCTGGAACGACAAAACTCTCCGTCCCATCCAGCTCTTGGCCCTTCCCGTCTGACTCGCGTCGGTGTAAGGAGGCAAGAACACAGCTTTGCTGCTTTTAAAAGAAAATCCTCGGCTACAGTATTCATTTTTGTTTTACAAAGTCCATTTGTGCCACAGCTTGTATTGTGTATTAAACCTCATTAAATGTATTTTTAGGAAACATTTCACTGTTGGCTCCTAATATGTTGTGAGTGGTCTATTGTCTATTGCTCATAGACAGATTTTTCTGTTCAGTCGTCCTTGCCTAATCTTAAAACCAGAATACCACAGACCATCTTCATAGACAACTATTACACTTCTACTGCCCTTTCCTTGGCTTGTTGCACTAACTGTATCTATAGTCATTTAATAAATCCCACATTTAAAGGCAATTCTTGTGAAAATCATACTCTATAAACTAAAATATTGGCCAAGTGTTACTTATAAGTACTTAGAAATGTGTATCTGTATTGTTACTGCTATTTTACGCTCTTATTTTGTAACAAAGTAACATTACTGCACCCCTTAATACTTGGAATGCTGATTCAGCATGACATGTTGAACTATTCCTTGAAGTACATGTTTTAATGTAGTATGTTGAGGTATTATAACTAAAGTAAGGGGTTTCACTAGTTCTTCCACGGTAAACGGCGTTTGTTTTAAGTCGGCTTAAAAGTGTGGAAATGAGCAATATTACAAACAAATGCTTTTATTTCGACCGTCCACTGATGATTACGTTTTTAGGGGTTTCAAAACTACAGATTTTCTAATCATCCAAGTTCTGCAAAATAAAATAATTGGCTATAAAATAAAAAGTTGGCTACATTTTCATGATTATACTTACATACTTTTACACAAGTAACATTTTCATTGCAGGGTTCTTTGGAGTAGTTTAGTTAGATAACAGTTAGTTAATGGTTTGTTACTGGTTAGTTAATATTTGATTCCTCCAACAATATTTCCTACTATGTCACATTTTTTACAAGGTGACCGTATGTTTTGTATTCAAATGGATATAAAGGAATATAAAACTGTCAATAAAAATAGGCCACACAAAATTGCACAATTACAGCAGCATAAGTGCAACCGACAGTGACTGACTTCTGCAAATATTATTATTCAGACTGATTTGAGCTCTAATCAGAATACCGGATCACATCAAGCAAAACTCATTTGCATGTCAATGTGCACACCATTCATAACATGTTCGCAGCCTTAGACTGTATATAACAGGTCACAGCTCTATTTGGGATGAAGAGGGGGTAACTGGGCGGTGTGTCTGTCCATGGGTGGAGCGCATAGGCAGGAAATAAGTCAAGAGCTGCGAAATAGTTTCCCTCGTTCACACGAGTTTTTCATGAGGCCGCTTTCACCGGAGAGAGCCGCCAACATACGTTTATCACCATGGCCTTAGACAGAGAGCAGCACAAAGGTAGGTTTAGCACCGCTTCCTCACACTTTAATCTTTTTAATGTACTTCTCTTCACGTTTACACCAACGAAGAGCGAGTTCAAAGTCGTTAAACATGCAAATGTGTTGCCCAAATGATGCTGCGTATATTTCCTAGAATGTAAACGTTTTAATTGTCGCTTTTTTTTTGCTTCAATGCTTAACACGAGAGCTACTACAGAGCCCAGTGTGTTAGATGTAAAGTGACACGTGTGTCAGAAATAACGTTTTTTTTTTTTTGCTGCCGCGACATTTCCGTGATGAGCGGATTACTATTGTGTTGCTGAGACAACAGAGGCGGTAACCGTTGGCAGTGTGTGTGTGTGAGACGTCACTGTACACCGTTACGTCATAGTGGGTGTTTCAACTTCACATTGAGGCCTTCTAATGTACTTACAATAAGTGCAAAAGTACTCCTTATTGCTACTTTTACTCAAATAAAAGTAGCAATATCACGTGTCAAGTATGCTATTTCCTGCTTTCAAAATGACTACCCTACAAAAGTATTTGCATCAAAATAAACTTGCAAAAGTACTCATCATGCATCGTGATCAATTTCAGATTAATTTATGTATTATTATTATTGGCTTTGACTTTTACTGATGCAACAATGCGTACATCACATTCTGTAATATTACATCACAATGTAATAGTTGACTCCTTTTTTTGTATTGATAATCTGAAGTACAATATTACCCTCTGAAATATAGTTGTGTAGAATTCTATTCAGTAATCACTCATGTACCTTTAGTAGTTTTACTGTTACCAGAGTAGTTTTACATAGCGGCCTTAGCACTTAACGTTGTAACTGAAATCTGTTTAAGGAAAATTGAGTAGCACAGGATTCTGGCCTTGTTCATGTGGACTACATGTTCTGTAACACCAGATGATCCCAGATGATTTTTAATGAACTATACTGCACAGGCCTCTCTCTGTCCGGCTTCGTGTTTGTTTGGATGGACTGAACCATGTAAGTGTTGGGAAACAGCCCAGTGAGTAAGTCATGGGAAGTTTCCCCGGCTCTGTGGCCGCACATACTCGGCCATTACCGCTGTCATTTTAACGCTCAAGTCTTGACAGAACAGCTCATGCTCTCATGATCTCACAGTGACATCATGATGTACGTGTACTTCCCATTTCTTGTTCACTTAGTTTGCCGAAGGAAGGAAGCCTCAAACACCTTGTATTCCTTTAAAGATTATAATGGTGATGGCTGGATTCAGTCTAACCTCACCAGTGCAGTTGTCTCTTTAGCTTCTACTAAAAGCTTGGAACATAAGCAACAGACTTGTGTAATTTCCTCTTCTCTGCAATATATTGCAAGAGTTGTCGGTTATCTGACGTCCAGGAAAGAAGCTAATAACGTCAGTGTTTCCCACATTGTTTCACTTACAAGCTGAATTTCATCGTATATATAATCTTTTGGACATTTTCCAGAAAGGGAGGCGGTACTCATTTTATTTTGGACAAAATGTTAACAGGATGTAAATGCTAACAGGCACAATGTTGGTAACTAAAGAGGGTTATCGGAGAAGGGGGACCAAAGGGACTCTTCCTTCCTCCCATGTTGCACAGTCTGATACTGGACGAGTGCGTCACTCCCTGATTCACTCAGCCCACTGCCTCTATATTTAGAGGGACAATCTGTGCTTCCCCCTTGGGTGGAGTGCTTTACAAAAATGTTTATGCACCATGATTTTCATTCATTTTATTCAGCACATCAACACTCATTTTTGCTAAATTCCACTTCCCAAAAAAACCCAAAACAATTTCTGTTTTTTTTGTTTCAGGATCTGAGCTGCAGCTGCCCGGACATCTGCATAAATGTGCGCGTTAGAAACCAGCTGAAGATGCAGGGGGCCATTGCACGGGTGTGTATGGTGGTGGCCGCTGCCATTTTAAACCACCCCTTGCTCCTTCCTCAAGAGAACGCCACGCTCCCGGACCAGGACGAGGAGCTGATGGCTCGGATGCGGCAGCACGAGGAGAGGCTGGAGATGGAGCGGGCGAGGCTGGAGAAAGAGCTCTCGCAGCCGGACTCGGAGCAGGAAGAAACCAGCTCGGAGGAAGATTACATGTGGTGCTTTTGGAGCGTTGTGTCTTGCGTCGCGTTCTTCGCTGTCGAGGTGGGCATGGTGCAGGGTGGCGCCGACGCAGCAAATCGGCCAGTTGAGGATGAAGACGTGTTTTCTGAGGGGGGATCCGTCACCCCGAGGACGGTGGCGCTGGATAAGGAGGTCCTGAGCAACTTCTGCGACAAATGCACCTACACTTCAGCCCACGAAAACTGGCGGGTGAGGGAGTTCGTCGAGGGTTTTGCGTACGACTTGCTGGATTCGCTCAGGAGCGTGTGTGACAGGCAGGCGGACATGGAAGTCGGGGACTTCGTCGGCATCGGAAGCATGTTCGAGTCGTGGAAGGTGTGCAAGCCGCTGACGTGCGACCTCATAGTGCCTTTCTCTTTGCAATGATTCATGTGTTATTATGGCACCAGGGTTGCAGCTATCCAGCTGTGCTGTGCTTTGCTTACCTACATAACCTTTTTTATATCTTTATTGTGCTGATTCCCTGTTCAGGAACAGAGAAAAAAAAGACAGAAATGAGTCAGTAACTGGTCGTGCTGATATGGCAAAGATGCATGTTTTTACACTTTACAACTGGGTGCTGACAACACAATTAAAGTATGATTTAAAAGGAATGCATTACAAACATAATTCAGGCAGGTAAGCTCGGTAGTTTGGGTCCAGGCCGTTTTTGTTGTACAGAACATCTGCTGTTAGTATTGAATCTTTTAAACACTCTCTAGTTTGAATATATGTGACTATGAATTCGACTTTAAGCAAACTCCTCCAGCCTTCATCCCTTACAAAGAGCAATATCACCCCCCAGTGGCACAATCTGAGGTGACAGTGAGTTTGAGGCCTATTAACCAGATCCATTGCTGCCATTGAGGTAGTAGAGAAACACATGCACACGTGGTGCATGTTTTGAACTTGGTTACTTTTAGGGCCTACAAAAATAGTCGATAAAAGCCCTAGAAACACATTCCTAGTATCATCTAGAGGGCTTTGAAACACAATTTAGAACATGTTGGTAAAAAAAAAGTACAGTCAGTAGACAATAAATAAACAGCTAACTGACTAACGCCCTTTCTAATGCCCTGTATATGGCCCTAATGTGGGGGGTTTCCAAAACACAGAGATATTGCATTACATTTGGCAATGATGATAACCACATACAGCATAAATTAAGTTGTATCATAACATACAGTTGTGAACATACAGTAGAAACCCCCACAGAGCTGTTGACTACAGGCTATATTGTAAGCAGACATAGGCTACTGGGGTAAATGCACGATTCGTAGTCTACTGGTGTCAGGAACTGAGAAAGCAGAAGGAAAGACAGTGAGGGGGGGAAAAGTCCCATCTTGAGCCGCCGCCCAGTTCGCACGTCCTACACCAGTTATATCATTCTACCAAGTAGCAGCAGGATGGATGCCGCTTCAAGCAAGTTCTCCGTGTGGTTTATCGTCTTTGTGTTGCTCTCGAGCCATGTGTATGCGTAAGTACAGTGACACAGACAACTGATGTGAAGTGTGTGAGCTCGAAGTTACGCGGTATGTTACAGGTGTTACGTAGAAATCTGTAAAGCTGGCGTTAACTAACGTTATCCCTGGATCGTGTTCCCGTGGTCTCTCGGTCAACGTTAACAGTTTAATTTGGGTTAACGCTTCATTCGTAGTTAGAGACGACTGATAAGGTTTGTGGAAAAGCTGTGGGTAGAGATATATATATTAAATATAGATATATGTGGTTTTAAGGCATTGGCGGGGCTCGAGTGAGCTTACTTTCACTTTCGTTTTTGTCGCTTCCTCTTGCAGGGCGGAGATGCCCGAGAGCAGCAATCCCTGCGTCGATGGGACGTACAATAACAGCGGAAGGAGATGTTGTCGGTGTAGTACAGGTAGGTAGTGGTTAGGCTGTGTGTGTAGAAGTTCACTTCCAACCTAAATAATGTCTTGAACATCAGTTCACACGTTTTGCAGCCTTCTTTAATGAAGAGGACGGCAAATAATCAAGTCTGGTTACAATGTGATTGACAGACTCATTATATAGTGCAAGAAAACAACATTTTGATGCAGGGCCCTTTGACATGACAGTGCCTCGAGAAAAGGTAAACAAAAAAAAAAAAGCAGGAAGTTTTCCCTGAACATTTCAGTTTTTATTGTGCAATAAATTAACCACAGAGTACCTGATGCACATGTCATGGTCCTTTGGGCCCTTGTGGTCTGGGGCCCCTGGGCAGTATTTCATGACGTAATACGTCCCAGCCTCTGTAAACTCAACCTGTGAGGTAGGTCTACATCGTACAAGTGAGTGGAACTTTTGTGTTGTTGGACAGAGGCCCATCACGCAAAACCTTTAGTCACTGCAGACTGACAACATGCATTTTAAGATGTTTTTTCTGGAAAAGTGGTACAGTATCGGCTAGAATACGTTTGTATGTGGCTTTCTGTGAAGGTGTGTAAATCATGGGCCATGTGTCTCCATACTGTAGGTCACTACATGAAGGACCACTGCACTGCGGACCTACAATATGGCAAATGCGAAAGATGTCCTCCAAAAACTTACAGCAGTCAGCCTAATAAACTAAAGTCCTGTGAGCCCTGCACATCCTGCTCACAACCCAATGGTATATAACAGGGCATCACTGTTTCGTTTATTTTTTTTAGTTCAAAGCCATGTGAAGTTTGGTCGTCCCCTCTAATGTCAGTTGTGTGGTTTTACCGTCCTTTTAGCCAATCTCGAGGAGAAGGAACCCTGTACCTCTGCCGTTGACACTAAGTGCCAGTGTAAACAGGATCACTATTGCAGCAGTGGCACAGAAACATGTAGACTCTGCAACCCTTGTAAAGAGTAAGTTCTGCTCCTTCTAATATCCCTAAACTAGAAGATGTATATATAGCTTCTTAAAAACAGGGTCACAGCGTGTTTATTGACCTGTCCCCCCATAGACTGCCAGCAGAATTTTAAAGAAATAATACATTTTCTCTCACTCGTTCTTTCTTTTCTTTTGGTTAAAGGTGTCCGGAGGGCATCAAACTAGCCTGTTCAGCCCACAATAACACAGTCTGCAATGACAAAATCGAAGGTTTGGTTTAGTTTTGCATCATTTCACCATGATGATCTCGGTTCGGAGATTGCCATGTAATTTATAAACAGAAGTGTTATAATTTTGTTTGTGCTAAAATATAATGTGTTTTTTGTGTTTCAGAGGTAAATAACAACGGGGTAATAATCGGCGTAGGATCACTCATTGGAGTTCTCTTAGTTGCTCTTTCTGCATATTGTATATGGAAATGCTACCGTGAGTATTTCTCAACTGTATATATATATATATATATATATGTAGAGGACACTAGAACCTCGTGTGTTTCTCAATAAAACTAGGAAAGTTCAGGAATATTACCTCGAGGTTCTGTTCACGTTCAAATCAAACGCTTTTGTATCTACTCAATAATATATGTGTGTCTTTTTCATGATTTATCTCAGTAAGGACGAGAACATTTAACCCAGACCAACTGACAAATGCTGCTGATGTGGTAAGTTATTCTCCAGATGTATCTCTTTCATTCCGTTTATAACCCTCTGACCAGCTGTTAAGACGTTTGTCCGTTGTCCTGTTTTATCTCTCCTCTGTTGTCACACGTGTACACATGTGCATGTATGATAAACACTTTTCTGTCTCTCCTCTAATGTTGACATAGCTGCCCCTTTCTATGGGAGGTGCAGGTTAGTTGTCTGAAACCTTTGCTGTCCGCGTTGGTGTCATTGCTCTGTGTCACTTCTACTGTGCTGTGGCGTGTTTGTTAAAGCCTGTGTAAGCAGTTTGTTATTTTATCACTGTGGAGTTAAATTACTACTAAATTAACATTCATGCTTCTTCTGTTTCACAGGAGATGCAGCCTCTTAAAGGTAAGAAATGCCCCAGAAGTCCTTTTTGTATTAATGCAATATCGGACCTTTAATTGATATTTCTCTACACTATAGATTAAATACATGATCAATTGATAATCAGACTGCATTGACATTTCATTTTATGTCAATATTCAGTCTGATATTGTGCGTATGTTAGATGATTTCTGTTTGGGAGGGTTGTATTTTATTTAGTCTTGTCCTAAAGTAGTGAGGAACATATTATGTTTCTAAGTACTTACTTCTAACTGGTTAGCACAACACCAGACCTAAATTAATCACTGAAAACATTTAAGATGTGAGCAGCGATTTAGAGGTCTGGAAACAGGCCAGATTGGTGTTTTTTTGTCCATTAGAATCAAAATGCCTTCATCACATTAATCCCCACTTTCCCTGTCTTTAACGTATCTCCAGTGGATGATCTCCAGCCTCGCGTCCCTGACATTGCAAACGCGATTGGATGGAAGGATATGCGGGATGTAGCAAGGCGCAGCGGAATATCAAAAAAGGATATTGAGTCTTGTCGACTGGACAACCGTGATGATAGTCAGGAGCGGACAATTCAACTACTAAACATCTGGCTGGAGAAGGAGGGAAAGGAGGCTTCAAAGAACTTGATCCGAATCCTTAAAAAAAGTGGCAAAAGGGCCACAGCAGAGACTGTGATGAAAATATTGTCTAGCTCACAACATCCTGCTTGAATGTGTCTATTGTGAGCACTTTTTAAATATTTGCAGTGCTGTCGGTATGAATTATTATTTTGAACTCAGTTTGTCAGTCTCTCTGTCTGTACTTGAACTTTGTGTTGGGGTCTGACATCGTGTGCTTAGAACAAAGACTCAGCTTTCACCATGTGGCTATTTAATAAAAAAAAATGACTTGGGCCTGCTTGTTCAGACAAAAGCCTGATTTGAGTTTAAGACAACACCAACCCCCCCGGGAAACGTTTTCACACCTACGTGTGAAATCTTCATCCCAACAAAACTGGGGTCCCAGTGGACAACAGACACAGACACCCCAGGACTTCCTGTGATGCAGCTCTGCCTGTCCCTGGAACGACAAAACTCTCCGTCCCATCCAGCTCTTGGCCCTTCCCATCTGACTCGCGTCGGTGTAAGGAGGCAAGAACACAGCTTTGCTGCTTTTAAAAGAAAATCCTCGGCTACAGTATTCATTTTTGTTTTACAAAGTCCATTTGTGCCACAGCTTGTATTGTGTATTAAACCTCATTAAATGTATTTTTAGGAAACATTTCACTGTTGGCTCCTAATATGTTGTGAGTGGTCTATTGTCTATTGCTCATAGACAGATTTTTCTGTTCAGTCGTCCTTCCCTAATCTTAAAACCAGAATACCACAGACCATCTTCATAGACAACTAATACACTTCTACTGCCCTTTCCTTGGCTTGTTGCACTAACTATATCTATAGTCATTTAATAAATCCCACATTTAAAGGCAATTCTTGTGAAAATCATACTCTATAAACTAAAATATTGGCCAAGTGTTACTTATAAGTACTTAGAAATGTGTATCTGTATTGTTACTGCTATTTTACGCTCTTATTTTGTAACAAAGTAACATTACTGCACCCCTTAATACTTGGAATGCTGATTCAGCATGACATGTTGAACTATTCCTTGAAGTACATGTTTTAATGTAGTATGTTGAGGTATTATAACTGCAGCATAAGTGCAACCGACAGTGACTGACTTCTGCAAATATTATTATTCAGACTGATTTGAGCTCTAATCAGAATACCGGATCACATCAAGCAAAACACATTTGCATGTCAATGTGCACACCATTCATAACATGTTCGCAGCCTTAGACTGTATATAACAGGTCACAGCTCTATTTGGGATGAAGAGGGGGTAACTGGGCGGTGTCTGTCCATGGGTGGAGCGCATAGGCAGGAAATAAGTCAAGAGCTGCGAAATAGTTTCCCTCGTTCACACGAGTTTTTCATGAGGCCGCTTTCACCGGAGAGAGCCGCCAACATACGTTTATCACCATGACCTTAGACAGAGAGCAGCACAAAGGTAGGTTTAGCACCGCTTCCTCACACTTTAATCTTATTAATGCACTTCTCTTCACGTTTACACCAACGAAGAGCGAGTTCAAAGTCGTTAAACATGCAAATGAGATGGAAATGGAATGGAAACGTTTTAATTGTCGCTTTTTTTTGCTTCAATGCTTAACACGAGAGCTACTACAGAGCCCAGTGTGTTAGATGTAAAGTGACACGTGTGTCAGAAATAACGTTTTTTTTTTTTTGCTGCCGCGACATTTCCGTGATGAGCGGATTACTATTGTGTTGCTGAGACAACAGAGGCGGTAACCGTTGGCAGTGTGTGTGTGTGAGACGTCACTGTACACCGTTACGTCATAGTGGGTGTTTCAACTTCACATTGAGGCCTTCTAATGTACTTACAATAAGTGCAAAAGTACTCCTTATTGCTACTTTTACTCAAATAAAAGTAGCAATATCACGTGTCAAGTATGCTATTTCCTGCTTTCAAAATGACTACCCTACAAAAGTATTTGCATCAAAATAAACTTGCAAAAGTACTCATCATGCATCGTGATCAATTTCAGATTAATTTATGTATTATTATTATTGGCTTTGACTTTTACTGATGCAACAATGCGTACATCACATTCTGTAATATTACATCACAATGTAATAGTTGACTCCTTTTTTTGTATTGATAATCTGAAGTACAATATTACCCTCTGAAATATAGTTGTGTAGAATTCTATTCAGTAATCACTCATGTACCTTTAGTAGTTTTACTGTTACCAGAGTAGTTTTACATAGCGACCTTAGCACTTAACGTTGTAACTGAAATCTGTTTAAGGAAAATTGAGTAGCACAGGATTCTGGCCTTGTTCATGTGGACTACATGTTCTGTAACACCAGATGATCCCAGATGATTTTTAATGAACTATACTGCACAGGCCTCTCTCTGTCCGGCTTCGTGTTTGTTTGGATGGACTGAACCATGTAAGTGTTGGGAAACAGCCCAGTGAGTAAGTCATGGGAAGTTTCCCCGGCTCTGTGGCCGCACATACTCGGCCATTACCGCTGTCATTTTAACGCTCAAGTCTTGACAGAACAGCTCATGCTCTCATGATCTCACAGTGACATCATGATGTACGTGTACTTCCCATTTCTTGTTCACTTAGTTTGCCGAAGGAAGGAAGCCTCAAACACCTTGTATTCCTTTAAAGATTATAATGGTGATGGCTAGATTCAGTCTAACCTCACCAGTGCAGTTGTCTCTTTAGCTTCTACTAAAAGCTTGGAACATAAGCAACAGACTTGTGTAATTTCCTCTTCTCTGCAATGTATTGCAAGAGTTGTCGGTTATCTGACGTCCAGGAAAGAAGCTAATAACGTCAGTGTTTCCCACATTGTTTCACTTACAAGCTGAATTTCATCGTATATATAATCTTTTGGACATTTTCCAGAAAGGGAGGCGGTACTCATTTTATTTTGGACAAAATGTTAACAGGATGTAAATGCTAACAGGCACAATGTTGGTAACTAAAGAGGGTTATCGGAGAAGGGGGACCAAAGGGACTCTTCCTTCCTCCCATGTTGCACAGTCTGATACTGGACGAGTGCGTCACTCCCTGATTCACTCAGCCCACTGCCTCTATATTTAGAGGGACAATCTGTGCTTCCCCCTTGGGTGGAGTGCTTTACAAAAATGTTTATGCACCATGATTTTCATTCATTTTATTCAGCACATCAACACTCATTTTTGCTAAATTCCACTTCCCAAAAAAACCCAAAACAATTTCTGTTTTTTTTGTTTCAGGATCTGAGCTGCAGCTGCCCGGACGTCTGCATAAATGTGCGCGTTAGAAACCAGCTGAAGATGCAGGGGGCCATTGCACGGGTGTGTATGGTGGTGGCCGCTGCCATTTTAAACCACCCCTTGCTCCTTCCTCAAGAGAACGCCACGCTCCCGGACCAGGACGAGGAGCTGATGGCTCGGATGCGGCAGCACGAGGAGAGGCTGGAGATGGAGCGGGCGAGGCTGGAGAAAGAGCTCTCGCAGCCGGACTCGGAGCAGGAAGAAACCAGCTCGGAGGAAGATTACATGTGGTGCTTTTGGAGCGTTGTGTCTTGCGTCGCGTTCTTCGCTGTCGAGGTGGGCATGGTGCAGGGTGGCGCCGACGCAGCAAATCGGCCAGTTGAGGATGAAGACGTGTTTTCTGAGGGGGGATCCGTCACCCCGAGGACGGTGGCGCTGGATAAGGAGGTCCTGAGCAACTTCTGCGACAAATGTACCTACACTTCAGCCCACGAAAACTGGCGGGTGAGGGAGTTCGTCGAGGGTTTTGCGTACGACTTGCTGGATTCGCTCAGGAGCGTGTGTGACAGGCAGGCGGACATGGAAGTCGGGGACTTCGTCGGGATCGGAAGCATGTTCGAGTCGTGGAAGGTGTGCAAGCCGCTGACGTGCGACCTCATAGTGCCTTTCTCGCCTCCAGATCCGTACTCCTTCCAGTTCCAGCTGTGGTGCAGCGCCTCCAGTGACGTGCCTCCAGACATGCAGGGCTGCGGCAGGATAAAGGTGAGCAGGTTCGGGGAGAACCAGGAGGGCTGCGTCTGCAGCTCCGCTAACCTGGGAGAGGACATGCTTTGTCTGTTGCACGGCGAGGATGACGCAGCCCAGGTGGACCGCAGTCCCGATGAACTGCTGTGCTCCAGCAACACGCGCTTCTTAGCCAAAGATCAGGTCACGAAGTGGTTTCAGGTCTCGCTCACCAAAGCGTGGGGACGCATCTCTTACAAATACGACTTTGAGCTCACTTTTCGCAACCTGGAAGCCGCCGGTGCTCTGAAGATCCGATTCCCTTCCGGGAAAGTGATGGCGATGAACATCATACCGGTGGTTCAGCTGGAGGACACAGACGCTTACTTTGTCTCGCACTTCCCGTCCGATTGCGACGGCTCTCCGGACCCGTGCTGGCCCCTCTCTTTTGCCGTCTACGAGAGGAATTTGCTGAAGCATTTCTCTAAACGCCTACCGCAGAATTCCTGTCATTTACACTGCCTTCAGATTCTTACTTTCCTACACAGGAAGCAGACGGCGCTCACGGGGAAAAGCTTCCTCACTAGCTACCATTTAAAGACCGCTCTGTTGCACCTGCTGCTGACTCAAAGGCCCTCCTCCGCGTGGAGCGTCGAGAGTACGGAGCACAGGCTCCGGGACGTGCTCGGCTTCTTGCAGAGGAGCCTGCACGAGAAGAGACTTCATCACGTTCTGATCGGGAACAGTAAAGTGCCGGAGGAAGTCCAGGTTCCCGAGATGTTTCGCAAAGCCGAGCCCGTCAATCTGTTCCGGTCCCTGGTGCTGCGGAGGGAGCTTCATGCAGCGACAGTCGGGCATTTCCACGAGATGTTGAGAAATGCGCCTGTGCTCATACGAGAGTACACGCACCGCACTTACGCCACAGACTAGATGAAAGTCTGTGAGCTATGGCTTATTTTAGTTACAGCTGATATCTTGACACAAAGTATTTTTTTTTTTTTTTTAGCTGCAGCTGCTTTCTTCACACTTGACAAGGTAACCAGTGTGACTAAAGGACTCCAATTCAACTGTAGGAGAGATTTTACAGTAGATATGTCAGCCTTTCAGAGAAGCAGCAGCAATCTAATTAAAAGATCATTTTAGAAATGCATTTGGGAAAACATTTGAACAGAAATACCTCTCATAATACGCCGGTCTAAACAGTATAGCAGTGCTTTGGTTTTCATTCATACTGTTGCAGATCTGATGGCAGCTATTAATAGTGCAATATTTTGCATTGCTTATCAAAAAGCTTTTTGTTTTGCATGTTACATTTCTGCTCTGTTGTCTTCACTTTATTAAATTAGACCATCCTGCGTAGTCTGGTGGTGGGGGGGGGGACAGAAAATTCAAGCCAGAGTCATTACATCCACCGTTTTTATTAGAGAAAGCACTGGATCATTGAAAACACATTGAGTCAATTTACTTCACTGAACCTCATTTCCATTATGATTCCTATTTTTTACCTCAATAACAAAATCATTGGCCAATAAAAACACACCCCTTCAATGTCAACTCATCATAGTATTTGCTAACACACGACCCCCAGAGTAACACAATCAAAAGATGGGTATGAATAATAAACGGGACGGTTTTAAGCTCTTGGTCACTTCTTTTCTACAGGCCATAGTCGTAGTCGGGTTTCCCCTCCCCGAAGCTCTTGTTGAAGGCCTTGTGGGTGTCCACACTGTGCATTGTGGCTTTGACAGCCGGGTCCTCCAACATTAGCTCGGTCCACTTCTTCAGCTCAGGTGTGCCGTCAAGGAAGCTGCAAAGACAACGGGAATCAAAATCATTCGCCTGAATGCAACACATGAACATGAGGCGCCCTCGTGAAATAATACGACATATCAGACGTGGTGACGGAAGAGGACTTGTTTCTGATGACATTCCCTGCTCCTTTCTTGCATGTCTTACTTTTGTACTGTACCTCATATTTGTACTTTTACCTTGTGAGTGAAATGCTTCCATAAATATATTTATTTTTTGAAATGTCTTGGGAGAGTATTGCTTACGATTTCAGCCCAAAGCTCTCCAGCCTCTCAAACCATGGCCACATCATGTAGTCGATCATTGTGATGGAGTCCTCACCGAAGAACATGGTCTTCTTGTTAACCAGGTCCTGAGAAATAAACAGACGTTTATCAGCCTTGTACGAAACACTGTAAACTAGTTGTGCCCACGCTTAGTCCCGGGAACAGGTTTAACTTCACAATCTACCAAATCACATCAGGTGACCGTGGAAAGAATCCAGAGCGCTCTACTTCGCAACCTACCTCATTTAATTTGGAAAACTTCTGTTTCAGTTCAGCTTCCGGTCCTGAGACATCCTCGCCCTTGTTTTTCCCTATTACAATCTTGTAAAAGTACGGTACAACCTGTAGTAAACAGTGGCATTAATAGGATTATTTGATAGTAACAGTCGAAAGTATACAAAACAAAACACCAGATATAAAGTCTTCATAGAGTGCACCTTGGAAAAACTCTCCAGCATCATCTTCTGTTTAGCTTTACCCAGAGCACAGGAAGGAAGCAGCTTATTCTTCGGGTAAACTTCATCCAGGAATTCACAGGTGATGGCAGACTCGCATATCACATCACCAGCAGAGGTCTCCAGGGTTGGAACAAGTCCAAGAGGATTCTTCGCAAGGAACCACTCCGGCTTGTCCTTCAGGTTGATATTGATAGTCTCATGTCTGAAAGACAAAAGCAGGTTGTAAAATCAAAAAGCACACAGGTATTTCAGGTTCTGAAAGTAGTGAAGCTATGGTTTTACATAAGTATAATTATAAAAACGTGTCTTTACTCAATCCCTTTGGCGTTCAGCACCAATCTGGTCCTCTCGGCGTAGGGGCAGAATCTCATGCTGTAGAGTCTGATGAGCTTGCTGGGGACAGGACCGGGTGCGGCACTCCCTGAAAGAACAACATGGCAATTTCCAGACATGACTAAGCACGAATGTAGAGTGCGATGGTTTATGTTTGCTACCAACTTATCTTACAGCTACAGTTATTAGTTTATTTGTCGATTTATGATCTACATGCCAAACCTGTAAAAAATGTAAAGATTTTTTACAGATTAAACTATCAGTATATAAATATATAACAGTACATTTAGCCCCACCTCGACCAACTAACTACAGGATTAAAATACTTTATCCATGTTAATAAATTCATAAAGAAAAACACAGTAATGCAATATACGATAACAATGTTAAAGAGAACATTGTGCGGTCTGAAAACATAAACTTTTATGAGATACATTACATTAGATGATGTATACGACCTGTGCTGTTAGCTTTATGACAAAGGCCAAATAATGCCATGTCATCGTCGGACTGAGGAGGTTACGTAAGAGTCATCAACACCTTTAGTCTTACCTTTAGCGAGACACTTCTCTGCAGACATGCTCACGCTTCAGGTGCTGAAAGTATCGTAGTCTGGGCACGCGAGGAGCAGCAGGTGACTGACTGCGTACAGCGATATCAGGTGTCTATTGCTGAAATATACGTTTAGCCTACTTCTGGTAAGGGCGTGTTTTATTTAGTGTTTTGTGGGAAAGATTGTCTGTTGAGAAAGTCTATTGGCTGCTCCACACTCTTGAGCAGAAGGTGGCGCTAATGCACCAATAAGCTGGATGCCAACCGCCGTAAAAACAGAAGAAGAAGAAGTTTACTGGTTGCCAGGGATACGTTACGACTTGCACGTTTGTTTGTCGGTTGTGTTGATGGAGAAAAAAAAGGGTTTAATTGCACTGCGTGTAGTTTTATTGTTGACATTAAATGGATGACATTGGAAGTTTAGAAGTCAGGTATGTTGCTGCTACAAATACACATATCTATAATATGTTAATGTTCCGTTTTTATCACAGTTTTATCTCAACCCCATGTTGTATCCTGTGTTTTACTCCCTCTAGGTGGATACGAGGCTTTACCAACAAGAGTATCGAGTTTGTCGATAATGAAACAGTTTGTTACACATGTGGGATTAATATCTGTTTCCTCAACCTGGAGACAAAAAAGCTAAATGTGCTCCAGAGTCCTGGAAGAGGAGTTGGTGCTTTGACAGCCAATGGCAGCAATGGGACCTTTGCTTTCTCAGAGGAAAAGCTCTCCCCGTCTATATTTGTGTACATTTTCCCTGAGTTACAGTTGAAGAATGAACTAAAAGGTGAGATATTTCCTCCCAGCAGAGATCATTATCTATGCAAATGCAATCATATTTCAACTGGAAGGTGATGTTTTTATTTATGATTTAACGGTCATTTTCTTCCAAGATGTCTTGAGTTCTTAATGTTTGTTTGTATGTATGCATCCATCCTACATTTAGGCTATTTTCTTTCTTCTAGGTGCAGCACAACTGGACTACACATCTCTTACACTAAGTACTGGTGGTCCTTATTTGGGCTGTTGTTCATCTCTGCCAGATCACACCATAACAGTGTGGTAAGCCATTGAAAGAAGCAGCACACCACTTCACATATCGTGTATTCCAGATTTTCAATTATGTTTATTTAGGTCTGAGCAACTCTTTTAATTATGACCTGTGTGATGCAGGAACTGGGAAAACGCGGAGCCCATTTGTACACAACCACACGCTGGGCAGGATGTCACTTCTTTGGTGTTCAACCCTCTGAATTGGCTCCAGCTCTGTGCTTTGGGCAGTACGTCCCTCACTGTCTGGAGTATTCAGAAGAGTGCCAGCTTTCATGTCCTGAAACCAAGGTGAAGCAGACCTGGGTGTGGTAGCATTGCATGTGATGTAACTGATAAATTAACAAACATTACTTGCGTTTATTTGCTTTATGTTCAGTAAGCTGCAAGTGCAACGTGTACGTCATATTTGTTGCATTGCAGTGTGATAGAGCTTCCAACAACTGATGGCTTCTTTGTTGAGAGATTGGTGCCCACCTCTCATACTGTCAGCGACAAACTGCCCTATTTCAGTCTTGAGATGCCTCCATCAGCTATCTCAGGGCTCAAGGCAGAAGGCATTGTGGTATTGTCATTAATACACAAATACACAAATCCAATACACGGTCACCACTTTTTTTAATATGTTTGCACAAAAACAAAGACTGTTACACAAACTCCACATGTGTTTACGCAGACTAAACTCTGCACCAAAGCCAGACTAACTCCTTGTGCCATCTGCTGGACACCCACATCCAAGCTTTTTGTGGGCTGTGTGGAAGGCTTTCTGCTCCTTGTTGACCCAGAGAGCCTCTCTGTCTCAGTCATCTTCAACCCCACAAGTAAACAAACACACACACACACACACACACTGGGACTTGGCAGATATTTGAATAGTCATTGTATTGCCTTATTTAATTTTGCAACAGAAAAGACAATTTACATTTGATTTTTGTTCAGCTTCTGATGCCATCCGTGAACTCAGACAGAGCAACTTTCGAGGTTTAACCCTTGACCGGAATGGTTTGATTGCTGTAGGAAAGGTACTGGCCCATGCACCACATCTGCTCGGCTCACTGAGTACGACACGTTCAAAACTCTTCTGCCAATCTGTGATGTGATTTGCCATTTCAGTCGTCGGGAATTCTCAATTTCTCAAATTTAAAAGCACCTTAAAATGCATGTTTCACAGGAGGGTGTGGTGCACTGTCTGCAAATCAAAGTGACTCAGATCGACATCACACAAACGTGGACATTAGAAGAACCTGTCACAACTGTGATGTACTCCCCTGACTATGAAACATTACTCTTTTCGTCTAATACAGTAAGTACTGAAATTGTACCTCAGTGTGGCTTGTTGTACATAAAGTCACATGACATTTAATTAGATAATATAACATGTAACTGAGAGAAAATAATAATTACATTCAGTGGTACAGATAATTACTCAAGTTAAAAAGGAGTTGGTGTCTGTTTGGACTCAGTTCAATACACTCATTTAACAAACCTGTACTGTTACGTTTGTGACAAAGGCAAAATAATGCAAAGTCATCGCCGGACTGAGGAGGTTACATAAGGCCACGTCATCAAAACTTAAAATTAAACTCTGGCGTCTTTTAACAGTAACAGTAACAGTCTCCCTCCAGAAGTCAGACAGGAGGAAATCAATGTGCAGTCAAAGAATTTCTTGCATACGGTCATTCTATTGCCTTGACTTTTATTTTGTAGTATTCTTAGTTAGAAAGACAACTGTGATGTACTCCCCCGACTATGAAACATTACTTTTTTTATCTAATACAGTAAGTACTTAAATGGTCCTCAGTGTGGCTTGTTGTACATAAAGTCACATGACATTTAATTAAATAATAACATGTAACTGAAAGAAAAGAAAATAGATGATTGGACCATAACAGGCTTCTTGTTCTTCAGGGTCAAGTCTATGTGTTAAACTCATCCCGGTCTGACGAGATTGTGAAACTCCCGGATGTTCTCAGCGGCAACTTTGTGGCAGCAGCTTTGTCACACACTGACAAAAACATCTGTGTGGTAAATCACTTGTCTTACTCAAGAATTACAGTGTCTCATGATGGCATGTGTAATTTGGGTCAATGTCTCTTAGGTCAGTGGGGATGTTTGTGTTTTTGTGCTGATTGCAGTCGGTGACGGATTCTGGAGCCCTGCAGCTGTGGTCTGCAGATGGCGTTTGTCTTGGTTCCTTGTCTCTTCAGGCTGAGGTCAGAGTCACAACATATGAACATTCAGAACATATCAATGGTGCCACATTAATACACCTGTTCTGGAAATTTAAGAGGGAAATTAAACAGATTAGAAGTAAAGTTTAAGCTTGTTAATCTGTGTCTGCCTATAGGTGACAAGTCTGGCCTGCTGTCCTATTGCACAATACGCAGCTGTTGGAACGGCGTCAGGAAATGTCCTCTTCGTTGACCTGAACGGGCAGCAGCAACCTCGCCTGGTGCACCGGGTTCATCTCTACCACACTCCTGTAGATCAACTAGTGTAAGTATCTTCTATCCCTGTGATGCCACAGAGTTTCAGTTTAACACGAACAAAGTATTATACGCATCATACCTTTACGAAGTAGAGGCGTGAGTTATCACTACCCATAAAACCCTGACAGGACAACTGCTCCTCCACTTCTAGTCAGCAAAGCAAATTAAATTGTCATATCAAAATGGTTGCAACGTTTCTTATTGTGTTTATATACTGTATATCAGTGTGTGTGTGTGTGTGTGTGTGTGTGTGTGCTTTTACAGTTTTGATCAAGAGGGGCACTACCTTCTCACAGGTGCCTCAGATTCATACATCTATATACTAGACGCAAGGCCATCAAAGACGTTTTCAGTCATAGGATACACAGGTAGATACTCTTTACTTTGTTGATTAGAGATGTTACTTTTATCATTTTATCTTACAATGTATATATAGCTATATAGAAAATAATTGCCCTACACTTCAACTAGAAGCGAGATCAAGCTCACCTGCGTACTTTTGTCATTGGATTTTCCAGTTGTTCCCGGACCCGTTTTGTCACTTTCCACTCAGTGCATCAGAGACAGTGAGCAGGTGAAAGTTGTTGTGTGCACAGGGCAGGAGCTCACGGTGCTCTCTTTGCCTACCAGGAAACTTTCAGGTACAGCACTGATATAGTGGATTCATTCCCTAGTCATTCTCTATATTGTGCTTTAATTAGGGGAATTTGGGATAATTGGTCAGAAGTTGTTTTTTAAGTCCGCACTGGTTGACCCTCATACAATAATGTGGTACAGAGGAGAGAGAGCTGTTAATACCCATTTCCTCTCTGAACAGTCTGGTGGGGACAGTATCAAAGATGAAAAATACGATGGAACATTGAACATAATTTACTTTGCCACCGGCGATTAATGAATCATCTCCTGTCAGTAAGGAGCACTTCAGCAGTAAATAATGGCGATGCAGTTTACGATACTTTCTCTTGCCTTTTGTTCTTATTGTCTGGGAGTCTCATAATTCATCCATGGGAATGCTCTGACAGTGGACTACAGTTTGTTGCCAAAAAGACAACCACAGCCAGAGACATTAGCAGAACCCATTAATAGTACTCAACTGGACATTTGTATCCAATTGTTTAGACATGTTGTCACCAAGACACTGTTTAAAAGAGAGGAAAAACGACTGAGCGGTTTACAAAACCACACCCATAGTTTATGTAGCCTGTTGAGCAAGAAAGACCACGAGACAGACGGGTTTGGAGAGGAAAGTGCAAACATTAGATCTGACGTGTGGCTGCAGAAGAGCATTGGGAGTTAGAGAACTAAAAATATGTCCGTAGTGTATTTTAAGGCGCTGTCTACATGATAGGTAAAATCACTAATGACAATGACTTTGGTAATAAGCTTTGACTGTTTCCAATTCATTATTTTTTAACACATTGATGATGTGCCTTTGCTGACCTGCAGGTCCAGACTGTGTAGACCGACATGGTTGTCTGTCTACTCTCGTCCTCAAAGTGTCCAGATACGAAGTGCCTCATCCTCTTGAATCCTGTGTTCTGGGACTCAGTGAGGTCTTTGCTTACTGCCAAGAGAGGAACAGTCTTCAGCGATTTGAGCTTCCCCAGGTTCACTGCTGCCTAATGTGACAGACTACTATGATGTCTTCATCCACCTGAAATATCATTGATACAATCATAGTAAACTACTATTTTATTTTACCAGCCATCAACACACTATCCTGATCCCTGATTATTCTGCCCAGGACACAGACGGCCTCTCCAGTGAACAGGTGGTCCAGCTCAAACCAGAGCAGGAAGTGAGGGGTCGCCCTCTGAGCCCTGCCTCTCTCAGTCTGTCTCCTCATCAGTTATGGCTGGCTTCCGTGGGCCGAGATGGCCTCCTACTTATCCGAGAAACGGCTTCCATGGTAGGAGCTCCTTTTATTTAG